>NC_092875.1:398321331-398647164 GCF_028372415.1 Notamacropus eugenii
TAAAAGTCTGATATCAACTATTGCGTAACTGGGCTTAAAGAAGTAGAATTCAGAATACTGTAGTAAAGCCATGTCTCCTAAGTGTCCAAATAAAAAATATTTATGTTAAAAAATAAAGAGTGATTTTTTTAAAGTATTTCATCATATTTCATCAAAAAATTTAAAGGCAACAGATATTAAATTTACCAAACAAAATTACTAGACTATATAAACCTATCCTCCCTCTTGCCAAAAGAAATAATATGGCATAGATTTAACTATTAACAAGAACCCAGTGAAATTCATTAGTCTGCTTACTCTCTATAAGTTGCTGTTTCAGGATCTTCTGTCATGACATCATGTAGGCCTTCAACTGAAATGTTAATGATGCCACAGAATTTATCCTGGATGACTCTGGAAGGAAAAAAAATGGAAAAGAAAATGAGACAAGAAGAGAAACTAAACTGGCATTATTAAGAAATTCACGTTTTAAAAACAGAAACTTGAGTTCTTAAACATGTTCATAAAAAAAAACTTTAAAATATATTTATTCAGGTTTAAAACTCATGTTATGAATCACACAATTCAGGAAACAATGGTAATTTTGGAAAACAAAGAGAAAACATTTTCTGTTTAAAATTTGAAAAATGATCAAAATGCTCTAGTACTTAATCTGACAGCTTGAACAGAGTTGATAGGATTGAGTACAAGAACTTTAAATTCTTAATACTTTCCTATCCTAATCTCTGAGTCATCTCTTCCCTTTCTTCACATCTCCAAGTTCCAGCAATTCTTTCTTTATTTTTTGCATCTGCCCCCTCCTCACCACTACCACCCTAGTGCAGGATCTCAGGTTCCCATCAAGACTACACCCCCAGCCTCCTCCCTCTTCAATCCACTCTCACACTGCTGCTCAAATGATTATTCTATCGCATCACACTCATCTTCCTATATTGTTTTAGAGTGTGTAAAACCCTTTACAGGTATTATCTCATTTGATCCTCACGCGGTCATTGCTATTATTATCCCCAATTTGCAGATAAGGAAACTGAGGCTGTGAATGGTTAAGTAATTTGTTTAAGGTAACAGATCTAGGAATTACGTAAAGACTCAAACTCAATTCTTTCTGACTCCAATTCCAACACTGCATCAAACTGAGCCATGCTGCCTCAAGATGCCCTCATGTCATCAGGAATCATCTGCTCTGCCACCCATCCTCTTCCATATTCATCACTAGTTCAGGACCAAATGCCCATCTCCTAGATCCCAAGTCCAAACTTCCATCATTACGCAGGGGAAAAAATCTGTCCAACACTGTGAGTCCCTGGGAAAGACATGACCTTTCTGAGGTTCTGAGGAATATCACCTCAAAAATGCCTCTCTCTGTAACCAGTGAGACCTAAGATTTCAAAGACCCCTGCCATTACCAACTGGCAGGATCAGGGACTTGCTACACATATCCTCCACCCCTTTTTTTGTCTTCAGCTCAGAAACTGGCATCAAATTAACATTATCACTACTATGAAGGGTATGACAATCTTTTGCTCCATGTTTTCATAAAGAACTCTGAACCATTAGATGCCTTACAGTAAAGTTCCTTTCTCTGGATGCCACCTGCTAGTATCCACTCAATCACACCTGCCCTACTCCTCCCAGGTCCCTATCTGCCTTAACTTTCCCTTGTGTTCTCTGGAACTCCCACTTTACTGATAATAAACTGCCTGTCATATTAAACTCACTTCAGAAACTACTTTGTATAGATTTTTGTATTCAATTTTCTATACACATGCTGTATCCTTCAACTAGAATGTAAGTTCCTTGATAGCCAGTACAGGTTTCTTTTCTTTGCAACTCTATCATATTGGACAAGGAATGGCATAAATTAGCCATTTTTAAAATACTTTTTGAATTGACAAATTGAGTGTTAATCCTCTACTCAAAAACCTCCAGTGGCATCCCAATGTATACAGAAAAAAGGATAAGATCCTGATAATGATCTGTCTCTATCCTACCTTTAAGCTTTATCCCATGCCACCTTCCTTCGTATACTCAAAACTCCAAACAAATTGCATACTTGTTCATGCTCTATCTCCCAAACATGCCTGAAATGGTTGTCTCTCCCTTCTCCATTTCTATCTGTTCAAGTTCTTCTATTCCTATAGAGCTAAATTCATGTACTACCTACTTCAAGAAGTTTTTCTTCTCTTCCTCCTCAAAGTTTTCAAGGTGCTTTGTCTAGAATTCTCCTTTGGAATTATGTCACTGTTCTCTATGTATATATGTTTCCATGTATTAAATTCAAAGCTTTTGAGAACAAAGTCTGTGTTGTAACTATTGCTGCATTCCCGGCCCGCTAGTGTTCTGTATACAGGACTCACTTAAAACCTGTTGAACTAATACATTATCAAATTTCTATGGTCAGTAGTCCTTTATCTGACTCACAGAAGGAGAGCACATTCTTTGAATGATTGTTCCAGAAGTGAAAGACATATATTTATTTTTCATTCAATTCTCTTTTCTCACTCTTCCCTCCCCAGTTTTTTGGGAAAACTAAGGGGGGTTGGGATCTATTTTTGAAATCATTATAGAGAGTAAGGATGCAATCTGCGTTCATAAAACAAACTTTTGTATCTCCAAATTCCATCAATTCTTTCTTTACTTTTTGCATCTGCCCCCAAAATTCCTTCAAAATTCCTTGTCATTCAAGAACCAAATCTGTAAACTGGCCCAAATGACTAACCAATGGATTTTTACTACCTTACAATATATCACAATCCCTGGCTAAATTACTTTTGGTCTTCTCATTATATCCAAAACTAAAGACAGCTGTGGAAAATAAAAAAGGTACTAATTCCAATGGTGCTCAGAATACTTAAAATAATTTGATAGAAGATAAAATTAAATGCAATGATGGAACAGTAATTTATTAAAACAATACTTTCAAGCTACTGACCCAATTGGTGACTTTTCACAGAAACAGAAATTATACATTTAAACTAAAATTAGTGTCTTTTCCTGGTACTTTCCAGGCCAAACTCTCAAAATATTTTTGTCTTAAATGGAAACATACACCTTTTTACTACACTAATAAATCTCATGTTAAAGACAATCACTGGGAAGGAAATGAGACGAGAACTCCTTAAGGGTATTCCATCCAAGTCCACAGAATGAAAGAAAGGATCAGAAATCTGAAAAACCTTTATTAAACACAAAACAGTACTAAATAATTTCACATAAAATGATAGGAAAAATATTTTCATGTTAATTCTGAGAAATCCTATTTTAGACTTGCCTCTACAAACATCAACAGTAGCTGATGCCTTATTCTTGCTAAATTAGAAGAAAAACCCACTTTTTCTAGAATTATTAATATTAAGAAAATGTCAGAATTTTGTCTGTGGTCGGTTTTACAATGCTTAAAATGTAAGTTAAGTCAAGTCTGAATTCAGTTTGGCAAAGTCCTTGACTTTGGACCTTTAGGCTTCTACTCCAACTCCAAAACCTTAGGGTCTTCCATTTTAACTGTGCCTCTCTACCCTCTGTGCAGCATCTCTCTCATTTCAGATATCTTCCCCAAGAAGACTTATCTGTAGAGTCTGTCAATTTGTTGATTGTATTGATTCATCAATCTAACCTTGTATTAGATAACCAGATATTCATTGTTACAGGCATTGGAAGGCAAATAGTATAATTTGAAACTAACAAAAATTAGTTACTGTCTCATCACTGTTATAAAGGAATTTAAAGTTGCTGTTCAGCTGTTTGATTGTGTCACTCTTTGTGACCGCCACGGACATACTGTCCATGCGGTTTTCTTGGCAAAGGTACTGGAGTTGTCTAGCATTTCCTTCTCCAGTAGATTAAGGGAAACAGAGGTTAAGTGACTCATCATGACTCAGTCATGCAGATAGAAAATGTCTGATCCTGCATTTGAACTGAGGTCTTTCTGACTCCAGGCACAGTGCACTATCTACTGTGCCATCTAAATGCCTCACTAAGAAGGAATACAAAGGTACAATTTCTAAAATTGCAAATATTAAAGGCTCCCATGAGTTGTGAAAACATAGGTATTGAGGGGTGTGTGTGTGTGTGTGTGTGTGTATTTTGTAAAATAAACTTCTGCAAACAAACTTTTGGACCTAGATTTTAGCTGTCTCAATAGATTAAAATATTTTACTTATGTTATACTGCAACTGCAAAAACTGCATACTGTATTGTTTATTGCTGGCTTAAAACAACAGTCATCAGCATCCAGATCACAAGATCAGGAAAATTTCTCTTTGAAAACTGTTTTCCTCTCCACTTTTATTATGATGAAAGCAAAACAGAAACTATGAGAACTTGTAACTGGGAGAGCATTATACAGATTAGCTGTGAGCATGATTCACACACATACACTGGAAGGTTTGGCTTATGTGACTATATTTATATGGGCATAGATATGTATAAAAGTATAAAAGCGGTTTTATTTATTTTCTGATGTTGCCACAAGTGAATTGGCAATAGGGAAGGAACCAGTAAAAAGGGAGAAATTGAAGCCTGGTGATAGAGTATGGATGATGAAGAAGGCCATCTGACTGAGAAAATGGGATGAATAGGATCACTTGTCAATGTAGAAGGGGTTTGCCTTAGTGAGGAAAAGTGTTACCAGTTCCTGTGAGATGGGGGGAAGGCATCTGAAAGATGTAACATGAGGAGAGAATGAGCTTTCAGAAAATAGCCTCAGTTTTTTCACTGAAATATGCAAGGTTCTCAGTTAAAAAAATGGAGGGAGGAGGTTCTAAGGAAGGTTCTGATGGGGATGGGATTCATTCTGGACCCCTAAAAGGAAAAGACCAGGTCTTTGGTACCTGGACCCCAAAGCCCCTAAACCCAGATCTCTTCCAGAGTTCCCAGCACCCCTAAATCACAAGTTTGAGATGGGAGGAAAAGGTTTGGAAAAGGTGCTAGGTTGAGTGTGACAGTGAACCAGGTGGGAAGGTGTAAAAGTACTGCCTTACTTCAGTGAGGTACAAATTGAGATTATTTAACAAATTTTCAGTGGTCCTAGTCAACAGAGTTTCATGGCTTTCTTCAGCTGTATTGAGAACTGGGTAAATAGGAGCAAAGGAACAGGAGGGTGGAAGTAACCAAAGGATGGGATTGGCAAGGCATGATCAGAGATCTAATAAGGTGGCAAGAGACTCAAGGGTCAAGGATACTGTAGAGCTGGAATGACTCAACAATGGAACGAGATAGGGGAAGGGAAGAGAGAACAGTCAATATAAGCACGATGACCTAGAAAAGAACTGAGACAGAGGGATTGTAGAACATAGCAAGGACTAAGAATAGGGCTGAGGCAATAAGGCAGGAGGAAAGAAAGAATGAATGATACAATTTAATGAGCTGATACAAGAACTTCATAGCTCATACAAATGGAAGAGAAACATTTGTGGGTGATACATCAGTGTGAAGCTGGTAGCGTAGAGCAGGCTGAAGAACTAAGAAGTTACGGTATTTGAGAAAGACTTTGAGGTAGGCACTAAACACACTGAGGAAGGACAGAAAGTATCCTGAATGGATTGTAAATATGGATTGAATGCATTTCAAAGAAGTTACAGAGTAATGATAGTAGAGAGTGAATCTAAAGTGGCCAAGGGGAGCAAGGAGTACTTCCACTGCCCCACAGTGAGAAGGTATGACCAGTGAGTTGGGGACAAGGATTGAGAGGGAGGTAATGTATGAGTGAAAGTTCAGATGGTAGTAAAAGGTATGGCCTGGATGTTATGTCATCAGGACAGATTCAGGTCTCAGTGAGTGTCGCAAGATGGAAGAGGTGAGAAAGAAAGATTTAAGATGAAAGCTAGTTTGTTAATTATGGAACAGGCATTACAGAGATTGAAGGGGATAGGTAGACCTGTAATAGAACAATGAGGAGATCAGGTTGAAGGGAATGGGATGCCAGTGATCACACACACACACACACACAGTCAAAGAACATACATACACACAGAGAAAGAAAGAAAAAACAGGTAGAAAAAGAGATTGGGATGAGGGTAGGGACAGTGTTTCCATTCTACACACCATCAGATATCATAAATCTGTACTGAAATTCTTCATATTTGAATTTAGTGTGTCTATAACATGATCAATGCCAGAGAAAACCAGCAAGGTAATGAAATGAGTCATCTTTTATTAAATGGCATATAAACTTCAAGCTAGAAGGGTCCTGAGATATCCCCTACTCCAATCACCTCAGAAAGAAACTTAGTGGCAGAAAAGTGAAGGGGCTTGGCCTCAGCCACACAAAGACAAAGTCCAGAACACATGACATATAGTCATCCTATTCATACCACTGCCACTCAATTCCCTTATTTGTTCACTCGTTTAAGAAAAATTATTTTAAAGTGCCTGTGTTGTGGCCATTGTGGTAGGCACAGGAAGAGATACCGACTTAAGGTAATCTACGACTATCCTTGTGGAACTCAGTCTACAAGAGGCATATTCCACAAACAGAGGTAACTGTAATTCACAGCAATACATAAGTACATTTGAGAAATGCAAAACAAAGCAATGCAGCAAATTCTCCTGGGTTCTTTCTCTTAAAGGAGAGAGGGAGCAACAGAGGAAAGAGGCATTTATTCATCAGCACATACTATGTGCCAGGCACCACACTAAATATCTTAGAATAATGATCTCATTTTATCCTCACAACTCTGGGAGAGGACATTCAGTTATCTCCATTTTACAGGTAAGAAAACTGAGGCAGTCAGAGGTTAAATGACCTATTCATAGAAACGCAGCTAATAAGTGTCAGAGGCTGGATTTAAACTCAAGTTTTCCTGATGCAAGGCCCAGTGTTCCATCCATCATACCATCTAGCTTTTAACTTAAAGGATTTATACAAGTTGATCCATATGTCAACCATGTGAAGTATGTCCTTACAAGTATTGTCCCCATTTTTCATGTGAAGAACTTGAGTCATCAAAAACTTATGTCAGATGACCAGGGTCAAAATTTGGGTGTGGAATATAAAAATGCACAAGATATGGTTCCTTTCCTCCAAAACTTTACAATCTAGAAAGGTGAAGATTTTTTTGTTTTTGCAGCTGAAAATGAAAAAACTTCCATTACTTTGAGAGACTACCAGACAGCTTCAAAAAAAAAAAGTTGTAAAGTGAATTTTCTTTTCTCCATGGTTAGTTAAAACATAATGTTGGCACAGAAGAGAAAATGTACGTGGAGTCATTAAAAAAAAATACAGGAGAACTAATAATCAAAACCAATATGAGATAATGATGGCAACAAAACCTACATCTTATGAGGTTCCCAAGAGAGAAGTAAAAAGGGCTTTTGTAAAATAACTGATATCTCATAAAATTTCATCAGATGTGAAAGGGACCTTTGAAAGGAAAGTTTGGAGTCTAACGTGCTATATCAGGTAACCGATATTAAAACAGATTTCTTTTATGCACTCAGATTTTCTTCAGAATATCACTGTCATTAAAAACAAGTCTTCAGGTGAGGGACAGTGAAATGGAATGCTTTTCTAATTATTTTTCACCTATGTGTGGAACAGTGACATAGTGCTCCGCTTTCAGCCTCTCTCAGGAACACCTTGTGATAGAACCACCATTAAACAAGCATAAGTGTAAAGTCTCCTAGGCCAGTGGGTTCAAATGAGTATTTATATACTAATAACTCACATGCATACCATTGCTTTAAGGTTTGTAAAGCAATACCTTTGCCACAATCTCTTAAGATACAAGAATAGTAACAAATATTACTTTTCCCTTTTTATAGATCAGAAATTTGAGCCTCTCAGAGATGAAATGCCTTGTGTATCACACAGCTGGTAAATGTAAGAGGGAAGACTTAAAAACTCACCAATCCCTATTCCAAATCCAGCATTCTTTACACTGCAGCATGAAGAAGCCTCCCATAAAATCCTAAACAGAAGAGACTAACAAAAACCAAAAAGAAGACTTTTGTGTGCAGCCTTACTGGAAAATGCTTTTTGTGCATTTTAACAAATAATATGATTTGACAATGGAAGATTTAACATTTCTCCATAAGCATTCTGGGAGGGAAAAAAACCCAAAATAGTAAAAGGTACACAAAATCTTTAAATGAGATGCATAAACACAAGTTTAATACTCACAAGTATGATTCTGGACCCAGATATTTGGTTAAATAAAAAAGAGAAGCAATTTCCCAACTGTGGAAGTTAAATCCCCTTTCTGTCTTTTCCCTAAGTTCTTTCTCTTCTATAACTTCATTTTCTCCAGGTAATCCCTCTATCCACCTTTTCTTCTCCCCACTCCCACTCCCACACATCCCCGAGAGCCACTGAAATTCGTCTGGGATCCAGCCTACACCCCTGACCTTTTCTAGTCCCCTTGCAGTAAAAGGAGGAAAGGGAAAAAGTGAGGAGGAAAGATAAGGATGGTAGGAAGAGGGCACCCTGCCTCCAAGGCCAGGGCTGCCAGGGAAGCAATGTTCCTTTGTATCCTCAATTGAATTTTGAATGCATTTTCCTATTTTAAAAAAACATTATAAATGGGAGTTCCTTCGAGTATATTAGGCCTTTAAAGGCTATCCTGAAAACCTAACCACTATCTTTATAATCAATCAATTGATAAGGATTTATTACATACTTACTATGTTCCAAGAACTATATTAGGCCCTGTGAATAAAAATACTTTGAAAAAAATAACCTTTATATTTTAATAACTTTAGGAAAAAACAAATTATAAATTAACTACCCTACATACAAGCTTCTGGAACACAATCTATTAAAAAACTAGAACACTATTTGTTCTTTATGTACCCAATCAAAGTTTTAATAAGTGAGAGAGGTTATGAAGAGGGGAAGACTCTTCAGACAATTTAATTCAGAATTATGCAATGCCTGTTTATAGTTTAGCTGTCGAGCTCACATACAAATTTGAAATGAGTAAATACTTCTCAAGAGAGAAATGACACACATACAAAAAAGGAGAAATAACTAACATAAGTTAGAGCTTTTAAAATGAGAAATCTCTAGGGCACTTTTAAACAAGAGAGTTGATGAGCAGTTATATATAAACCAGAGGTACTGTGGTTTTTAAATGTGCAAGATTAAATTTTCCTAGTTAATAAAAACTCAAGCATAAAATGAGTGCACATAAAATACCCACACATAATACTTTTTTCTATAATCCCTTCTCACAGTCCAATTTTTTATCTAAAACAATTATAGATTTGTTTTATAAAAACATGAAGGATTTATAAAAACATGACTTAATCTCTAAAATCTTTTAGTTCTATACTTCAGATAGCTCAAAATGGAAAAGGAATTATAAAAAGTAGCACAGCTCACAAATCTGATCAGATCTGCAAGGGTCACAAAACTCTACGCTCACAGCTCTAGATGTAGAAGCGATCTCAGAGTCTCCCTCATTTTACAGATGAGGAAACTGAGACTCAGGCTATCCAAGGCCATACAAGAAGAGTTGGGATTTCAACTCAAGTCCTCTTAACAACAAAAATAATTTCAAAGAGTGGGAGGAGAGAAGTTCAGAGCTCACTACTTTTCATTAATGTAAGAGGCAGTTAAAATAAAGGTAGTAATTCTTAAAACAAGCAATCAAATGTTTCTGAATACTACTATAACCAAAAGTAAGGCTTGAGATGGCATGGAGTATGGATAGTGTTCATATTTTGTGGACGTGAGCGTGTAGGTAATTTTTACCACTTCTAAATGAATACCACTATAGAATACCCTTCTGCTTTTCTCTGCACTCTTAAATTACCAACTAAAATACTGGAGGACTTTGAAGAGATATTTTATTCCACAAACCCTTCAATCTCAGAACACTATCAAAAATAATCTTGATTCAAATACAAATTATTTAATGTCATTTTTTATAATGATTTATCCCCAAATAAAAAGTCAAAAAGGCTTTACAAGGAGAGCATGAACTTCAGATAGAATGAACAAAACAAAACAAATGTTTTAGGGAAACTATTCATATGTATGCATATATAAATGACAGAATGAGGGATAATAAGAAGCAATACATTTATAGCATCTATGTTTGATATTTTGACTATAAATGATCAATGAGTATCTGGAAAATACTCCACACTCATTATTTTGCTACATAATGCACTATTACTAAAGTATAAAACATCATTAATAATCAGCAACTCAATGTATCATTTCATAGTAACACCAAAAAAAGTCATTATGCATTGCTTAATAATGCTATATTGAAATAACTCATATAAAAAAAAAGTGTACTTCTGCTATCAGATGTTATGTGTTTTAAATCTTGTAGTCCACACATAGAGTTAAGATGAATATCATCACAAGGCAGAATGTTCAAACAGGATGACCTGTGCCTGACTTTCAGGCATTATTTGTTTAGGAAGTCCAACTTGTTCCATAACTGTTCTTCCTAATGGATTCTGAGTCCTAGAACAAAGTGGTTCTGTAACATTATACCTAGCTGATTGATAAAAACTGTAGTATTCTAGCTTGTTTTCACCGGAGTTTTCTTGTATCTTCAGTTTTTGATTAAACTGAATAATCTTAAAGATCAGAAAAATAATCACAACACAAGCTAAAATGAAAAAAACTAGCAAAATGTCAAAAGCCTGATTCAACTTCTCAACTTCCTGCGTACATATCAAAGCTGTCTCTTGTGTTAAAGAGACAACACTGTTTGGTAGGACACTACTGTTTTCCACACTCAAGTTAACAGGGTTAAGCTGTATGTGTACCGGTAACACTGTTGTTGTCTCTGATGGATTCTCAAAAGCATGTTCTTGAAAAAATCTACTGGGAGTTGAAGTCAGAACTCTTCCTCTGAAGGCAACACTCTCAGTTTCAGACTTTTCAAAATGTTTTCCAAATGTGGCTAATTTATGCCAGGCCATCATTAACGTCACAGTCTTGTGATGAATCTGAAGAGATTCTATTGCCCAGGCTGGTGATCCATTAGTTGGAGAAGTAAGGCAATCTGCAAATTCAGTCGACTTAATATAATGCAAAGCTCTGCCATGCATTGATGGATGATTTTGACAACAGATGTTCAGAATAATGGCTAATGGTGTTAGCCAGTCACGTAGACTCAACAATTTGCAGCTACAGTCCCAAGGATTATAACTGGCTTGAAGATGTATCAATGAAGATAAGAATTTAAGAATTCTAGGATGCAGGTCTGTAAGATTATTAAATGACAGATTAAGAATCTTTAACAAAGTTCCCCATTTCAAATGTATTACCATCAATGCTGGTTATTATGTTTCTATATAACTGCAGGTACATTAACTTGTCTAATAATCTAAACATGCTACAATTTAAATTTTCCAAATCATAACGGCTTAAAATAATCATGTTTAAGATTATTAATTCCACTAAATTCATCCTTATAAACATTTCCGATGCTTGCATTTTTCAGAAGTGCGTATTTCAGCTTGACTAGTTCTTTAAATGCAAAAGGATGTATTGAGTCAATGTGGTTATCGGACAAATTACGTTTTTTAAGGTTTTTAAGTACACTAGAAGCATTTGATGGGACCTTTGTTAAATTGTTACCTTCAAGATACAAACACTTAAGGTTTCCAAGATGTAGAAATGCTGAGAGTCTGCTATCTTTGAAATTTTACTGTTAGTCAGACTAAATGTCTGGAGACTTACCATTCCAAAGAAGGTACCACTTTCAAGAACAGTGAGGCAATTTCTTTGCAGAGTAAGATAATAAACTAAGCTAGATCACTAAATAATCCTTTAGGAACAAAAGCTATCTGATTGAGTGTAAATATAAATTATAAAGAACTGCAAGTCCCTCAAATATTCCTGGATCTGAACATTTTATTAAATTACGGTTTAAGCATGGATAATACAGTTGCTTCAAGTCAACAAAAGCTTTTGGATATACACATGAAATATTGGAATTGTCCAAATATAGTGCTTCAAGAGCCTGAAGATTTATTGATTTAGATTTACATGGGTTGTATTAATTCCACTCAGATATAAAGGCATTGTACTTTTAGGAAAATTCTTGAGAATACTTGAAAGGCCTAAGCTATAGCAGTTAATTTGTCTCCCAGTACAAAAAATGGCAAAGAGATAGACACCCCAGAATCGCTTTCTGAATCAATAAAAAAAACAGGGAAAAGCTAATATAGCTAGTAGACAAGGAAGAGAAATTTGTAATCCACATAGAGCCCTGTGCTTGGCTTTTCTATTCATGAGACTTGGTTATAAAAAAATAAGGCAAAACTGTAAATAATGTTCATCAAAGGGTCTAAAAATAAATTATGTGTTTTATTACACCCCAAATTCTGCATTTAGTTCATTCACCATTTTCATTGGTAAGGCACTAGTTAATATTAAAAGCTATAAAGAAAAACATTCCACTTAATGTCTTTTTCCAACTACATGAATATGCATTTTAAGATCATGAAAATTAAAGAACGTTCCACTAGGAGGGTTATTACTTCTTAGGTAACAATTCACTATTTAAAGTATATACTTAGTTAAAAACAAATAATATATAGAGACTACCACTGCAGATTAAAACAATTCAACTTATTTTTACATCACTTAATTCTGATCATAATCTAATTAAAGTCTAATTAGACTGTATTGCAGTCATACGAAAATATTAATTCATTATATAATCATGCTAGTTCCTATAAGCTACAGGCTTTTCATTACATTTTAATCTTTTTGTATTCGTTAAAAGTTAAAAATATACTATCTGTATTTAAATTTTAAAAAGTTATCTTACCAAGAACCAGAAGTTCATCTTATTGTTGCTCATATGACCGGTGAATACATTTACTTTTAAAATGAGTTACAAGATTTTGTTAAACTCCATGTTTTTACCACATTTTTTTGCCCTGGTTCGCTCAGGAAACAGTGTTCTTCCCACTGGTTCCTCTATAGTGAATGTGTAATACAGAGGTTACCATGGATACAGGAAACTGAGAGACAGGAAGTAATTTTATCTGTGTTTCTGAAGTACTGTTGGAAAGGAAATCTCAAAAACTTATTTCTTGAGAACACAGAGTTAATTTCAGTTCTCTTAAGCCCCCCCCCTCCGAATCTGTTTCCTACTTCATAATTATGATTTTCCAAAAAAAAAAATTAATCTTCAAAATTTTAGAGCATAAAAATACAGACAACTATGAGTTAGTATGTGAATATGTTCATCAGTAAATGTCATATCTACCGTATAACATGATTATAACATTTAGGTCCCTTTAGTTTTGACCTTCTGAGATTCTGTGACAAGGATTTCACATATATCCTTGATTTAACAAGGCTTTTAATTTCAATAGTGGGCTTAACTGGCTGCTTACCACATAGGACCCTACCAATTACATTATTTTAATTCATTCAAAAGAACTGCCCTTCTAATTTTAAACCAAAAATTCAATCCTTTATTTTAGAAAGCTGAGTAGCTTAGGAGCATAAGTTATACTTAAAAAGTGGTCATTTTACAATTATAGTATACAAAGTACAGTAAAGTATAAACTATATTATACTTCACATTTTTATAACTATACTGTACAAAGATGTTACCATACTGTTTGTGAGGAAATTAATTAACAATGAGAAAGCTAAAGGATAGAATTGCAAGTCAAGTCAGAGACAAAGATGGAAAGGGAATTTTAAAATTAATTTATTACACTAGCAATCTGGATGAGGGACTGAAAATATATTACATTTTTTTCTTACTAAACCAAACTGGGCAATTGTCATACCTCTAATAAATCAGCAAAATGTGAAGTAAACTTAATTCATTAATTCTGCCATTGAAGAAGCACTTCACTTTCTAATCTCAATCTATCATATCCACCTGTGCTTCTTTCTTGAGGTCCAGGAGAAATTTGCAACCCAGGGCCCTGCCTTGACTGGTGACTGTTTCTCCAGGTCAACTATTTCAGGAAAGGCTCATTAATTTTGATTCAGTTCACTCTCTACTCTGCTGTCTTCTCCACAGCTTTGTCCTCACATCATAAGAAACAGTCTTTCTCCCTAACTCCAATTCTATAAGCTTAATATGATCATATCAACTCAAGCCATTATCCTTGGATGAGGGACTGTTTTGTCAATGGCCCCACACAACATCAGCTCACAATCAAGGTAATTTTCTGGACCTAAGTGTCTCTCCAGCCACACTTCCCTTTGCGTGTTGCCTATTCTACTAGAACATAAGTGACTTGAGCACAGGGACTATTTGAATATTCAGAGTACTTAGAATATCCATAGTACTTAGTATTGCTTGATACACAGCAAGCACTTCTTGTTGTTGTTCAGTCAGATCTGACACTTCATGACCCCACATGGGGTTTTTTTGAAAAAGATACTGGAGTGATTTGCCATTTGCTCCTCCAACAGATTAAGGTGAAAAGAGATGAAGAGATCTGCCCAGGGTCACACAGCTATTGAGTGTCTGAGGCTGGATGAAACTCAAGTCTCCAGATGCAGCTCTCTATCCACTCAGCCACCTAGCTACCTCCAGTAGGCACTGAGTGAGTATTTTTTGTTTTTTATTTCATTAAGGACCTCTTAACTTAATGCAATGTACTGGCTTTGAGGGAAATGAAATTATAAATAATGTATGGCCCCTGTCCTTAAAAGAGTGATCTGACAAATGAGAACTACCAAAACCAAAACAGAAGGTGGTAAACTCAGGGACAATAATTAAACAAAAGCCATTGGGGAAATCTTGATCGAACTACTATAAAAATAAAGTATCACGTACACAACTTAAATTTAATAAGTATTGGTGGAATTTAATAATTTTACCGGGAAGGGAACCTTAGGTTTACAGCTGGCACTGATGCAGCACTCAGCATCGCAACCCTTCTGCATTATCATTGGCAGAAAACTTCTCTTGGTAGTCTTGTCACCACCAATCCTGTTATCTTCTTTAGATTTTTATTTTTCCTCATCTACACAGGACTAATAATGACAAGACTAACCACAAAGACAACAAACTCAGTTCTGTTACAGTTTAAAAGTAGGCATGACAACAATGTGTTTTAGCTGACTTAAGGGTAAAGGGGAGCGGGTACAAAAAAGTGAGCCAGCCAGACTCTGGAGATCAATGTCTTCTAGCTATCTTCACCAAAAATGTTGATATACAATATATGTGTTAAAATTCTTCAAAATATATAATCAAATTGGAATACTTTAGACAACTATACCAGTATTTTACCTTATATACAGAAATATTTCAAAATATATCTAAATTCCTTAGTGATTTGTAATTTTCAATTTTACTTATTTTTAAAAAAGTTATGAAAATAGATTATAATGATAGTTAACACTTAAATGGATCCATGATCTCAGTGATTAGGTTGTTCCCTCCAAACATATAAATCATAATCCATGCATATCTACTCGTCATGTGCAACTCTTACCCATGTCCTACTGTAATTTCACCACAGAGTGCTATACTTTTCCTGATACAGTGAGGATAACAAAAGAACACTTAGGCTGCCCATCTGCCATCCCGTGACATAAGCCCATTTTATCAACTTTTTCTACTATGCATTTTCATGATGACACTATTTTTTTGGCCCCGCAAACTATTACTCCCCCTATCTCAATGTAAAGATCCAAATAAACTGGTGTTTCTTTTCCTCACTCACAATACTCACTCTCCCCTCTCTATGTCCCTGCATATGTCCCCCCCATTCATTATCTTCTCCTCAGAAAGTATCTCTTTTCCTTTAAAATATAGCTCAAAGACCATCTTCTGCATGAAGCCTTTCCTGATCTGCCTAACAGCCTGTGCCTGTCCTCTCAAACTACCTCATATTTAAATGTGATATATATTCATGTACTTATTAACTATGTATTTATGGGTATATGTCTATCTACTTGCCTTCTTCCCCATTAGAATATAAGCTCCTTGTGTGTAAGGAATGTCTTTTCTTTGTACTTATATCCCCAGTGCCAGAGTGCCTGAAACACTGAAGGTGTTTAATGTTTATTACCTGAACACATGATTGATTGATTCTATTCTGGGTCTAGCTCACTGTCTATTTAATGACTTCTATACCTATATATGGACTGATGAACTATCTGGCCACTAGGTGGTGCAGTGGATAGAGTGCCAGGTCCCAGAGCCAGGAAGACCAGTCTTCCTGTTCTAAGGCAATTCTGAGATGATCCAAACTATAACTTCTAAGACTTCTTTAAGGGAGTCATGAAGTAGTGTCAGGGTTGATGTTGTTTATAACCCCTTCTCCTTCCCTACATAAGAATGCATATCAGCACATAAGCAACAAGATGGCCGATCAGAAATTTTCTTTGATCCCCTTACTTCTCAAATCTTTCCAAAAGAGAAATTAGTCACCAAAGATAAAGACCTTTAACTATCTCTATGAACTAGGGCACCCAGAATCCAAGAGAATGTTAAAAAAAAAATCCAGGAACTGATGCTCATTCACTCATAGCTCACTCAGCAACCTTCTACCACCTCACACACTACTGGCAATGAGGTTGTACTAGAAACCTCAAGGTCATGATAGATAGGCTTACATCAAAATCCACCCTATCTTCTTCATTCACTTATGAGTAAATGAAGAACACAGAGAAAAGAAACTGAACAGATAATATAAGAATCAGTAAATGAAGGTCTAAGTATAGGTTCAGGGAGTGGTAGTAGCCTCGGGTGTAATTGGGGCTCACTGAATAAAAACAAGAGGGCAGTGGAAGCATAAAGAGAAAAGAGAAGATTAAGAAAATTTTGAAAAGCCATTCAGACATGTTTCACCTGTTGTGTAACAGAATTACTGTAATGGTGATTACATTATTTTTCCAAATAAATACACAAAATTCAAGTTACTACATCTCAGTAGTAAAGTCCACCAACAGGTCTTAACAGGCAAGTGTTAGCAGATAAGCATGTCGCTCATTGTTGGGAAGTCCAGCATGCACTGGCAGGAACATGTGTGTGTAATGACTTGTTTACAAGATGATACTATGTGGTTACATGATACAATAAAGCATCATCAAAATTTCAATGCAGGAAGAACCCCACAAATTTACAATAAATTATTAAATTTAAGATACATTATTTAAAAATTTTTTATATTTTTTTGAAATGACACAAATTTCCCCCCCAAAAAATTAAAGGGTTAAAGAAAATAGAAAGCACAGTGGGGAACTGAATAATTTTTTTTTAAAAAAGGGACAGTAGGTCAAATAAGTTTGGGAATCTCTGGTCTAGAATAAACAGAGAAGAGGGATAATGAAAAGAGTGAGAGAAGTCCCATTTGGAAATAGAATTTAAAAACTAAGGCACAAGATTGGCTGAAGGGGAGGTGAGGAAGAATATCAAAGAAGAAGAAAGAATAAGGGGTGCAGGGAAGGGAGTGATGGGAACAGGACTACCTTAAAAAAATTAAAGTAACTGAAGGAATATAAACACAGTATTATATGTTTATACAGTATTTTGTAAACACAGCAGAAGAGTGAACCTGAAACTGAAAAGTTTCTGCACAGACAACATTAACACATCCAGAATAGGAAGGGAAGCAATCAATCAGGAAAAAAAATCTTCAAATCAAATTTCTCTGACAAGGATTTGGTATCCAAGATGTATGAACTATATGTGTGTTTGTGTGTGTGTATGTGTATGTGTGTGATACGAACACACAAATACGAGCAGTAGTCACTCCTCAAAGGATATCGACAAAGTTCTCAAAAGAACTGCAAATATTCACAACCACATGGGAAAAAAGCTCCAAATCACTAATAATATGAGATAAGTAAATCAAGACAACCCTGAGGTTTCACTTCACAGCTTGCAAAAAGGCACAAATGTCAAAAAATTAAACTTTTAATGTTGGAGGGGGAGAAGACAGTCACACTAATACACTGTTGGTAGAGCTGTAAAATTATATTATCATTTTAGAAAGCAAACTGTAATTATGTAAAGTGATGAAAATATCCACACCCTCTGAACAAAGACTCCACTACTGAACTATTTGTACTTTAATGAAGCCACTGAAAAGGAAACATGAAAAATATAAAAATCTGTAAGCAAGTTGGATACATTCTGCAGCAATTTTAGGAGATCTACAATACCAAAAAATGTTACATATAATGTTATATAAAGTCCATTTAAAAAATAATTCCATTGTATTTTGTAGTGGCAAGTGATTATAAGTTGAATGTGAAAGGACAGACTTCAAGTAGTCATTTGGGGAGGAGGGCAAAGTAGAGAAATGTATGTAGTTAACTAGATTTACTTCAGATCGAAAAAGTTTATTCCCCCCAAAAATGGTCGACTAGGAGAAAAACTTTAACTGAATTTGACACGTCAAGGGGACATCCAGGTAGAAATTATCCTGTAGGCAGACAGAAAAGCAAGCTTGGAACTGAAGTCCTTACAAACAGGAGGGTTCTCCTGAGAACTGTGAAAAGTCTGGAACCTTCCACATGATCAACAGTTAAAGGAATTAAAGTTGTTAACCCTACAAAAGAGAAGATGTCAGGAAAAAGACAAGATGCTAACTATTTCAAAAGATCCAAAAGACTAAGGTTTATTCTGTTGGACTCAAAATATTATCATAACAGAGGCAGGATCATGACTGGACAGAATATCAAACAAGTTAAATAAGTTAGGTGAATAATGAACAAAGGATAATTAAACTGATGAAGTGGTCATACTTGTGAAAATCAACTAACTGCCCTACAATTAGGGGGAAATGACAATGAAAGGATCTGCAAACAGTGTTCAGTAGGTTTTATACATCTAGTCACCTGAGTAGTACCTGACAGTTTTTCAACAGTGGTCATTTATAGATAAAGGGAAAGAAAAGATACTTTCATTTCTATAATATCCAATAATACAAAATGAAGCAATTTGCCAAACAATACTTTTCATTTTGAAGAACATATACATATGCAGTCCATCTTCCAAGTGATCTAATTATCTCAGAGTGGTATGTTCTGGGTCACTGGTACATATGAACAAAAAAGCAGGGCTGCAACTTGCTTCTGTTTTTCACTCATTTCCAGCTGTGTTTGGGTTTACTTTGGAGTCAAACTCTATGGGTTACTCTAAAGAAGATAGCACTTCTGAGGTTTTGGTATCATATTCAACAGTTTAAGGTGAACCTCCACTGATGAATGAAAAAAGGAATGGTATACTGTCCATCTTTTAATCATTCCAACTAGCTTTTATCTAAAGACTGAAAAGGAAGTGGAAAAAAAAAAGAAAAGGAAGTGGAGAGAAGGTCTCATAAGCCTATCCTTTCACAAGTCTAATTTTTTAGTAAATACTCAAGTAAACATGCACTTCTGGATTAAATTTTAAAAATTTAAACCTAAATAGAAAAACTTAAATACACAATATAGAAAAAAAAACAAGCATATTTTAAACTTAAATACAAAATAAGAAAACAAAAAAAAAGCAGTTGTGCACAGTAGAATGTAAGAGAGGATTCAAAATGTACAGCAACAAATTTCCATTTCAAGAAACCCTGTATAATAAATACTATGAATTGTGTTCAGAGATGTCCATCTATTTTTTTGCTTGTTTTTCTTTTGTTCTCTGCTGTGCACTTTTTACTTTGTTCTTCTTCCCTCTCCCCGACCCCCGAAGGCTACAATTAAGAACAGATCTATTTATACACGCACACAAATGCATACATATATTACATAGTCAGATACCTATAATCATACTCATACACAGACGTATACATTCCTATGCTTCTGTGTAAGACTGCACTATACTTATTTGTCCTCTGTTTCTCTGAGGGTGGATAACCTCTTCCTTCATAAGTCTGAGCCTTTCTGTATTTCTCCAAGTCCACCAACTTGTCATTTCCTATACCACAGCAATAGTCTAACCTTACACTGTCTAGTTGTTTTAGACAGTCCAAAAACAACACTGATGAATATGGCTGACATGGGGTAAATTGTTAACCAAACAACAGAGAGAAACAATAATAACAATAAATCAGATAATTTTGATTACATAAGATCAAAAAAAGAGTTCTGTATGCAATAAAATCCATGTAAATGGAAGCAATCAACTGAGGAAAAAATTTCTTTATTTTATGGTCTGCTATCCAAGATACACTGGCAACTATCAGAAATATAACACCAAAAGCCATTCCCCTACAACAGTATGAACAAAGAGTTCTCAAAAGTATTGCAAATTACTAACAATCATATGAAATAAATTCACACCAAAACAGCTTTTGGAGTGTCATCTAAAACCAAACCTAATTGGCAAAGATGACAAAAAGGGAAATAATTAGTATTGGAAGGGTTGTAGAAAAACAGATATACTAACATACAGTTAGTGGAGCTGTGAGTTGGTCCAATCCTTCCAGAAAGGAATCTGGAATTAAGAGCAAAAGGCAACTAAAATTTGTCATCCTGTGACCAGAGTTCTCACTAGTAGGCATTTATTACAGAAGATCAGAGAGAAAGAAAGGTTACGTATATAACAAAATACTTATAGCAGTATTTTCTGTGCTACTTTAAATGCTGCTGTAAATGTAGCAATATGTAGCACAGAAACAGATACAAAATAAATCCCCTATGGACTGCGAAATGGCTGAACAAGCTGTGGTCCACCAAAGACATGGAACATTACAGTACCACTCTCTAAAACAAAGGTATCAAATTCTCAGTCCACAACATTCCCCAGCAGCAGAATGAATCAGACTTAAATGTAACTGGAAAATGTGTAACAAAATAAATAAAAACAGAATACAACATAGATAATAATAATTAATTAGTAATTTTCTAAGTCCATATGTGGCTCCAGGGATTCATTTCTATTCAATTTGGACACTTGCTGAAAGAAACAGTGAATATGAAGAATGCAGATGAGTATGGGAAGACACATGAAATTAGGTAAAATGAGGTAAGCAGAACTAAAAAAGAACTAAAACAAGATAAGAACTAGCAAAATAATATACACAATGACTACAGCAAGGCAAACAGAAAAAAATAACAGATAAAAACATCATGAAATTATAATGACCCAACAGTTCCAAAGAAGAGACACAAAAGGCACCTTTTCTAACTCCTGGCAGAAGTGGGAGAAGTACATAGGTATCTCACACTATCACACTTTTTCAATGTGTTGGTTAGCTTTGTTGAACTGTTTTTCCCTTTTTCTTCTTTGCTATAAGTCAGGGGTCCACAATCGGAATATGTTCACCAAAGGATATGGGAAAGCTTGTCATGAAATATAGGTAATATCTGGCAAATAAATACATCATCCTACTAAAATGAATCTATTTTATTTCCTATGTTTTATGTTTGAATAGAGATATTTCAAAAGAAACAGACCTATGCCTAAGACCTAGGTCTTGAGTGAGATGAGGAGATTGTGAAGACTTTTCAAATAAAAATATGGGGAATATTGGATTTTCTAAATAAAATTTCTCTTCCATAAGGCCTCTTTCCTTGGATACCTGAGTTTCAGGTATCCAGGACTTGTGGACGGTCAGTTGGTTTCCCCCCCACATCCCCTACCAGCTACCAGCTTTCTTTGTGAAAGTGCTGTGGGCTGTAGCTGAAACTTGGAACTTACTCAAATCTCCCCATTGTTTATTGTACTGTTGCCACAGCAGCACTACCAGTTCTTGCTTCTCCCCCTCCCCTCTTTTCTAAAGCCACATCAGCAGCTAAGTTAGATATTAGATGAGGTAATTGGATTGGGATAGGTGAAGATTTCCCAGGGTTTGCCTAGTTTTTCACGTTTAGATTGTGAGCCCACCTCCCAGCCAATGGAGAGGTGGGATAGTGGGGAGGTGGGATTCTCTGCGTTAGGGTATAAAAATTGTGCTTCAATTTCTGTAAGTTGCCTCCCTCCACCAGGTTCCCCAACTTCGTGGAAGGACGTCCCTTTCTCGAGAATTGTAATAAATCCTTTTCTTTCTTTTCTTATTGAGAAGCCTCTTCATTTATTGAAGATTTTGAGTAAGGGTCTTTTTATCCCACACAGTCTCAAAATGCAAACTTCTCAATCTCCTCCTCTGTCCCTTCCTTTCTCCCTTAAGCATACACGTGATTTGAAATCTTACCCCAGGTTTAAGGGTCTATTCCAGCAATATTCTCATCTTCTGAGCTATTACATATAGTATAATAACTTAATAAAGGTGTGTTGAAAGAATTAAATTATTCATTCTGTCCCTCTATTAATTTCCCTTCACATTTCTTGTGAGTTGAATAACTTTGATTCATAGATGAGTCAAAATTAATTTAATTGTCCTGTTCCAAAGCACAGATTACAGTCGATTTTATTCTATACCTAATCACTCAGCTACATTTTAGTTTAAATGAACTATAACTGACAATATCACTATAATTTAAGTAAGTAATATGGCATTAACAAAATTTCAAAATGGCAATTCAAAAAAGACAAGAAGATTTATCTTCCATGGTGGGTACGGGATTTCTGCTCAATAACTAAACACCCTAGTATAGAAAGTGGCAAGATGGGAAAGAAATACAAAAATCCCAACGTCATAATCCTTCAGTCTGGCTTTAACAATCTTATAGACTGGACAACAAGGCCCCACCTACCTAGCACAGAGTGGATTTCAATACTAAATAGTAATTGTTTTTCTTTTACACAGGAACCCTGATGGTCTTCTCCTTCCAGTTTGATCTTTTGTTGTTATTGTTGTTTAAAGGGGCCATCCCTTGAGCAACTACTTAAAGAAGCCTATTCACTGAATGGGTGTATCTAGCTTGAAACAGCCAGGGTCTCACATTGCTTCTTAGGCCATCTCCAGCTGTCCTGATGAATATCCAGGTGGCTTAGGAGAAAAAAGTGAGGCTGATGACCTTGCACAGACCTCTCTCACTCAAATCAAAGTCAACTGCAAGTCATGTCATCATCTTGATGTCATGGTCCTCTTCAAAAACAAAGGACAAACACAACACCAACAAACTGGTTAAGAAGAGACATAGTATTTATTCATTCAAAAGCTACTGAACACCTCTATGTGCAATATATTATGATAAATGCTGAGGGAAACACAAAAATCAATAAAACAAGGAGCTTACAATTCACTCGTGCAAGGAAAACAAAAATGGAAGAAGAAGAAACAACTAAACATTCTGATTTTATTTAGCATTAGGAGGAAAGCTTCTGAGCTTCCTGGTCACAGGAGTATATTTCTCCCCATTATGATTCAGATTCCACATAAGACTAACTTCCTACATATGCTTTAATGTGAGCCAATATGATAATCTTCTTAAAGTTACATTTTGTAAGTATCCATCAACTTGCACAATAATTTTAGGAGATGAACACCAGCACTGGCAAAGTTCCTCCCCAGGCTTCATCTATAGGAAATGTGGATTCGGAAGACTGTTTCCCTATGCGCTCTCTCTCTTTCTTTCCTCCAGGAACAACTGCTTGAACCAAAGAGGAAAATATCTGGTCAAACTTATTAGGAACTATTTAGTAATTAGCTAATCTCAAGATTATCATCACCCTAGAGTATGCTACAAGAAATCATTTCCCCTGGATCTTCAATATCACTGATCCTAAGTCTGATCTTACCCACAAGTGAAACAGTGAGATTATGGACTAAGTAGATTGTCTCTTTAATTTCTTGACTACCTTCCTAAGATGTGTCTTTTTAGAAGCAGCATTATCATTAACTAAATATCTAAAAAAAGTAGATACTCTAAAAGTTGATTACCCTTTGACTAGGAAGACAGAATTGGCCATCAAATCTTTTAGGAACAATAATTTCATAAAAAGTGGATATCCTCAAAAAACCTGCATGAAAAAAACCCAATAGCAGATTTCACACTTCGTGAACAAGAACAACAATGAACTCACTCTGGGATATCACTACCCACATAGTTGTTTTCATAGGGATTATCTCACATTTACACATGAGTTTCAAGTATGCAGAACATTTGATACTAATTACCTTATTTTTTTCTCATGTTATGAGCTACAAACTCCTAAGTATTATTATCCCCATTTTAGCAGATTAGGAAACAAGTTAAATGATTTGTTCAAGATCACACAGCTAGAGTGTTGAGAGAGGATTTGAACCCAAGTCTTCTAATTCCAAATACACCACTCCATCCGCTAACGAGCTTACTTGGCCCTTCTGTAGAAATGGTTTCACCAAACTAAAATTTAATGTTATATTCAGGCTCTGTAAACAGAACAGCAATCATCAATTTACCAATGACTCAACAATTAAACAAATATTTATCAAACTATCTGTAAGACAATGTATTTACAGGTCTTTTCTAAAATTTCAGATCAAGACACCATGGACTTTGCTATCCACTTAAAAATATATATATATAGAAGAGTGCATGTGCTATATGGTCTCCTGTGCATATTACTTTTTACTTAACTGTTCCAAATTTCAGAGGTCAAATTTAGTTCCCAAATGTAGTAATTAACTTATCTCAAGTGCCTGGGTTACGAGTAACTTTTGCTTACAAGAGATGATACATATTCTACACTTGTCTCCTATTTTACATGATATTTAATCTCACAAGCTACCTCAGGTTCTTTGGCTCTAGGTAAGAGGTATGATATAAAAGCTAATGAGCTCACTAAATAATCAAATAAACAATTCTTAATAGTGTTTTCTAAATGAAATTATGCCAGGAAAAATATTATCTTGAAGCAGGATTCTCCTCCAATTTCCCTTAATCTACTGCACTAAAACCATCAAGGAAAGTGAATACGAATGCACAGAGGTGAGGGAAGTTAACACTGCAAATGAGAATGCTGAAGAAAATGTGAAACAATAAGGCCAAGGTCTGTCCAAGGCTCTGTTCTTAAAGGTAACACTGAATTGTGCAGTTTCTGCTTTACTAAGTCCATGGAGATGTAATACAGACTGTCTTTTCAACATGGATGAGGAAGGAATATTGTCTAGACCAGGAGAGGCAGTTGGGTGGGTAATTTATACCTCTGTGTGCATGTGTGTATGTTCATGAATATAGAGGCAACCCATTCTCAATGAGCTAGTAATGTGATAAATAAGAGCTATATTCCTATAATGCCATGGGTAAGTAATACCTATCAAGAGAGCAGAGAACAGCTAATATTTAAGTAGCTCCTTAAAGTTTGCAAAATGCCTTACTAGCACCTTACTTTTTCCTCTCAATAATCCTGGAAAGTAGGTGCTATTACTATCCTTATTTTACAGATTAGGAAACTGAGGCAGACCTAGGGCTACACAGCCAAATTTATGAAGTGAAATTCAAACTCTAGTAGGTCTCACCCTCTTATCTAGCAGCACCTCAAGGCTGGAAATAAACAAGCACTGGCTCCAGAAAAGGAAACTGCCTTTGAGAACACATACAGTATCACCAATCAATCAAGCAACCAACCAATAAGAATGCAATCTAGCAGTAACTGATATGGGCACAAAAACAAACAAATTAAATGGTCTTGGGTCTCAGGATCTTTTTCTCAAGAGGCCCAAACTGCTTGCTGCCACAAAAGTCAATCCCTTTAACACAAGACAGTTCTGTATTGTTTATATGGCTATAAATCATGAGAGTTGTAATATCAGAAAAAAGCAAATTACAAATAACACAAAAGGCAAACAAAAATAACAAAATAACAAAAATAACAAAAAGAAAATGTATTGCTGATATAAGTAAACTGCAGAATATTATTAACAAGGATTGTGTTCAATAAGTGGCACAAAAGATATTATCAGCCACAGATATAACCAGAAAAGGATGTGTGTGTGTGTGTATATGTGTGTGGTGTGTACTAATCACATACCAAGAAAGTGAAACAATAGATAGTGATAATTTGATTTACATTGGCAAAAAAGAAATATGAAAGAACCATCAGATGGTCTCCAAAGCATTGGAAAGGAAAGAATTATACAGGGTGGGAAATCATGTAAAAACTGTCTATCATTTGTGCTGCATTAAGAAGTATCTATAGTAATGAAATTCCACAGATCCATCAAAGTATCAAAGTAACCTTACAAAATGTATATTCAGTCTGCCGTATGTTATCCAAGTGTCCGTTATACCTGTTTAATAAATATATAGAACTTTAAAAGATTACATGTTCATAAGATATAGAGTTCTAAGAAACTATAAAGGTTATTTAGTCCAAGAACTTCATTTTGCAGCTGAAGAAACTGAAGCCCAAACAGGTTAAGTTATTTGTCCCAAATCACAAAGATAATAACTGGTTAACTTGATAGTTGAACTTGGGTCTTGTGTCTTAAAATTCACCAAGTTTTTTACATGATAATATAGCCTTCCCATTACTTCAAAATGAGGATGTATGTCACTCACCACACTTGGGATGAAAACTATTCTCCGTATCCATTAGCACCCTAAATCTACAATGATGAGTTAATTTTCTAGTGATTTGATCTCTTACCAAAATTGTAATATACGACTCTAACTGAACATATTAAAAAAAAATCAGAATTATGTGAAAATTGACCAATTTTTAAAAGCTATATCTTGAACCATTTCCTAGTTTTTAATCAATTTCCTTTTAGAGAAAAAATTTGAACTGGTGTTCAATATGACTTAAATATCTCTAAATATGATGGAGAGTGGATAAACTAGAAGTGGAGACATTTAGACTAGTATTTCAGTAGTTCGGTTAAATTGTAATGAGGGCCTGAACTACTGTGGCTAAAGCAGACAAGGAAAGGTAGGGATAAATATTCAAATGCTGACAGGGTAGAAAAGTCAGAGAAGGTATAATTATTTTTATAGCTAATATTCTATAGTTAATATTCTATTCTGGCTATTCCTGTGAGGACATGTTCCTAATCTTATTTCCCTGAACTTTACAGCTTCTGTGGAAGAATAAATAGCCTTATGCTTGCTTCCTCCAGATCCTTTATTAACCACTGCTTACTCCATCTTACAAGACATTTTTCATTCCCAATCTCAGAACCTATCGTTTTTCCCTCTTCCACTGCCATTCCCCTAATTTTGGTCCCACTAAATCTCAACTGGACTACTGTAACAGCTTCCCAACTTGTCTTTCTATCTCCGGTTTCTTCGCTTCTCCAAAAGAAGTATGAGATAGGGGAAAAGGTATTCAATGAACATGAAATCTGAGGAAACAGACTCAAATCCTGGCTCTCTCTCGTCCTACCTGGACAACCTTATACAAGTACAGCAATTTCTGTGTCCTGTTTCTTCATCTCTAAAATGAGAGTGGATAGTCACTAGGATTCCCTTCCAAATCAATCCATGATTCAATTAATCCTTCACAATAATTTCGAAGTATCTTTCTAATGCTTACATGAGATCATTCCACTATCCCTCAAAAAAATCTTCAATAACTATGCCCAAAGGGCTAGGAAAATGTATATACCCTTTGACCCAGCAATATCACTTCTAGGGCTGTATCCCAAAGAGATCATAAAAATGGGAAAAGGTCCTACATGTACAAAAATTTTTATAGCAGCTCTTTTTGTGTTGGCCAAGAACTGAAAATTGAGAGAATGCCCATCAGTTGGGGAATGGCTGAACAAGTTGTGGTATATCAATATAATGGAATACTACTGTGCTATAAGAAATGACAGTTGGACTTCAGGAAAACCAGGAAAGACTTATACGAACTGCTGCTGAGTGAAGTGAGCAGAACCAGGAGAACATTGTAAGCAGTAACAGCCAAAGGGTATAAGGGCTTTTTCTGATAGATTTAGCCCTTCACAATAATGCAAGGACCTAAAACATTCCCAAAGGACTCTTAAGGCAAAATGCCATCCACATCCAGAGAAAGAACTATGGAATTGGAATGCAGAATGAAGCAGACTCTTTTCTCTTGTGTTGTTTTTGTTTTGGTTTGGCTTTTCTCATGGTTTCCCCTATTCGTTTTAATTCTTCCTATGCAACATGACTAAGGTGAAAATGTGTTTAATAAGAATGTATGTATAGAACCCATATAAGACTGCATGCTGCCTTGGGGGGTAGGGGGCAGGAGAGGGAGAAAATTTAAAACTTATGGATGTGATTGTTCAAAAATGAAAACAATTTTAAAAAAAAATCTACACCTTTTCCGCAAGCTGGTGGAGTAGAAGACGCACACACTCTAGCTCTTCCACCACAGCCCATAAGATCCATGTAAAAAATGACTCTGAACAAATTCTAGAGCACCAAAAGCCACAGAACGATAATGTGAAAGAAATTTCCAGCCAAAGGTAACCTGGAAGGCCTACAGGAAAGGTCTATCGCACAGGATGCAGAGCTGAGTGGAACCCAGCCCTGGCCACACAGCACGGGGAGGAACAGAACTGGAACAGGCCTCTGGGGCAGAATTCTCAGCAGCAGCAGAGGTTCTTAGATCTCTCAACCCACAAGCACCAAAGAAAGCTTCAAAGGTCAGTGAGAGGGCTTTCCCAACTGGGTGAGAGGGAAACAGGGTTCCCCCCCCAGCACCTGCCCCAGGCTGTGGCGGGAGCAGTGGTGGCAGCAGCTGCAGTGTCCATTTGTAAAGCACTCCACCTAAAGCCCCTGGGGGAATTGAGCAGCTGATCTGAGTCTCAGCCCTGAGCAAGGTCTTGCGGGGAAGAGGAGCACTAGGACCCTCCTCTTGACAAAGCATTCAGGAGTCAAGGAACTAGCTGGGAAAATGCCCAAAAAAGGGGAAAAAAATAAAACCATAGGAGGTTACTTTCTTGGTGAACAGGTATCTCCTTCTATCCTTTCAGATGAGGAAGAACAATGTATACTGTCAGAGAAAGTCAAGGCTTCTTGCATCTAGTACCTCCAAAATAAATATGCAAAGGTCTCAGGCCATGGAAGAGCTTGAAAAGCGAGTCAACAGCTTGCTGAAAGAGACCCAAAAAAATGATGAAGAAAATAACACCTTTAAAAATAGGCTAACTCAATGAGAAAAAGAGGTCCAAAAAGCCAATGAGGAGAAGAAGACTTTAAAAAGCAGAATTACAGAAGAAAACAGTTCTTTAAAAATGAGAGTGGAGCAGATGGAAGCTAATGACTTTATGAGAAACCAAGAAATTACAAAACAAAACCAAAAGAATGAAAAAATAGAAGATAATGTGAAATATCTCATTGGAAAAACAACTGACCTGGAAAATAGATCCAGGAGAGACAATTGAAAAACTATTGGTCTACATGAAAACCATAATAAAAAAAAGAGACTAGATATCATCTTTCATAAAATTATCAAGGAAAACTGCCCTGATATTCCAGAACCAGAGGGCAAAATAAATATTGAAAGAATCCACTGATCACCTCCTGAAAGAGACTCAAAAAGAGAAACTCCTAGGAATATTATGGCCAAATTTCATAGTTCCCAGGTCAAGGAGAAAATATTGCAAGCAGCTAGAAAGAAACAATTCAAGTGTTGTGGAAATACAATCAGGATAACACAGGATCTGGTAGCTTCTACGTTAAGGGATCCAACGGCTAGGAATAGGATATTCCAGAAGTCAAAGGAACCGGGATTAAAACCAAGAATCACTTACCCAGCAAAACTGAGTATAATACTTCTGGGGAATAAATGGTCATTCAATGATATAGAGGACTTTCAAGCATTCTTCATGAAAAGACCAGAATTGAAGAGAAAATCTGACTTACAAACATAAGAATCAAGAGAAGCATGAAAAGGTAAACAGGAAACAGAAATCATAAAGGACTTTCTAAAGCTGAACTGTTTACATTCCTACATGGAAAGATAATATTTGTAAGTCTTGAGACTTTTCTTAGTATTTGGGTAGGTAAAGGGATTACACATACACATACACATACACATACACACACACACACACACACACAGAGCACAGGTTGAGTTGAATCAGAAAGGATGATATCTATAAAAATAAAACTAAAGGGTGAGAGAGGAATATATTGGGAAGGGAAAAGGAGGAATGGAATGGGGCACATTATTACTCATAAAAGAGATAAGTAAAATCTTTTTTCAATGGAGGAGAAAAAAGGAGGAGGTGAGAGGGGAAAGTGAAGCTTATTCTTTTCACATATGGCTCAAGGAAGGAATGATATGCTCATTAAATTTGGCATAAAAATCTATCTTACACTACAGGAAAGTAGGAGAGAAGAGGACAAGTGGGTTAAGGGGGATGAAAGAAGGGAGGGCAAATGGGGGAAGGGAGTAATTAGAAGTAAACACTTTTGGGATGGGACAAGATCAAATGAGAGAACAGAATAAATGGGGGACAGGGTAGGATGCAGAAAAATATAGTCTTACACAACATGACTGTTATGGAAATCTTTTGCAAAATGACACACATATAGCCTGTATTGAATTGCTTGCCTTCTCAATGGGGATGGGTGGGGAAGAAGGGAGAGAAGTTGGAATTCAAAGTATTAGAAACGAACGTTGAGAATTATTTCATATAACTGGGAAATAAGAAATACAGGTAATGGTGTACAGAAATCTATCTTGTCCTACAAGAAAAGAGAGAAGATGGGGAGAAGGGAAGGGTGGGGTGTGATAGAAGGAAGGGCACACTGAGGGAAGGGGTAATCAGAATGCAAAGTGTTATGGGGTGGGGAGAGGGGAGAGATGGGGAGAAAAATTGGAACTCAAAATTTTCTGGAAATGAATGTCGAAATCTAAAAATAAACAAATAAAACAAAAAAAAACTTCAGTAGTTTCTCAATATCTACTAAAGGAAAAACAAACTTCTTTGCCTAGCATTCAGTGTCCTCAACAACTTGGCTCCACCCTAACTTCCCAGTTTTATACATCATTATTCCTTATCAAATGACATGGTATTTATAAAGCACTTAGTATAATGCCTGACACATAGTAGGCACTTCATAAATGCTTGCTTCTTTCTTTCCTTTCTTTTTTCCTTCTTCTTTTATTCTGGCCTTCCCTCCTTTTCTTCTTTCCCTCTTTCCTGCCTTTCTTACTTCCCTCCTTTTTAACCTTCCCACTTTTCCTTCATTCAAGTACTCTATATTCTAGGAAAACTGAACTACCTACCACACATCAGCATTTGAATTCATGTGATCTTCTTTAGCCTTCTGTGAATTTATATGTACTGCCCCACCTGCCTACATAACTTTTCCTAGACAAACCCTTTCTATCTTTCTAAGTACAGCTCACGTACCACCTCCTTCATGAAATCTAACCTGATTATTTCCAGCTGAAATGATCTTATTTCTCCTCACACCTTTCATATCAATCTGCTAGACTTCTCTCTCCTTTGCATTTAGCAATTTTCTAACTTCTGTTAAGAGTTATGCACAAGTTATATGGGGCAGCTATGTGGATAGTAGAGTACCAACTTGGAGTCAGGAAGACTCATATTCCTGAGTTCAAATTTTGCCTCAGACACTTACTAGCTGTGTTACTCCAAGCATGTCACTTAACTCCTGAAATGAATATTAATAACCAATGATTTGGGGAGATCCAGAGTTTTCCCCCTTTTTCTAAAATCCTCATTTCAAGGCTCAGCCTCTGAAGAACAGGACTGATATAAACAGGATTTAACATTCTCCTCAATCTAGGTATTGCTGCTCCCACCCAATCTTATAAGGAATTTCATCTAAAGTAAAACTCCAAATCCACTCATATTCTACTCATGTTTGGGTGGGGGATATAGATCCTTTGTCTAGATTCCCCAAGGCTCAGGTTGATTTGGAAATAAATGACATGACCAACATCTTGGCTCCTAGCCCATCATTAGAATAGGTCCACCTCTCATTTTAACATTTATTCTTTTACTGTTAACCAATTGAAGTTGATTGCCAACCTCAGGAACCTCTACTCTTCCAAGGCCATATAAACTGTAAGCTCATTGCCATGAGTGGTATTTAGTCCAAGGCAGATGGTCAAATTTAAATAATATTCTAGCATTATTAATAAAATGATTAATTGCCCAGAAACCATGTCTCTTAAATTTTTTAAATGTTACACCCTGTATGCATCAGTGCCTCATCTATAAAATGGAGAAGGAAATGGCAAATCATTGCAGTATCTTTGCCAAGAAAACCCCAAATGGAATCAACAAAGAGTAAGACATGACTGGAAACTGAACAATAACAACAGGTAATATTCTTCCCAATTAGAATTAAGGTCCTTGAAGGCAGGAACTCTGTGAACACTAGATGTGGAATCAAGGAAGATGTGGGGAAAATTCTGTCTCTACCATTTATTGGTTTTCACAAGTTTCTTAATCTGTCTCAACCTCAGTTTCTTTATCTGTAAATAGGAATAATAACATTTATGATACCTACCTAATCCATAAATGTGTCATTTTTGCATAGGAGAAGCTTGATAAATGCTAAGTGAACACAAAGTTTATCAAAAAGTTAAAATGTTATCCAATTACACTAAAAATGTTTTTTGTCAGGAAAAGCACCAAAATTACCAAAGGCTGACCATAATATACAGTGAGGATCCTCCAAAGCCTTACCACGGTATAGAAATGACCACAGTGTAGTCAAAGGTTTTATCAAAAGAATATAACCTCTGGAAGGGGGAATGCTAAACAAGAAGAAACTGCAAATACAAATACAGAATGAACTACAAATCTGTTGTTGAATTTTGATTGATTGCAATAATCCAACTATCCTTCCAGACTTGATGTTAGGTGAGGAAACAAACCCAGGGAAGCTTAGTCAGTGTCTTGTGCAAAGTGATGCTGCCATTAAGTGGTCAGCTGGAACCGGAATGCTGGTCACCTGATTCCTAGTGTTGGGCTACTTACAAGTTTACACTGTGGAGCAAAAATGACTTCTCACCCTGGAGGATCACTCCATACTTGAGGCCCCATCCTCTGATTGGTAAGCTTTTCTCACAAAACCTGCATTTTAAGCAAAATGCCCTGGCCAGCTATGTTTACTCCTTCATTCCTCCCTGGGATGTACTCTTGACTCTCTCGACTTCTTCCCCCATCATGTTCCCATGTGTACAACTTCTTTTCCTCTCCTTTTAGCTTTCCTTTATTCCCTCATTCAGGGGAGTGGCTATCTTTCTTTTTGCTTATATTTCTTTTTCTAGAACTTATCATAGGTACTCGCACATGTGAACTTCACTTGAAGGTCCAACATAATTACTAACAGCTCAGGTTTATATAGTGCCTTCCCTACAGAAACAATATAAAACAGATATCATAAATGATATTAACCCCATTTCACAGATTAGAGAACTGAGGGTCGATCTAGTATAATAAATTATAAAAAAAAAAAACCACTTTGGTTAGAAAGATGTGTTGATGCTTTAGAACTAAACTCTGTAACATTTCATATTCACCAGGATCCTCCTAGTGTTTCTGAAGTTGCTTCAAATTCCTGTTTCAGAGCAATCAAAAAGGTAAAAAACACAGGATGTACTAAAGGATATCTGCATTGGGGAAAAAAGTGTTTAAAAGAGGCAGTAAAGAGAAATTACATCAGTTCAAACATTCTCTTTTTTCTGATATCTCTCTTCATGAGTTATTCTGTCCATCTTTCCTCATGTCTCTCCTATTTCCCCAAACCTATCTTTCTACTGTCTTCTCTCAGCAAAACTTTCGGTAAGCCTTTTTAAAATCTGCTGTTAAAAGCAAAACCATCATCACATCCACTCAAATCCTCTTGGAAAAGCATAATTGAAAGCAGTTATGCTATTTTGGCAGGACAGAAGTTCCTGGTGAATAAAAATGTAAAAATGGAACAGTTCTATCAAATGGAAATAAGAACAATTTATTTTACTTATAGTTAAACAGAAGCACAATAAAAATACATTTAATCACATTTGAAAACACAAACATATGTATGTCCCTGTTTACTCACACATTAATTTCTGCTAGACACAAATTTGAGAATTTATTGAATGGCATAAATAAGGAAAACTGTTCATGACACAGGATCAGTTATCCTTTATTGTGTGGAAAATAAAAGGAATAAGAGTTTTCAAAACTGACAACATCATCAACGCCCTTGTGTCTAGATTTAGAAGTGTAGGTGAAAGAAAATGAAAAACAATCCCAAAATGAAATTCCTCAGTTTATTCCTGTTCAAAATATGTAGTCAACATGACCACTTGGACTCCAGTAATAAGAATAAGCATACTTCAAAGTTTAAGCCAGAAAATTTTGGAACAGGAAATGGCGGTTAAATGGAAAACTAGTATAGCACACTAACCAGGAAAGCATTGGGGAAAAAACCCTCACCTACTACACAGCTCTACTGTACAAGACAAACAGTAAGCTGGGCTGAACAGATACAGAAGCACCATAACTACAAATACAAAACTACAAGTAAATATACATTTGCCAGAATTTTTAAAATTCAACAAATTATTTTTTAAATTTAAACAGCTAAATTTATCAAAGTAAATAAATAACAAAGGATTTAGTTTTCAAAACAAAAACTTAAAAAGTATATAAATTGTCTTAATACTTTAATTGTTTTTCTTCCAAGAGGCCTAATTAATTATTTTTAGTTCTTTTCTTATTTAATTCTTTTTGCTCCAAAGGTAACTATCTTCTTTTACATACTCATTTATATCAAAAGTCCCTTCCACGAGTTTATCCACAACTCTGGTTTGGGCTTGCTTAGCACTAAAATTCCCCCTGATTTTATTCCCTAGTAAAAACAAAACAATAAAACAAAACAAAACTCTTATCCAGTATCATTGTCTCTCAACTACCAAAAGAAAATGGTACCAGGATAAAAAAAAAAATGTAGCATGGCGTGGCGGTTAGAACCAGATGGCCTCTGAAGTCTCATTCAGGACTGGATCCCCTGATCTCACTTCTTGCTTTAAGTTTTATCATATGTAAAATCAGTTTGGAGCTGGGTGGAGAGCTAAGGGGATTGCATCTGATGGCCTCTAATGCTCCTTCTGAGTCTCAATTTCTGAACCTATGAAACCTAGTGAAAATGTTTCTCCAATTACAAAGATGTACACTAAGTCCCTTTTTGTTACAGGTTGTCCTACAAATGAGTTCTATAGGTGACCTCTTCAACGATAGCTAGAGAATAGAAAGTGTCATAAACCATATCTAAAATAACCTATATTTCCCCTTAAAGATACTGTTTCTTCCAGTGACCTTCTGATCACTCTTCCAGTGTCACCCAAGTTCAAATCTTAGGCATAATCCTTAATTTTTTATTCTGATTCATGCCCCAAATGAAGTGAGGTATCAAATCTTGTCAACAATCTTTCTCATACCTCTCCTCTCTCAGTTACTCTAGTTCAAGTGATTACCACTTTTCACTCAGACTACTACAATGTCTCTCTAATTAGTTTGCCTGTATTTAATATCTCTTCTGTCCATCACATCCTCCACATAGCTCTAAGACTAATATTCTTAAAAGGTAGGCCAAACCATGTCACTCCCTAACTCAAGAAGCTCCTCATTGCCTTTCAAATAAAATATAAATTCCTTTATCTGGTATTTAAAGTACATTAGGATCTGATGGCAGCCAGTCTTTCTAGACTGATTACACATTACTCCTTCTCATATACTCACAGCCACTCTAGTCAATATAATATACTTTCTATTCTTGTATACAATCAAATCAACAAGTATTTAAGTTTCAAATACTGTGCTAAATTCTGAGGATAAAAAGAAAAATCAAACAGTCCGTGTCCTCACAAGAAGATCACATTTTATCAGGAGAAAAAACACAGAAATTAGATAGGTGGTTGTCCTTCATTCTCAAAGAGGATCAAGATAACATCACTATGTTAGAGTCCAGTTACAGTATGTTCAACTGTGGCTGATCAGACCAATACCAGCTAAGAATGCTCTACCACAGATCAGGCACAAAAGTCTGTGTGAACATCTGGAGTGAACTCTATAAATCTGTACATCTTGTGTTTCTTTTGAGCTACTTCAATTCTGCTTTGCTCGTAGAGCATAGAACCTTCTCTGATGAGGGCATGTCATGCTGTGACAGTGTCTCTTATGTTACACAATCAATTCCAAAGTTCTTAAGAAAGACCCTGAGAGTGTCCTTCTATACCTTTTTCTGACCACTGTGTGAGCACTTGCCCTGTGAGTTCTCCATTAAAATAGTTTTTTTTGGCAAACATATGTTTGGCATTTGAAAAACAATTAGAATATACATGATAAAGAGAGAAAAGATGGAAGGTAACCTTAGAGGGAATGACATTAACAACTGAGGAGACCAGGAAGGGGCTCCTGTAGGAGACACTTGATGTGATCATTAAAGCTGGAGTCTAAGAGTTAGAAGTTACTTCAAGACATGGGGAACAGCCGGTACAAAGGAGATGAAGTGTCTCTTATAAATAATAACATGGAGATGGGGCAGAGCCAAGATGGTGGAAGAGAAACACAGACCTGCTCTAGCTCTCCCCTCATAGCCCATAAAATACCTGTAAAAAATGACTCTAAGCAAATTCTAGAGCAGCAGAAACCACAAAACAACAGAGTGAACGAGATTTCCAGTCTAAGATAACCTGGAATGCCAACAGGAAAGGTCTATTGCACCCGGCTCAGATCAGAGCACAGCCCAGTGAGGGTCACACAGACAGGACTAGAGCAGGCTTCAGGGAGCAGAATCATGGGTAGCAGCTGCGCTTCCCAGACTTCTCAACCCACAAACACCAAAGACAGCTTCAGAGGTCAGTGAGAAAGCTCTTTCACCTGGGTGTGAGGGGAGCACAGTCTGGCCCTAGTTCTGGTCCCAGGGCTGCAGCGTCCACTTTTGGAGCCCTCGGCCTAAAGACCCTGGAGTGCCCATCTGGGTCTCAGTCCTGAGTGGCAGTGCTGGGGTGAGGAGGAATACTGGCGTGATAAGGTTGGTGGTGACTGTGGAGAGGGAATCCTACTCGCAGATCCTGGGCAGAAAACATTACTTGTGGTTGCTCGTAGATGAGAGCACAGGCCAGGAGAAGAGTAAACTCCTCTCCCTTGATTGTGGCACCTTGGAGGAACTGAGAAATTACAGACTCAAAAGTCAAGTAATTGGCTGGGAAAATGCCCAAAAAGGGGAAAAAAATAAGACTATAGAAGGTTACTTTCTTAGTGGAAAGGTACTTTCTTCCATCCTTTCAGATGAGGAAGAATAAACCATATCATCAGAGGAAGACATCAAAGTCAAGGCTTCTACATCCAAAACCTCCAAAAAAAAAATATGCAATGATCTCAGGCCATGGAAGAGCTCAAAAATGATTTTGAAAATCAAGTAAGAGAGGTGAAGGAAAATTTGGGAAGAAAAATGAGAGCTATGCAAAAAAATCATTAAAAAGCAAGTCAACAGCTGGCTAAAGGGGACCCACAAAAATGCTGACGCAAACAACACCTTTAAAAATACACTAACCCAAATGGCAAAAGAGGTTCAAAAAGCCAATGAGAAGAATGCTTTAAAAAGCAGAATTGGCCAAATGAAAAAAAAAAAGGCTCAAAAGCCCACTGAAGAAATTAGTTTTTTTAAAAATTAGAATGGAGCAGATGGAAGCTAATGACTTTATGAGAAACCAAGAAATTATAAAACAAAACCAAAAGAATGAAAAAATATTAAACAATTTGAAATATCTAATTGGAAAAACAACTGACCTGGAAAACAGCTTCAGGAGAGAGAATTTTAAAATTATTGGTATATCTGAAAACCATGATCAAAAAAAGAGCCTTGACATCATCTTCTAAGAAATTATCAAGGAAAACTGCCCTGATATTCTAGAACCAGAGGGCAAAACAGAAAAGGAAAGAATTCACCTATCTATCACCTCTTGAAAGAGATCCCAAAAGGAAAACTCCTAGGAATATTGCAGCCAAAATCCAGAATTTCCAGCTCAAGGAGAAAATATTGCAAGCAGCCAGAAAGAAACAATTCAAGTATTGTGGAAATACAATCAGGGTAACACAGGATTTAGCTACACTAAGGGATCAAAGGGCTTGGAATATATTCCAGAGGCCAATACAGATGGGATTAAAACCAAGAATCACCTACCCAACAAAACTGAGTATAATACTTCAGGGGAAAAAATGGAATTCCAATGAAATAGAGGAATTCCAAGCATTCTTGTTGAAAAGACCAGAGCTGAATAGACAATTTGACTTTCAAATACAAGAATGAAGAGAAACATGAAAAAGTAAACAGGAAAGAAAAGCCTTAAGGAACTCATTAAAGTTGAACTGTTTACATTCCCACATGGAAACATGTTATTTGTAACTCAGGAGACCTTTTTCAGTAGTATGGTAGTTAGAGGGAATACACACACACACACACACACGCACGCACACACACACACGTATACACACACATATGTATGTAAGTACATATGGGTATGTATGCATCTGTATATTACATATGCATTCGTAGGTAAATGTACATGCATACGTGTATGTGTGTATATATGTATTGTGTGTGTATGTGTGAACACACAGGTGCATACACACACACACACACACACACACACATCCACACATCCAGGGGTGATCACCCCACCACAGGATGAGATGAATATAAAGGGAGAATACCTAAAGAAATAAAATAAAATAAAATTTACTGTTGAATGGAATGTACTAGGAGTAAGAGAAAGGGAGAGGTAGAATGTAGCAAATCATCTCACATAAAAGAGAGAAGATAGAGCTTTTACAATGGAGGGGAAAAGGAGGAAGATGAAATAATTGAGCCTTACTCTCATGGGATATGGCTTAAGGAGGGAATAACACACACTCCATTGGATATGGAAATCTATTTCACCCTGCAGGAAGGCAAGGGGGAAGGGGATAGGAGAGGGAAAATAATAGAAGGGACAGCAAATTGGGGAAAGGAATAATCAGAAGCAAACACTATTGTGGGAGGACAGGTGAAGGGAGAGAATGGAATAAACGGAGGGCAGGATAGGGACAGAGGGTTAGTCTTTTACAACATAAATATTATGGAAGTGTTTTGCATTGTCACACATGTATGACTTGTATGGAATTGCTTGTTTTCTGAATAAGGGTGGGGTGGGGAGGGAGGGAGAGAATACGGAACTCAAAGCTTTAAGAATAAACGTTAAAAACTGTTTTAGCATGCAACTGGAAATTAAGATATACAGGCAATGGAGTATAGAAATCTATTCTGCCCAACAGGAAAATAGAGTGGAAGGGGGATGGAAGAAGGGTAGGTAATAGAAGAGAGGACAGACTGGAGAAAGCGGTGAATGGGGTGCATGCTGTCCTGGGGTGGGTAGTAGGGGGAAAAAATTTTGAAGTCAAATTCTTGTGGAAGTGAATGTTGAGAACTGAAAAATAAATAAATTATTTTTTTAAAAAAAAGAATAACATGGAGGTTAGCATGGCTGGACTACAGTGTGTGGAGAGAATAAAAAAACACCAAAAACTGGAAAGGCAGAAAGTGGTCAGACTATGAAAAGCATTAAATGTTAATAAACAAAGGCCTTTATATCTGATCCTGAGAGTAACAGAAAACTAAATGAGTTTATTAAGCACAGGACTGATAAGGTCAGATCATTTTTAGAAAATCACTTTGGCTGCTGAGTGGAGGATGGACCACAGTGAGGAGACAACTAAGATAGGGAAACGACTGAGAAGGTTCTTTTAAGAACTCATAAGAAGTAGTGGCAGTCTAAACACAGTTGGTGGTTGTGTGAGTGGACTGAAGAGTAAGCAAGCAATAGATCTGACAAAGAAAGAAGACACAAGATTTCCCTTATCCCTTCAAAACTCCGCTCAAATACCACCTACTTCAAAAGACGCGTTCACTCCGTTGGTAGTATCATGCCCCCCCAAACACTGGAATATTTACTACATATAGCATCTGTACACTATATAAAACATTTGTGATATGTGTAAATCTGTATACGTGTATACATAAATAGTATTTATCTGTGAACATATTAAGGCAGTCCATTAGTTTTAATTAGTTTTCAATTGACTATTAGTTTTATGAAAATAGAAATTGTCTCACTATTGTGTCTGTATCACCTGTACTTAACACAGTGACTGATATACAGTAGGTGCTTAATTAATTCTTACTGATTCAATGAATGCACTGACTTACTTAGCTGATACTGCATCTATAAATATCTTTAAATATATATTCCCTTGGAAAGAGATTATCTAATGTGCTATTTCAATGATAACGATAAATTTCTTTATACTTCCCTTCTGTGTTTAGTGATAGGAAAGTTTGAAACACATTTTCCTGTAATCTTCATTATGTTTAAAAAAATGTGGGATGGGGAGGGACACATATTTCCATAAGAAATCAGATTAAATAGGAGAACAAATGTGATATACAGGATAGTGGAATGAAAGGATGCTCTAGGGAAGTGATGAGAGATAAAAAGATTTTACAACAAAAGCTGGAAATTGGGCAAATCACAAGATCATCACATGGTGGCAATCCTATACATGCATGCATATCTTTTTTAATTAAATTCATGGATCCCTACCTATATTTTTACAATGGTAAAAAGTTATCAAGCAAAGTCAGAGATATTTATGGTCTGTTTATTTAAAAAATCATCTATATACACTAAGTTTTATTTCAATCATTAGAGACACTGCTAGGATAACAGATCCCTAATCTAAACTAAATAGAAGGCTGGTCATTTTAGTAAAGAGGAAGCCAGGTTGTGTACTGGCATTGCAATAAATTTTGCCTTCAATAGATAGTTGTAGAGATCATATTGCTATAAGTCAAGTACCCCAACAAAATAAATATTTATAAGAGTTTTGATAACCTCTAAGTCATTATTTTCCCACTGTAGTACAAGATGTACTTGATTTACATAAAATATAAATATGTATATGAATGCTACAGCTCTGATACTTCATTTCCAAAATAAATTTAAAAAAGCAAGTTTCATATTGAGTGTTTTGATCTTTGAATATGTGAACCTATAATTTAGGAAATTGACATTTTGTAAACAGAAGTACTTCTTGTTTATTTTTAACACCACAAAGAAATGTTTCTATTCATAACACAAATATCAGAATATAAAAATGAAACAACTGAGTAATAGCTTTTTCTCACTGCATTAGATTTAGAAAACTTTGCAAAGTACCTTACAGTTGAAAAACCAAATATATCATAATATAATTCTCATTCCATTTCTATAATATGAAATTAACATCCTAAGCAATAAGAAAACTGTTACATTTCAAAAAATCAAGAAACAGTACTGAAAAAATTAAAGATGTCTTGGTTCAATACATTTTGTTCTTGTAAATGCTGAAATTTAAAACTTACGAAAGACTCTAAAAACTATCTGATGACCTAAATTGCTATACAAAATAAGATATGCATTAACTGAAAGGGCTGAGGCAACTTTTAAGTTTCTCTAAAGATAATCCTAAATGACAAGATAAATGCAAATAAAGTATTAGCATTTTTGGCTTACCTGACAGGAAATAAGATGTTTTAAATATTTACTATGAGTATGAAGAATTAAATGTTAAAAGCAAAATATACTGAGATAATCTGCAATGAAACCTGATATAATGATGAACAATTTGAGAGTATATATAGGAAAACAAAATTTATTAATATTACCAAAAAAAATTTTTTTTTTTCGGAAACATGTTTTTTTCAGTTTTTCAACTGAAGTTCTGTTGTGTAATGAAAAAATTTGTTCCAAATAGCTAGATAGCTCCAATAAGTTTTGACTCTAGGAATAATAATCTGTTGACACACACTAAGGAGGAATTTTTTTTTTTTAAATCACCTGGATGATAGAATACACATACCTATGTGCATATATGATATATGATATAGACACACTGACAGAGAAACCAATATAATAAGACATAGTGATACATTCTTAAGTAACAGAAATTTTCTTTCAACAAAGAATTTTAACCACTTACCCATTATCAGATGGCAGAAGTGAAAGTAATGCCAAAGCAGAAAGTTTTCTTCTTTCTGGCTGGGTAATGCTGTCCATGCGATCAACCCACATTTCAATCATATTACCCAAAAGCTGGTCCATCTGCATAATAAAAAAGAGGAATGTCAAGATATTTTAATTTAAATGAGACTAGATATTACTAATGTTTAAAACCAATAAACATCTATTAAGTACCTCCTATATGCCAAGAACTGTGCTATGTGCTGGACCTACAAATATAAAATCCCTATACAAGAAGCTTACATTTCAACAGAAGGGAGAATAAGCACATATTTAAGTACATGAAAAACTTTTTAAAAAATACAAATAATATAGGGTGGTAAAAATAAAGGTTGTTTGGGATGAAGGACACTGGTAGTTGGGAATAATCAGGAGAGGTTTCATGGAAAACATAAAAGTTAGACCTTTATGTTAAAGAACGGCAGGGAGATATCATAAAGTGGAGCTGGGAGAAAGTATACATGGTAGGTGAGGTGATACGTACCAAGGGAAAGAGGAAGAATGGGAGAGAAGGAGGAAAGGAGAGGGATAGATGAAGAGTGAAGAGAAGGCCAGTATGGCTTGATCTCAGAGTACAGAAAGAGGAGCAAAATCTAATAAAGCTAAGAAATTATTTTGGAGGCAAGTTACAAAAGGTTCTAAAAGCTAACACAGGAGTTTACATTTTATACCAGAAGAAACAGGGAAACACTAGCAAGTGGCTGGGTAGGGTGAGTTGACATGGTCAGATCCACATTTAAAGAAAATCACTTTGGTATCAGTAAGGATGGATCGGAATAGGCATAAACTTGGGGCAGGGAGACCAATTAGGAAGCTATGGCAATAACCTAAGTGAGAGGCAATAACCTAAGTGAGAGGCAATAACCTAATGAAGGTCTGAAGTAGGGTGGCAGATGTTAAAGGGTGCTGCGGAGGTAGAAATAGCAAATGATTTTGTGAAGGTAGAAATGACAATATCTGGCAAACGAATGAACTCATGGGATGAGGGAGAATCAAGAGACTAGGACAATGACAAAGTTACAAATCTGAGAAAATGGAAGAATAGTAATCCCTCTGTGATACAGGCCAATTTGGAGGAGGAATGGAGTGGGGCAGGAGGTGGGGTGAACAACTCAAGGAAGATAATAATTTCTATTCTGGACAAAGTGAGTTTGAGATGTCTTCAAGACATGTAGGTTTAAATATCCAAAGGAAGTCAGCGATGCAAGACTGCAGTTCCAGGGAAAGATAGGCTATATCTATGGACAGGAATATAGATGGTACTAAATTCACTAGACTTGGATCCCCAAGAGATCATAAAAATGGGAAAGGGTCCTACATGTAAAAAATATTTATAGCAACTCTCTTTGTGGTGGCCAAAAACTGGAAATCAAGGGGATGCTCATCAACTGGGGAATGGCTGAATAAACTGTGGTATATGAATGCAATGGAATACTATTATGCAGTAAGAAATGATGAACAGGAAGACTTCAGAGGCCTGGAAAGACTTACATGAACTGATGCTGAGTGAAAGAAGCAGAACCAGGAGAACTTTGTACACAGCAACAACCACAGGGTGCAAGGAATTTTTCTGGTAGACTTAGTACTTCATTGCAATGCAAGGACTTAAAAAATTCCCAATGGACTTTTGAGGCAAAATGCCTTCCACATCCAGAGAAAGAATTATAGAATTTGATCATAGAATGAAGCAGAACATTTTCTTTTGTATTATGTTTTGGGTTTTTTTTTTATGATTTCTCCCATTCATTTTAATTCTTCTATGCAACATGACTAAGGTGAAAATGTATTTAATAGGAATGTATGTGTAGAACCTACATAAAATTATATGTCATCTCAGGGAGGAAATGGGGAGGGAGGGGGAAAGGAAAGAAGGGAGGGAAAAAAACAAATGAAAACAAAATAATTTTAAAAAATAATAAATACACTAGTCTTGAGGAACTGTTGAATTCACAGAGTGAAAAAAGAACCCAGGACACAGCTTTGGACACTATTAAAATAGTTAGGGGGCATCACATAAATGAGGAGCCTGTAAAGAAGTCTGAAAAGGAATGGTTGGTCACACTGAACTGTGACATAATAACTTGTAAAAATGGGGAGGAGAGCAAAGAGGAGTGAGAATCTTTACTTTTGAGAAAAAAAAATCTATTCTTCTAAAGTACATACTATTTTTTTCTATTTTAAAATCTAGAGAAAGCCTTGTTAATATTGCAAAGTATTTATCAGTTCACAAAGCCTTAACGAATTGTGCCATCTAAAAAAACCTCAAAAGCTGGGAAAATAAATGACATGTGTATTATGTACTATCAATTTAGAAAAAAAAAACTTTTATTCTCCTGTATTAAGAAACTTTATGAAACACTGATTTAGCCAATTTTTCCCCTTAAGCCAGACATAAATTTGAGCTTGCATGATGGGATACTTTTTAATTATGATCAACTGCAAATTGATCAAGTATATAATGAGCAGAACTAGGGGGAAAAAATGATGCAATAATAGCCACATTGTAAAGACTTTGAAAACTGTTAAGAGTCTGATCAATACAATGACCATCTATAATTCAAGAGATGTGATAATGATATATTCTAGCCACCTCCTGGCAGAGAGGTAATGCCTTCAGGATACAGAATGAGACTCATTATTTTTGGAACAGAGCCAATGAGGGAATTTGTTTTTCTTTTCCCCCCCAATGGAATAAGAGAAAGGAGGAAGAATAAGTAAACTTCTACTAATTTTTTTTTTCAAGTTAAATTTTAAAAAGCATTCCCAACTCATTATTCAGTCCTCTGTGACAAAGAGAACTTACTTAACCTCTCTGGACTCTCTTGTGTTAATAAATGAGGGACAAGGTGATCTCCAATACCCTTTCAGACTCTAAAGCCATAAGAATAAAATATTAAATGATTTGGAAGAAGGACAAAAGGAAACCATAATCATTGCTCTAGTGACAGGAGGTGGGGGTAAAAAAAGCTAAGAAGCTGGAAACATTTCCTCTAAGGAGATTGTATGGGACCTTGGTTCTGCAGTGAGAGAACTTGGTTAGAATCTGATCTCTGATTCTTACTGTAAGTGAGACCTTTGGTCACCCTGCTTATCCTTGGCCTTCAGTATCCTCATCTATAAGATGAATGAGTTGGACTAGATGGCCTCTGAGCTTCCTTCCAGCTCTATTTATATCTGTGATCCTCCCCCCCCCAAAAAACAAAACCCTGCCATAAACCTCGTATCAATCCACAAAAATTTCCCTGATGACTTTATTTTCCTGAATAATGTATGAAGTACAATGAACCCTCTCATTTTTAATTTGCATTAAGAAATGCAAATGACTTCATACTATTAATCTCGTAAGATTAATCTCTTATCAGTATGTCCAATTACCCTGGAAAATCAGGGAATTAAGTCTATAAGGTGACAGTCATTTCTTTTACACAAACTAGCTTATACACCCTATTGGGGAAATTTTAGAAGTTTTAGGAAAAAACAGGACAATTTGAAACTAAATACGGTAATTCATCAAAGGCAATAAATTCTGAAATGGCTACGTAATTGTGAACGTTGTCACAAAAAAACAAAAAAATTTGCTGCAGCTTTCAGCAACAACTTGCCCACAGCAAAGGTCTGTAAAATAAGTTTTGAGAGAATATAACGGAGCACCGTTCTCCCTGTTAAGGGATGTCTACTAATATTCATAGATGACAACACCAAAGTACAAGTATGATTAACAGCACTGCCCCAAACAATATTATTTTAATAGCATAATTAATGCATTTGAAACAAAGCCTACTGAAAAGCTGAATCAATTGGCCAAGATGTAAACTGTATAATCAATGAGGATTTGAACTATTTTTATAATGGCATTCTAAAAACCAATCAATAATAAGGGATAGATGTAATGATAACTATCCAACTTTGACATATATGATATAATTCCATTTTAGGAAATACTCCAATAATATCATTATGTCATCACAAATAAAAATCACAAAAAGGAGATAAATAGAAGGATTGAGAAAGTAGGAGGCATTTTTTTCAATATGCAATAAGTGTTTGTAATATTAAAGAAACATAGAAATCTTAGGATTCATTTTTGTCTCTCTCCTAAGTCTAGTTTGGGCATAGTCTGAATATAATGGATGTCTTAACCTATCAAAAATTCACTTAAACAGAATTGTCAGTTTAAAGGATCTATTAATTAGGTCACCGATTCCTTCTAGGAAACTTCACACCACCTCAATTCAGTGAATTTAAAAATCCAGTGCTGTCATATGATCCCTAAATCTAAGAATAGATAGTATTCAATGTTCTTTACTGTGCATTTTTCAATTAAATACCAATAAAATCCAACAATCAGCGTATCATTATTTTTAACAAAACATCTTTATGAGAGATTAATCCAACACTCATGTTTTTAAAAAGAAGTAGGTTACATAGACAGCAGACCAAAAACACTACTAACAACATCCTGCAGTGTTCACTGGACTCCTGACTGTTTGATTTATGTGCTTTTCTTCATGTGAGGTAGGTGATACAAGTATTATCTTCATCCCCATTTTATAAATAAGCAAACTAAGGCCCAGAGAGATTCAGTGACATGTCCACTGTCATGCTGCTAATAACTGATGCTGTCAAGACCTAAAGTATGATATACTGAAACCAAGACCAATGTTCTTTCCAATAATAAGGTCTTATGCTGTGAAATGTTCAAAATAAATGTAAAAATTAGCTACTGCACAAATTTAGAAGCATTTGAATAATTTAAAACTTGTGAGAATAACTTCTTTTTGCAAACGAGGACTACCACTTTTACAGAAGAAGCAGGAAGACAATAATGCAACTAACATTTCAGCAACTGGACTTTGGGGCTTTTATTTATGTAGCAATTACGCATGTGACACCTTATGGCAAGCACCTATCATGTGCCAGGTATGATGCTAAGCACCAAACACATACATGACTACATGAAAGCATGCATGCATACATATGTGTTGCCTTGCTTATTATAGTATGGAAAAAATACACATTCTGTTTCTCCAGTAAACTCATAAGCTCCATCAGAACAGAAACTGCCTTAATCCTTTTTATGATTCCAACCTGAAGAATCATACGCTACAAAGTTAATGTATCCCTGTTAAAATGACGTTATTCATTTTACTCGAGATGTAGTTTGAAACTTTGCTTTGTATTGTTCTATCAGTTACTTTTCACTGAAATGTATTGCCTAGGATACTTTTTGTATTCCTAAGTATGATTTTACTACATGCAGTTGTCACTTTCTTTGTTGCTGCAGTATTAGAAAGAGATCTGTGATACTTTTATATTTATTTTGGACATTTACTGGCTAGAGAACTTATCTGGAACATACACTGATTTTTATGTCTCTCATGAGAGTCAATGGAAAAATGGCTATCTCCTTTAAAGTACCTAAACCTAAGCATCTTAGCATTACACCAAGGAAGAGCTTTCTGTAATGGTGTCCCACACAATCTTCTCCTCAAAATTCTGGAATTTATTTAATGCTTCTTAGTGTTAGTCAGTGGTTTGATACTTTACCAGAAAAGTTATGCATTATTTTACAACCAAGATATTTCTTTGCTATTTTAAAAAACACTTAAAAAACTGGCTGCTATTTGTAATTTTTAAGGTTAGTTTCCTTACCTGTAAAATGAGACATAACAATAGCACCTACCTCCCAGGCTTGTTGTGAGAACCAAATGAGACAGCACATGTGAAACACATTACAAACCTGAAAGCACTACGTAAATGCTAGCTATTATCATCACCGTTACTGTTATTAGGGCAGCGGGGGAGTGAAGAGGAGAGAGTGCTGGGCCTGGAATAAGGAAGGCTCATCTTCATGAGGTCAAATCCAGTCTGGAACACTTAACTGGCTGTGTGACCCTGGGCAAGTCACTTAAGCCTGTTTGCCTCTGTTTCCTCATCTATCAAACGAGCTAGAGAAGGAAATGGCAAACTATTTCAGTATTTCTGCCAAAAAAAAAAATCCAAGTGCAGTCACAAGGACTTGGACACAACTGGATGACAACAATCACTATTATTACCACACAATTACCAATTAATTAATAAAAGCACAACATGCCCTTGGTTGGTGAGGAAAATCACCAGGTCAGGTTGGTTACAATGCAGAATACAGACCTCACAGAGCTGCTTTTTGTGACACAGCACAGCTGTGCGAGAGAAGATCCTAGAGTGGCCCAGGACTAGCTCATATTTACTTAAATAAATCTTAAACACCTTAAAGTATAAAATACTTTGGTTTGCAAAACACTTCGCATACATATCTCATGGGATCCTCCGAACATTCTTATAAAGTGCTATTATCCCCATTTTATTATAGATGATGAAACTGAGGTTGAATGACTTGCCCAAGATCAGTGACAAGAAGTGGGGGAATCCCCTTAATAAAAGTATTTGTTCTGTCAAGTTTGAATTCGATCAAAGAGCTGCACTTGAGGACCTGTAGTGCCACATGTGGCCTTGAGGTCACAGGTTCCCCAACCCTGACAGAGATCACATCTAAGACAGGATTTAAACTCAGGTTTTTCTAACTCCAAATCTAGCATATCAAAAGCTATGGTATCTTCCTGATGTCCATGTATTGTTACTGGAAGGGAATTTTCCCAATGACTTTAAAGCTTAGCAGATGAACATTAATGCCCTATATATATTATGTATGTATATATGTAAAACCGTCGACATCTAGTAAGAAGGGGCAGGGTGTGGGGAGGTAATGAGGGAGTAAAGCAGGAATCTCCTTTTCAATATGTAACATCTCACTACCCGCTCCGTAGTTGCTCCATCCCTCATTTCCCCCCAATGTCTTTTACGCTAAAATAATGAACATATTGTTTCTGAAAGAAAAGAGAGAACTGTATATTTACATAAATCTATATATACATATACACATGCATGGAGAGGGGGTTGCAAAGCAGACAGTATGTAAAAAGAATAAAGAGCAAAGAAATCTGAGGATTTTGTCAAAAAATGTAATATTAAATAAGCAGACTACCCCAATGTAACTAAAAATTATGTATACCAAATCTTTAATGGCAAAGCTATCTATAATGATGGTATTTATTTATAGACATCATATTATATGATCAGAGTTTAAGAATTCTTTACATTCATAAACTAGTTATAAATTCTTTACATTCATAACTTCATAAAATTCAAAAACTATTTTATCACTTACATTTTAATTAATGTATTTTTTTACATAGTACTTAGCACAAAAGGGTTATATAAGTGCTAGTTATTATTACTGCTATTGAACTGAAAAATAAGAAACAAAAAGAGGAATTGGGACAATCAAGGACTTCATGTTTCAGGTTTTATATATGACAGAAAAAATACGCAGATGGGATTTAGAGGTGGTATTACAAAAATATAAACACAAGCCTCTATCATATCAAATTCACAAATCATATCATATCAAATTGACAAATTCAAAATAATTACCATAGGATGATAAATTTATAGTTGGAAGATAGAGCTGAAAGAGTTGGAGGCCAAGTTCAAACCCGATATTTTACAAAAAAGACAACTGAGATACACAGAAGTTAAATAACTTGTCCAGAATCACATATCTATGAGGAGAGATGTGAACACAAGTCTTTCTGACTCCCGGTGCACATAAATGTACCTGGTTGTCCTTTGGGTAAAATTCAATTCCCTATCAGCAGTGGACACAAGAATTCAATTTGCCTCCAAAGGTTTGTATATATAATCTTATTTACCAACAACTTTACTCTTGTTCATTAGAATTTCAGAGTGAGAAGTTTTACAACTACAAAAGAACCTTACGAAATTTGGCTTCCATTTAATGTTGAGTTGAATTGAAAAATAAGAAACAAAAAGAGGAATTGGGACAATCTAGGAGGACTTCATGAGTCCTTTAATGTTTCAGGTTTTAAAATAAAAAGCACTGATTCTTACCTCCTGGTTATATTTATGAGCCATCTGATTTAGAAGTGAAGAAAAGAAACTAGTATTTTGCAACAGAACTCGGCCCATGATTCCAAGATAAGCAGACATCACTACAGGATACCTCTGTGCAATTAAAAAAAAATATTAATAAATACTGTTGTAAAGGGTTCAAACAAAATTTTTTTGTGATCTAAAAAAATCTATAAGGACTCAGAATTGCCCAATATTTTAAAATTTGCATTTATATTTTTACTTTTCAGAGTATCAACAGCAAATATGTCCTTTGTGACTTACTACTTATCACATTATAAGATCACAAAGCATCAGTGTTTCAGAAAGATAAGCCTGGAAGTTTGGTGGCTCTAAGACATTACAAGCTTCAAAAACTGAAATGGAACTTCTTTCAAGTTCTCTATTTCAGGATAATATAACTTTGTAGAGGGGTTATAGCTCTTATCCATGTATGAAGGTTTCACTGCAGCCTCATTAGTCATAAAGCCCTTGCCTTCAAATAAACCTGGTACACTTTGATGGATCTGTGATTCTTATCAGCATGAGTATTCTCTTAGCTATAGCAAAAAAAACCAAACAAACCAACCAAAACAAACCAAAACAAAAAACTTCCTTACCTTCTAATCTTGTTCAATTCTTGTACATATTTTATCAGAAATCCTCCCTAACGGATTGATTCAATTGGCTAGTGGATTTCCTTTTTTTTTTTTTTTTTTTTTTAAGCTTAACATCTGAGTGATATTACTCGTATTGATCATGGTTTGTGATTATGTCCTTGGTGTATCTTTCAGGCAATCTCTTTGCATCTTTGGTTAACATACTGCAACTTCCATACAGCTATCACTGTTCTCTGAGTCATCTGTAACTCTAACTCCCCTATTTCTATGCTTCCAGCATCACCAGGAAAATAACAGCTAAAAAGACATGAGAGTTAGTGGCCATGAAGACTTGGAAATCATGAAAAGCACTAAGCAATTTCCAATAAACTCCATGGCTATCTCATGTTACAATTCAGTTATGCACCAGCTCACTGCCCATCTGAAGGGTTTGTCCAAGAGTCAGTTACTGGTAGACTAATTCAGGTGCTAGTCTAGTTGTTGTCACTGATTAGACAGATTCATTTTTCGTTTAATTACTTTGTTTTCCTAGATTCAATGGAGAAACAATCTCTTTCACTTTACAAAAGACATAGCAGTGTTCCCAAGGCTTGATGTGAAAGTATGATGTTACCTGTACAAGAATTTGATAAACATTGCCACCAACACAGAATCCTTTGTTTTGGCTTTAGGCAGACCACCATTACCACAGAGACACTACCTTTGGTATGGACATACAGGATGGCTCCCTGAACAAAGTTATCTCTGCAGTGGCATCTGCCACAGAGTTCAATAAGATTTTGATGTACAAATGGGGAATATCTTATCAAATTACATAGAGCCTTCAGAGCTGTACTTGAATAAGTGGAGTTCAGAAACTTTCTTAAAATTCAAAACCATCACAAGGAGACATTTATAAAACCTTTCAAACATTTGTCTGACTACAGAAAATTGTCACTACACATTTGTTCTACTACAGAAAATTGTCTATGAAATACTGCCTGTTTCTTTTGTTTGTTTTTAATTGACGATGCCTTCGATACAGAGAGAGATGAATAAACAGGCATTCAAACAGCTGCTTATCTTCTCAGTGTTCTTTTTTACAAGAACTATCTTGTGATCTTTTGGAATTTCCTACTTTGAGATATTCTGAGAATCAATCTTTTGGTGACATTCCAACATTTTATCCAACCAAACGATGTTAAATGCCAGTAACACTTTTTAACATAGTATACTACTGGGTACTGAAATGGCAGATTCTAAATGTGGTGGACTCACTATTGCTGACAAGAATAGGGCATTAGAAAAATGACAGAAGATCCATTCCACTTTGTCTGCTTCTTGCCCTCCTTCTAGTTTCATATATACAAATAAACCTTGGACAACCAAGTTTTTGCTTGATCTCACTCCAAAATTATTTTCTCTCAAATTTCTTTTTTGTTTTGTCAAACATCTATGATTTCCTGCTATAATATACTGCAAGTACAGTTGTACTCCACAAGACTTTTGCCCTCAGTGGCTCCATCTCCGTGATCAACAAGAATACTAAACATCTGCCAACTACTTCGGTTTCTGGGCTCTTTCAGGCTGAAGTAAAAGTTTAACATTGTTGAGTTTTTTGGACAGCAGTGTCTTTACTGTGGTCTACTGCTTACAGTTAAAAATGTATTTCAACAAATCATTTTGAAGCTAATCCATTTAAACAGTGTTACTGCTTTCTTAATTTCACACTTATTGGCAAACATATATTTACTATTAAGAAATAATGACTGCACAAGTGAGGGATAGATGACTAATACGCAGCCGTCACAGAGCTCCATTACTTCTCTTCAATGTCAGGAGACAGCAATATAGGTTTCCATCAAAATGTTTCCAAGCAGAGAATTGTGTACCACCAAGTTCTTGAGAGTACAGAGAAATGAGCTGCATGGGAAGGGCATGGCTCCTATGGAAGGCATGGATGGTTTGGGACTAATATCACTGGTAAGGATTCAAAGAGATCACAATTTCATTTGAGGAATGAATATTAACATGATAATAATAAGTGACTTTTATATGGTAATTTTAAGGTTTAGGGAGTTCTTTATATACTTTGATCCATTTAATGCTCACAATATCCCTCAAAAGTAAATACTACAGGTATTATGTCCATTTTACAGATAAGGAAACAGATGCCTTGCTAGTGCCTATCAGAAGAAAGTTTCAGACTAGGGCTGTTTCTGACTCCCAGTTCAGTCCTTTTCCACTACATTATACCATTCTAACCTGTAAGGATCTATCGGATTGGACAAAGGTAGCAGATTTGTAAATAATGATTACCTAGCTGCTTTCTAATTGTTTAAGATGGTTAATTACACTTTTTGTGAAGTTGGTAGATACCTGTCAAAGCCAATATCTTTTGACTCACTTTTGAATAAAATATTCAAAATAAATAGTATGGCATGTCCACGTCAGTCTATAAAGCCTTTTCTGACTGATTTTTTCATTCTAAATCACATTTTCCAAAAAAGTTTTCAACAGCAATGCAAGGACCTAAAAATTCCAAAAGGACTCTTCAGACAAAATGCCATCCACATTCAGAGAAAGAACTATGGAAATGGAATGCAGAATGAAGCAGAATATTTTCTCCTGGCTTCTCCCATTCATTTTAATTCTTCCATGCAACGTGACTAATGTGAAAATGTGTTTAATAAGAATGTATGTGTAGAATGTATATAAGATGGCATGCCATCTTGGGGAGGGAGGGGGAGAAAATGTAAGACTTATGGAAGTGACTGTAGAAAACTGAAAGCAAATAAATTAATTTTAAAAAATTTTCAACATCTTCTTTTGTACATATTTTTAAAATAATATAATAAATAATTAAATACAGTTTGGAGGATATCATCAAATTCTTCATGGAAATTCTCCATTTAATTCACAATAAATGTTGGCACATACACTGAAATTACATTTAGGGTGGTCTTATTTACAGTCATCATAACCATGACTAAGCATCCAATGAAATAATCTTTTTTGATTCCTTTGGTTGCATAAGAAAAATCAGCTTTGCTAACTTCTTCAACAGCCTCTCTAAGGAAAGACTGCACGTGTACAAGCCTTCCTTTTAAACTGAAACTTCTATTCATCTTTTCATTTCACATATAGCAAATATATCAATATGCAGATGATTAAGTTATATGCCACTTCATTAGTCAATGGACAAACACCACACAACAGCAGCACCAACAATTAAATTAATATTTTCTCAGTGATTCAGTGATTATGAGCAGCCTCAATACATTTCAACAGGTTCACAAACATTATTTTGTCTTTGTCTTGTCAACAGATTACTACTGTAGAGCCAAAATAGACCAGAGATGGCCTCAAAACCAGGAAGACCTGGGTTCAAGTCCTGCCTCTGATACACACAGGACCCTGGACAAGTCACTTAATCTGCCAATGCTCTAGGCAACTCTCTAAGACATCTTAGAGCTGAAGAGAAGGTAGCAACCTGAGCTGGTAAAGAAAGTTTCCTATACCAATGAAATCACCAGTCCAATACCTATCCCTATCCTTGTCTGTTGTACAAGTTACAATGGCAGAAACCTTCATTACCAATTGTCTAAATTCTCAAAGAAAAATTGTTTACAGTTAGATTGCTGCGCAGAATGTGGATACGCCTTCTACCAGAAGACTCGCACAAACTGATGCAGCGCAAATTAAGGAGTACTAGGAAAATAATCTGCATAATGAATACAATAATGTAAAGAAAACAACGCTGAAGAGGCTGCTGAACTCTCATTAGTTGGAATGACCAGCCCTGATCTTGAAGATAACTAAGCTTCCATCCTCTGAGGGAGGTGAGCAAGTGCAGAAGACACAACCACTGATTTGCTTTACTGTTTTCTTTTATTATGAGGGAGAATTCAGTGATGGGTTCTGGGGAAGTATGATAAGATGATAGGCATTTTAAAAAAAGGATCAATAAACTTTTTTAAAAATAAATGAAGAGTTCTCAAGTCTTCAGTTGCAGATTTTTAGGATTCTTCTCTATTACTACAAGAAAACTAATAGGAATACAGGAACATTGATTTAGATCTAGAAGAAAGCTTCCGGGATCACTGAGATGAAGCTCCTTATTTTACAGATGAAGAAACTGAGGTATGAAATTACATAACTTGCTCACAGGCAAAAAACTAACAAGTGTTTGAGGCAGGATTTGAATCCAGGTTTTTCTGACTGTAAGTCCAGGACTTTATTTCATTACACATAGACAAATAAATAAATAAATAAATATAGGTATAGATTATAGATGCCAATAAAATCTAACTATATACCATGGGCTCTATTAACGCAATAATTCTTGGAATAAAAAACTAATTTAACGTGCATGTTTTGTAAAGAGTAGAGAACACTGAATTTCTATTGATTATTTGGAGTGCTGGGGAAATAAAATAAAGCATCTGTTCTCATTCATCAGTACCACAGGGTATGCACAATACTGAGTCTTTTTCCCTTTCCTCTCATGCTATCAAAATTTATTGCAGATGGAGAATTCTCTATATCATTATGAAAGTAAGGCACTGATGCAGAAATTTGTATCCAGAGGGGTTCCATGCAGAATTAAATGGGAGCTAGTACTTGATAAACAGTCTTTCTGTAAAGTTACCAGGCACCAGTATAAAGGAAACATGTCTTACCCTAGCATTCATTGAAAAGGAGGGGTTTATGGGGGCATTAAGGTTTTGGGGAATGGTCTGAGTCAGGAGCTGCTGAAAGAAGTGGATCCACTCTATGCTAATCAGACACATATCTGAGATACCTTCCCTCCTCTTTCCACCAAAAAAATCAAACAAACAAAACCAACCTGGGGAGAAGTATAATACCCTCTCATTAGCTTCCAAGCTAATCCAGCAACATGTACATTGAAAGGTTAGCAACTACTTTTCTATAATTTAAAACTGAATAAAGAGGGCAAATATTGGTGATGAGATTGTCTAGAAGTGTCAAACATGTGGCCCTCAACTCTACAGAAGATGGTCTGAACCAGATTAAAATGTAATTGGGAAATATTAAATATAATAAAACATAGAGAATATTAATATGTGGTTTCCAGAGTCAGCAGGAGTCCTTCAAGTATTCTGAAGTACAACTGAATGGCCTCCTTTTCTTTTTGAGTTTGACACCACTGCTCTAGGCAACTATGCTTCTCTTAAATCAACTTGACCCTTCTCCTTGTCCCCCAAATGGCTCTCTTTTAAAGATAAAATTGAGAATCAAAACTAACTATAAAGTCTTACCTCTCCATCTATAATGCCTCTGAACACACCCGGTAAAATTGGCTGAAACATTTGAGGGCCTAATGTTGGATTCACTTTAAGAACATTTTCCACTACCTGAAAAATAAGAATGTAGATTGAAGAGTCAATGAAAAAATCCAATGTCTCATGTAAAAGATTAGTACGTCATATAATAAATAAAATAATGTTCAAGACAGTAGCATTTCTACTGCATTATTTTAAACGTGGCTAAACAAATACAATAAACTATATTACAAAGCTGTGTAAGCAAAGTTATATAAACCTGATATTAATACTAGATCTAGCATTTAAAACAATCAACTATTTACAATAGTGAAAACCACAAATTCTGTAATAAGCAACTAAATATATAAGAGAAAATGTGAGTCAAGAAGTTGTCAAGTCTTTCTAGGTATTTCAAACCATCAACTAGATTATGTCTACCTAAATGACATACCAGCACTTTAAAATCCACATCCCCTTTTCTGTAATACAGAATTTTGTTTATCTATATCTAGGAACATAATAATGTTACGTCATTTTTTTAAAATGGAGGGGCCAGAGTTGGGAAGAATAGGTTAATATTTTTTTTGTTGTTACATTGGTCCTCCATTATCAGAAATATCACATGATATTAATTAAATCACTTGCCACAGCACTATAAAAACTCATATATCTTTATTCTATGGCATGTTGCAACCAACATTCTCAGAGACTGAAGATGCATATATGTTATACACAGGCCATATGCAAATTATGATCCTCCATAAACCGACTAGAAAGCTATGCACTTTTATAGCTACCCTCAAAACAGACACTGAAAATATAACCTTTGAATAGAAGCATAATATAAGTTTATAATGAAATATCTAGTTGAACTATATGTAATCTGACCAACAGGAAAAAAGGAAAAAATCTAATAAAGACATTTCAGATAAAAGTAATTGCTGACTTTAATTTCTTCAGTATTTCCTTTCAACACAGCTAGGTGTCAATTGGAGTGATTAATGAATTCTAGCAAGTGGTTAAATGTATTTAAATTCTCACTAACACAAGTTATAATAACTGCACCCTAAGAATACAAAGATGAGGAATGACAGTTCCCTACTCCCAAAGATGGAAAAAGAGTAAGACTTAAACAAATACCTTTAATATGTATTCAAATATGTTTTAAACAATTACCTTCAGATACCTTTACAAAGCTTTTACAACTTTATTAAATAAAAAAAATACAAAAATTCTGAGCCAACCAACAGATTGCTATTACATGACTTCTTATATATGTTTCACTGCTTCTATTTTAGACAGCAGAAATATTTAGAGTGAGGGCAGAGGCTGGGGGATCACATTACTGTGAGGAATTTCCAGGGTGAACTAATTAATTCTAAACTAACATTTACTCAAGAGTGAGGTATTTATTTAAAATGGGACAGTTCTTTTTTTAATGAGACTAGTTTATATATATGAAAGAAATCAAAAGCTAATTCCACACCCTACATTTATTTCTTCAAAGAAATTCTAAGAAGAATCTTTTCCTTTCTGCAAGGTTATCTTCTACCTTCCCTCAAGCATTTGTATAAAAAAGTCAAGATTTGGGCAAAAGAACTTTCTTTTTTTGTCTTTAAGAAAAAATCTCCAATCACATTTTGATCTTCGTACTTAAATTCCTTTTATTAAGTAATAAAGTAAAAAAAGTACTTTTCAAACACAGATGTTTTAAGACCTGGTTAAAATAAAAGATACTGCTCTAGAACAAAGTCTCTTGATATGCATATGTAAATATACTTTTTAAATCATACACTAATATGACTGTAAAACGTTTTACTTATAATAATATTCACGCTGTATCACATAACACTTTAATGTATATTGAGTATATGAATGGATCTCCCATCAGAATCTAGGCTTCTCTGAAGTGGAGATTGTTTCATTCCTTTTATTTGTCTCCCCAGCATCCAAGAAACAGTAAATACTTACGGACACATGACTGACTGAATGAAAAAGTTGGAAAGCTGATAATCAAACATCTGGATCACACAGGCACATCAGTCAATAAATCATCAAGCATTTTATCAAGGCCTACTCTGTCTCAGGCAGTGTATAAGACACTGAGAATACAAAGTAAAAAATGTAACAGCGCTTGTTCTCAGGAGCTTATAATCTATTGGTAAATAACACACATACCTTTAAATAGATACAACATGTTCACAGAGTAAATACAAAAGCAAAATAGATATGAAATAATTTGAGGGAGGTACTAGCTGCTTCAGGAGGGGAGAGTTCATGCAGGAGGCAGCTCTTGTGCTGAGTTCTGGTAAGGGTGGCAGGTGGGAGGGGTGAGTGCATTCTAGGAATGGAAGCTAACTGAGCAGAAGCACATAGGGACAGGGGATGGAATTTCAGTGGTGAGGAAGAGTGAATTTGGCTGGGAGAAAGAACACAAGATGGAGAATAATTTTTATAAATCTGGAAACATAAACTAAAGCCAGATCATGAAAGGCTTTTTTGAAAGGCTTTAAACACCAAAGAGAAATTATTTTTTCTGATCCAAGAGGCAAACAGGGTGCCTCGTAAGTTTTTTGAGCAGGTCAGTGACACAGTTAAACCTGTGCAGGTAACACAGACTTTCAATAATAAGGATAGAGAAGGAATAGGAAAAAAATTACCCTAGTCACAAAAAAACACCACATTCAATGAATTTCAAAAATCAATCTTCAAATATTATATCTTGCTACAGGGTGTTTGAAAAACTACATGAACATTAGATTATGTGTTTAAACATCAAGACCTAACAATAAACTGAGATTTTAAGGAGTTAAGAAGCAGAATTATAGGTGTGAAAAACCCTATAAATAGGGGTAGGATTAACCAAATTGGTAGAAATAATCTAAATAATCTACCTGAGAGATGCATAATATATTCCAATGGAAATGGTAACAATGCTTACCAAAATGGGACTCCCTAGTATAATGCAACCCATACCTTATTCATGACTGCCCATCCCAAGCAACTCTTAGTCAGTGAGTCCAGCCATAAATCTTCTAAAAGGGGAGGGGAATATTCAGTAAGTCAGGGGAATTGTCATTCCTTTGAAAAGCATGGATGTCACTGAAACAATGGACCGCAGTGGGAGGGAAAGGGAATAACCATTTATATAGCATCTACTATGTACCACGCACTATGTTTGGCACTTTCACAAATATTATTAACTCATTTGATCCTCACAGATATCCTGCAAGGTAGGTGCTATTATTATCATCACCAGCCCCTCCTTCTACAGTGGAGGAAAATGAGGCAAACAGAGGTTCAAGTGAAATCACACAGCTAACATATGTGGCTGGATTTGAACTCAGGTCTTCCTGACTCCAGGCCCAAAGCAACACCACTAGCACTTCTACAGATGGCATGGATATCAGCAAAATGTCAGTCATTCTTTGCTCTAGCTATATGACCATCTTTTTTTTCTGATGATATCTCTTTTCTGCATTTGTTGTGCATTACAGCCTACTTATCTACCACATACCTAAAGGTGATTTTTTTTTTCTTCAAATTTGCTGTTACCCTTTGGGTGTAGGTGTGTTTTTAAAAGATAAATTTAACTCGTCTATGTTTTGCTATTCAAAATAAATACCTTTACAGAAAACTCATGAGGTATAATGGTCTATTCAGAAAATGAAGCTATCTCTTCTCTGCTTTTCATCTCAAATTTTCTTTATCTCCTCCTTCCTTTCTTACCTCTTGTTTTACAGGAAGAAGTGTCCTTTTTTTTTCCATCCTAAGGCTTCCTCTCTTCATCTCTTCTCTTGAAATGCCTTTATCTCCTTTCCGTCACATATACTCTTTCATCTTAAATCTCCCTTTCTGACTTATTGCTAGAAATATGCTTCTACACACCTTATCTTTCAATTTTTTTTTTCCTTTTAACAACTAAACTTCACAATTATGCTTCCCAATCTCTCTCTCCTCTCTAACATGAGGCACATTCTTCCAGAGTACATTTTCATGTTTATACTTCCTCACTGTCCATGCAATCCTTGCAGTCTGCCTTGAAACTCCAGTGTGATACTGAAATAGCTTTCTTAAATTTTTCTTGGTCAATGACCAAGTGACAGAATAACTTTTTTTCAATTGTTATCTTCCTTGGTTTTTCAATGGCACTGAATACTGTTTACTCTCTCCTTTCTTTTGGAAAGATTTCTTGGATATTGCACCTAGTTCTACTATCCATGTATGCACTATCCATTCTATTTTATTATTTTTTATTTTTGTATTTTTCCTTCTTCAAAAATGCAGCATCCAGTATTCAATTCAGATTTTGCTCTCATTTCTGTATCAGCAGGTTATCAATTTGGGACATAAGAATTCTTAAGATCAGACAAATAAAGGCCAGTCCATTTTCCAAAAAAAATAAAGGCTATTTACAATGTCAACGCACCTCCTTCATATACACCCCGCCCAGAATTTCTTTCACTTCTTGATGCTTCCAACCTATTAGTAGTTCTTAGTAAGGAGTTAGTGGAGTGTGGCGTTGGATCATAGTCAAAAAAATGAGTGAAAAGTATTTAGTTCCTGGAATGCCCAGTGATTTCCTGGCCACATGCCAGGACTGGCATGAGAAAGATGCTTTTTAAACATTATAGCCTATAAAAATGTGAGTTATTATTACTAGTAAAGAATGCCAAGAGGAAGTTTCAGATTATGAATAAATGCCACTGCATTTTATTTTTTTTAAACCACTGATTTACAGAACTGTATGCTCTTTTTAATATTTTTTCAATACTTTCTACTCAGTTAACACACCTAAACTTCTCTATCATGTCTCAAAAACCTTTTCTTCTTGCAGCCCTCGAAAATATATCTCAATGGCATTTTCCTGTGAGATCTAATCAATCTTGGAACTCACATCTCCACTATACCCTCAGCTTCTAGGGTCCCTTCTTTGTGACTGGAGGGTGGACACAGGACTCTCCAGGCAGTACCTCCTTTTAAGGAGAAAGCACAGGTTGACCATCTCTTCATTTTCCATCCATTTGCATTCCTCTGGATTTCTATCAGGCCCCTTTGGGCACCAGCAACAGCTCCCCACCCTCTGCTTCTTCTGGTATGTTGTCTTCCTGCATGAGATAATAAGCTCCTTGAAGGCAGGTACAGTTTGTTGTCTTAGTGCCTGGCATGTTCATCTTGTTCAATCATTTTTAGTCATGCCCAACTTTCTGCGACCCCATTTAGAGTTTTCTTGGCAAAGATACTGCAGTGAATTGCCATTTCCTTCTCCACTGCACTTCAAAGATGAGGTTAAGTGTTTGCCCAGGGTCACATAGTTAGTGTCTGAGGCCAGATCTGACCTCAGGAAGAGGAGTCATACTGATTCTAGTACCAGTATTCTATCCACTGAGCCACCTAGCTGCACCAGGCATACAACAGGTGCTTAATAAATGTTTAATGACTGATCAATAAGTTATCAGAAATGGTCAAATATAATCATTTCAATGTTGCCTTAATGAAAACAAACCTAATTCAGATTAATGTTTTTACGTAATGATATTTTATTTAATAAAAGTTGTCAAGGGAATAAGTTAAACATAATGTAGTTATTGGAACCTATAACTTCTACAGAAGACAGTGAAAAAGACAAATACATGTAGAATCATGACACTTTAAAGGTAGTTATATAATATTTACATATGTCGTTTTCTCTATTTGTAAATGCAATAGATAGAAACATAATACTTGTGTGTAACATTTCTTTCTCAGCTAAGAATGCATTTAAAGAGAGACTTGAAAAAAATGGAATAAAGACCAGAAGGGGGGACAGGGATAAAGGGAAAAGAGTCAGGGACTCTGACTATAACTTACACTGAGTTAATGAGTAACAAAGACATCAATTTTTTCAAACACTGACAAGAATAACCACAACTATTTCAGTTTCATCATCATACTATGAGCCCCAAGTATTAATGCTTCCCTTTTTTAGATCCAAAAACTGAATTTATGGATTTTAGAAGACTAGTCCTTAGGAATTTGTGAAAAGAGTACTGAACAAACTTTTGGGGTAAGGGGCAGCATGCAGCAGAGTAATCACAGCATAAAAATTCTGATTATAAACTGTTTCCATTAATGAAGATGTCATATTTTTTAAAGAAAAAAATACATACAGCTATATTCTGAGAAGTAAAAATAATCACAGTCCAAAAGAACGGTTTAATAGAAGCCAGGTTGGGGTAGAACCTCCCTTTTGGGGGGAGGGGGGGGCGCATGGGCAGAGAGAGAACCATCCAATCCTTTCTCTGCTAAGGGAAGTAAATGAGAAACACAGATTCAGCAGAAAGAGATACACATAAATACAGGTTTAAGCAGAGTGAGAGTGACAGCCTGCATATCAAAATGGTACACTGATAGACTTAGGAATAGACTGGAAGATAGTGAGGAGTATTAAATGGAAAAGTTAATCCAAAAGAGGGCTATCTGGATATATTTGGGGTCTCCTAGATGCACAGGTATTTATGTATTTCTAAGATACCTCTTTAAAAACTACTTTTATCTGCTTCTAGTACTATCCCCAAGCCTCAGCTCATTCTGGATTTTAGCCATTGCTATTATATCTTTGTGACCCTAGGCATTCAAATACTAACATGATTACTGAAAGGAAAGTGCTTGGCAAAACACAAAGAGCTAAGGAAATATGAGTTACTATCTTATCACCAATTTGGGGGAGAGGGGTATTAGTTCGCTCATAACCTTATTTTTTTCTAGCAACAAAAAAAAGAGTAGAACAATTACTTTGTATTGTGGAGTAAGAAGGCTTAGAGCAGGGCTGGGGAACCTGTGGCCTCAAGGCCACATGTGGTCCTCTAGGTTCTCAAGTGCAATCCTTTGCCTGAGTCTAAACTTCACAGAACAAATCCCTTTAATAAAAGGATTTGTTCCATAAAATTTGGACTCAGTCAAAAAGCCACATCAAAGGACCTAGGAGGCCACAAGTGGTCTCAAGGTGGCAGGTTCCCCACCCCAGTTTAGAGTGATATCTAGGCAGTGTGTACATAAAACCCAGTTGGTTTTCAGACTAACAAACTCTACTCTGAGTGTAGACTTTGCTCTGACCCATTGACACTGTCCTCCACACTCCATTCCTGACTTGTGCTGCTCCTCCACACTATCTGACTCTCAGGTCAATCTCATCTAATCTCACCTCCCAGATTTTCTTTCTAGATTGCTCTGAAATTTCATCACCAAGTTTTGTCCCGGAACGTCACTTCCCATAATGACTGCTAAACCAAGTGGCACCAGGGCCTTTATCTCCCATAATTGTCTCCACTGACTTCCACTGCTACTCCTAGCTGCCAAAGCAGGGTGACTCAAGCTGAACTTCATGGATTCCTTCAGGATTATAACTGTCATTAATATCTAATACCTGAAGATACATCCTCAGGACAGCTTTCCTTATTTTAAGATTATTCTCCCTAACAGAGATGACAAAACATAAATGGGAGCTGAGTTTACAAGGTTATCTTTAACATCTGTCTGTCTTTTCCTGGAAATGCATTTTAAAAACTCTTTAGAGGCAGGCACACTGACAGCAGAAGAGGACAGAGAAAAATGATGAAAAAGGACATAAGAAATCAAAAACACAAGATTCCAGATCTATATAATTCTAAATACATTGAGAGAGCCACTGTGTTAAATCATAGTACGAACAACTGTTATTTATAGTGAAAATACCGAGTTATGATCATGATATTATTATAAATGAGCCATCACTATCAAGAAAACAACATGCTTCCCACTGTTTTTTTATAATAAGGGAAGCACACACTTTTGATTTAAATCTCCCTACAATGTGATTAAAGTAATAAACAATTAATTGTTAACAGAGAAAAAACTCTAAGCTAAATGGAAAACTCAGCCAGAACAGTAATTGTTTAAGGGTTCTCACTAGCACAAATCTTATGTATTCAAAAATTGCTTGAATCTTCAAAAAAAAAAAAAATTAGCTTTAAACAGTTCTTCCCATTATTTTCAGCTTCATGTTCCATAGTATGTTACTTCGTGATGTACGTTCTTCAATTTTATCTCCCTTATGTGCCTTGAAATGTGTATGGTATATGAAGTAAATATTATAAAGGACACTCCTGTACTTCTTTGGGCATAATGTATTATGCTTTTATACATTATCTTATTAACTATATGGACTACACTGTGCTCTCACAGACCCCTATCCTAACTCACCATGAAAATCCAGTTTTACAAGGTAGAAATTTAAAATAAAATAGATCTCATATGAAAAAGTTGGTAAGACAATACCTTAAGCACTTGAACTTGTCCTTCGGTGGTAATTTCTTCTAACAGCTCGCAAAATGACTGACACAGACCTGCTGCGTATGTCTGCAATTCAATCAGAAGTCAATGTATATGCATATTACAAATATATGGGTAACCTCAAAAATTACTGAAATGCAATTAGGATGGTCTTTGACAAAAAACAAATACTGAAAGGCAAATTTACATAATTTGTAAACACATTGTTCTATGAAAGGTTCTTCCAACCTTTCAAGGTATTAAATCAATAAACCTACTATAACAGCTTTTATGTGCATAAAATAATAGTATACAAAAGTAATACTTTTTCTCTCACCAAAAGATAAGGATTTTATTCCTGTATACAACTCATGCTTTATAAAAGATGTACTATAAGGCCATAATAAACTGCTAAGAACTTTCTTTTACACTCAAGTGATACAAATTTTGCATTTATGTCAAATATCATTTTAAAAAAATATAGTAGAACAAAGATTCCCAAACCCTTGCTCATATTCTACTTATTTAACGCAATAAATTAAGCAAGTTTGGTGTACTACACCAAGAATCTGGATAGTCTCCTTAAATTTTTTCTAATAGGTTCTGACAGGTAAGTAAATTCTTCTTTCAGGCAGATTGACATGTCTTTCAAAAGAAAGGATAAAATATGGAAGTAAAGAATACCACTTTAAATTTTAAAAAAGTTATATTATTTTAATAACCATGGTATAAGAAGAATATATTTTTATCCAGTAATTCATTCTGGATATGTCAGGAATTTAGGGAACTGTATGAATTCTCATTTGTCTAAGGAATAATATTAATTCTTCTATAATCCTACTACAGAATAATTGAGAAAAATAAGTTCCTTTTACAAAAAAAAAGATTGGTTAAGAAACAGATTATGAATTATACCTAAAAAGGAATTGTTCTTATAACTAAATTCTGCAAAGCCATTTACTGATTTCAAGAAGAAAATATAATCATATTTTACTATGCAACTATTACTACAACATACCTGTAAAAATTCAGTTGATGACAAAAAAATATAACCATTGATGATCTTAAAGCAGGTTCTGAGATTTTCTGAACTTAGTTCTGCCAAAACAATGAATTTCAAATAGTTCAATAAAATGTCAAGTGGACCTACAATAGCTAAATAATTTAAAGAGATACAATGAAAAATAAGTGACTCCTGTGTTCAAATCTTTACTGAATTCTTCTAAATAGCATGGTTTACAGTTAAATATTTTAAAACTTGCTTCCTAACACCAGTCTCCTGTCTCAAGACTTTCCTGCAACAATCATTTCTCCATGCCATGCCGTAGCAATCTTCTTTATGCACAGATCTGTGGTAATGTCCAAATCTTTAAATAAATCTCTGTTACCCACTAAATAAAGTTCCAATGCTTTAGTACTCTGGGCTCTTCACTCTCTGGCACTACCATTACCATTTACAGCCTCACTTTCTTGTATTACTCCTCACAGAGCACATGTACTCCACATACTTATCTTTCCATTTTCTCTGCTTTTCTTTATGATTTTGATGTTTTTCCTTTCCTGGAACTCCTTTGACCTACTCAAGTTACAGAAATCCTACCCACCCTTTAAAGCATAGGAAACTTTTCATGATCACGTGAAACACATAATGTTCTTTCCCATACTGAACTTGTAGCCATATACCCATCACATTTGGCTTGGTATTATAATTTTTATAAACACTGTAAACTCCATAAGCCCTGGACCAATATTTTCTCCAGCTCCATAATTCTAGACTCCAGCATAATGCTTTTCACGGAGAATCTGCACAATGTTCATTTTAATTGTTTAATAATTCATTTAATAGACTTTGACAGGTTCCTATCTACATGCCTTCAAATTTAAAGTCATTTAGAGCCAGTCACATGTCTGTAAGACACCTCTTTCCTTCCTAACCCCAAAGTCAAGCCTGCACTTAATATAAGTCCTTCATATTACTTCTGACAAGCCCAGAAAACATAAGGCAATTAAATGGAATTCAATGTTTTTTGTTTCCATAAAACTAAAAGTATGCTATCTATGCAAGAAAATATTCCCAAATATAAATCATTTAAAATTATTACAACAATTGTACATTGCTCAACTAAGGATTATACTAGCTTTAAAATATTATTTTAACATAATAATTTCCTGCTAATCATAAATGCACATTATCTGGCTTCTTGCAGGTTTTATAGGTTGTATGTATGTGCTGCTAAAGAAAATGGAATGTAACCTGGGGGTCTGTAGATAACAGCTATCAGGATTTTGATTGAATGGGACATGTGGACCGAAAATCTCAAAAGAAAGATTACTGAGTGATAGTGGTAGGAGAACCAGCAACTGGCAATAGAGAGCAAAGAAATATTCCCACTCTTTGCCTCAATCAATGAGTAAGTCAAGAAGAATGGATGAAAATACAGCAAGTGCTGAAAAAGATGGCCAGTGAGGCTGTGTCATATCAGGAAGGACCCAGATCTCAGTGAGATCGAAAAGATGGAAGGAGTAAGAAAGGAAAACATTAAAAATGAAAGCACACTGAATCAACTGAGGAGGAAGAGAGGAAACAATCAAATTAAACCCAAGCCCATTGAGACCCCTGGGCAAAACAGAGCAGGGCAGCATGATATCAGGGAAAGCATGTCAGGCTTGGAACCAAAAAAGGTTGGTTCTAGTCCGAGCTCTGAGATACACCAGTAGAATGACCATCGGTAAGAAAAAGAACCTCTATGACTATTTCTTCACCTATAAAATGGATATAAAAATTCAATGAACACCAATGCAAAAAGCACTGAAACACATGCTAGACTACAAAGAGAAATCCTAAATTCCAATACCGCCTTTATCCTATTTCCATGACTGAGTTCCTTTCACTTGTCCTCTTCTTTCTCCTCTTCACACCCTCAAAATACAACCAAGCAAACCCAGAAACTTTTTCCCCCACATTTAATGTAAATCCAATATGTTTTAAAGATATTAAAGTCAATGTCAATAATGCCAAAGTTGTATTTGTTTCTCATCCCCTATCAAAATGTAAGCTGTTTTTCATACAGACTCTTCCAAATGCTCAAATATATTTGCCTTTCTAGTTATCTAATGAATCTTGTATTTGTATCTCAAAGTTCTGGTTTGTTTTTATCAGAAATGTCCCAAAGTTCTCAATGTATAAGTAATTATAATTATCAATAACAGACCTTAATAAAAGTCTATTTCTTCCCTGTCAGACTATACTTGATTTGGCAGATAAATTATTTTTGGTTGTAATCCCCTATCATTTGCCTTTTAGAACATTATATTCAAAGACAACATTTCATGTGATCCTGACTATGAGTTCCTCAGTACCTGAACTTATATTATGGACTTACAGGATTTCTTTCTCCCCTGAAAGCTATGGATTTTGCTAAGCACAAGTTTAAGGGTTTCTTTCAGTATGTTGTCAGTAGATTCAATTTCACTTGGCCCTTTCGACTTAGTGGTTGTAAACACTCCTCATTTGTGGTTTCTTAAACTATATTATCAAGGAATCGGGTCATTCTTAAATTCTCTCTCACTGACCTGTTTTCCTAAGTCAGCTCTTTTTGATAACATATGCTTTACATTTTATTGTATTTTCTTCAGTCTTTTGATTTGATTCTAATATGCCTTGCTGTCTCATAAAGTCAATGATGTGTTTGTCTATTCTAATTTTCAGGAAGTTCATTACTTGGGTAATCTTTACAACTCTCTGTGCTAAGCTTTTTTTTTAATGTCCTTCAAATTCATTCCTTCAGAACAATTTTTTTTTAACCTTTTGCTTCCTTACTTCTAAGTATTCACAAAGATCGCCCTTGTGGAAAACCCCATTTCTTCTTTTGAGTCTCTGCAGTTCTTAATGAATTACATTCTCTTTCTAGGTTGGATTGCTGCTTATCTCTAGATCTATTATGATGCTCTGGAGAGGTCTGTATGTTCTACCAGTTTACTGATCTCTCCAGCCTTAGCTGCTGAGCTGGTGCTTTGTGCTAGGGCCATGCTCTACCTCCTGCTGGGCTTTTGGATGCTTACACAAATCTGTATCACCTGGTTCCCACACTGAACTCTACCTTGCCAGGTTAGTTCCACTTGGTTCTTGGAGATTCTGAGTCCCAGATCTTCAGGCCTTTTATGACATCTCAGGACAGAGAACTAGGGACCTCAGAGCCCCCAAGACTGGGGCATGGTCTGAGTGGCACAACCAGTTACTTTCAAGGTCCTCAATGTGGGTTTCTTAACTCACTGGGCCTTCATGGGGGAGCCCTGACTCTTGTTTTCTCTCCTAATAGAGAGCATTGCAAACTATGAGTGACTATGACTAAGCTCTGGTTATCCTGGGAGATGACCAGCTTGTTTTCTAAACTAATGGTACCTTTATTGGTGGGCCCCACTGCCTGCAGGCTTCTCCCTGCCTTCTCCAGTAGCTCTGGAGTCAAGGATGTCACTCACTATAGTTTCTCAATGAATTTCCTGATCATTATTCGATCCGGGAGGATTTTTAGGTTTTGCTAAAGTAGATGAGTATGAGTTAGTCTGCTTTCTTCCATTCAGAAAGCCTTCACTGGCTGGAAGTTCCAGTCAAACTGGTCTATTTATTGTTGCCCAAATATAGCATTTTATCATCTCTGTCCTATCTTTTATATAAGTTGTCTCATATGCATAGAATGAACTTGCTTCTGACCTTTGACTTTCAGAATCTCTAGTTCCCTTCAAAATTTAGTGTGTTCTAGCTCCAGTAGTATGCCTTTTCTGACTTTCCCATGTAGTGTCCCAATGAATTTTTTAAAATTTACCTTGTATATATTTTAAATCCATTTACATGTTAAAAAATGACCTCCTTGAAGGCAGAGACCATTTCATTTTTGTCTTTATATTCACACCAGCTACAACAGTGACTGCACTGTTCTGTAACCTTAAAAAACTATAAATTTGAGCCAGAACTCCAACAAAAAGGGTATTATATTCATTCATAGATTCAGTAAGACAATCTAATTTTTAAGTCTTTTAGCTACATCTGGTATTTTAAAAGGCTAAGATGAACTACATTATTCACCTTCTAACAGAGAGGTAATAGATTCAAAATACAGAATGCAACATCAGTTTTTAGAAATGAATAGAAGAGACACTGTTTTTGCTTGACTATGCATATCTGTTTTGTATTTCTCTTTTTTCAAGTGGGGAGGTGACAAAAAACATAATCTAAGGAGGGAGAAAACATGTAAATCATTATGTACACATGAGATATATATAGAGTAGATGGAAGGTAACCCCAGAAGGAAACCACTAGCAAGTGGGAAAACTTGGAAAGGTTCCTGCAGAAGGTGGGATTTTAACTGAATCTTACATGAAGCCTGGAAAGCTGGGAGGCAGAGATGAGGAAGAAGAGCATTCCAGGAATGGAATCTGGATAAGGGGCGCCCTGGGCAAAGGACAATGAGAAGATCAGTGCGGCTGGATCTTAAGAGTATGTAAAGGAAAATAAAGGTCTGGGGCTAGACTGTGTAGTCGGTCAACAAGCATTTATTAAGCACCTACTATGTACCAGGCATTGTGTTAAGCACTAGGAATAAATCCGGGCCTTACAGAAGCCTACACTGTGATGGAGGAAGACAGCAAATAAAAGGAAATAGGAGGGCAAGGGGAGAGGGGAGGAATAAACTAGGGAAGAGCCCAGAGAGGGAAAGCGACATCTTTAGCCTGGGCCTCATTTTCACTGGAGGTGCTGCAAGATGAGACCACAGAAGCTAAGTGTATTCCAAATGGGAGAAGCTCCCCAAGGGAGGAGTGAGCTTCCAAGATGACAAAGTCCTGTGGAGATGAGCCACTAGTATACAGCCTAGAGAGGGCTTAAGGACTTTAAATGCCAAGTGGGGAATGGTCTATTTAATGCTGGAAATAACAGTGAGTTACTGGAGTGTTCTGAATAAGGAGATGAAAGTCAGACCCACATTTTAACAGTAGGCCTAACCATCAGCCATGGCTCTCCACCTTCCAGACCTGCAGGCACTGTCGTCCTACTGATGCAATCTAACAACCCCTAGATCTTGATATCAGGCCAGAATGCTGCTAGCCTTTAGACTTCTGGGTCTTTGACTTTGTTCTGGTGCTGATCTTACTTTTTTAAATCCCTTAAAGAAGCAGTTCATTCACATTTTATAGATGAGAAGAATAAGGCCCCAAGTAATAGATGACACCTAGAATACAGAATTAATAACAACAAAAAAAGCCACTTTGGTCTAGATGTCATAGTCTCTCAGGGATGCTCATTCCAACTTTTTTTTTCTTCACAAAATTTTATACAAGTCACAAATAGCAGGATAGAACAATAAAAATATGCACTAGGTACAGTGGGGGATACAAACAAGTATAGAATACAGACTTGGCTTTCAAAGGGCTTGCTGCCCACTTAGAGAAACAAGACAACCATTTAACCAAAGAATCGTAAGTGTTTAAAGAGATCACGGAGTTAAAATTCTTAACTTTGCATCAACAACTGCTGTGGTAGTCAAGGGAAGATTATGGATTGTTTTATCAGGGTGTTTTTTAAATGCTTTCTTAAATTTTTTTAATTAAAAAACACAAAATAATCAAAGAAACCCTCAAATACAGTCATCAATTTTTTTTTAAGTTCACAAATCCTAAAGAACTCCTTCTTTAGGGGGATTGTCTAGTACAATCCCTGGACTAACAAAGGAAATGCCTCTACCATCCTCCAAAGAAGGACATATTCTCCTTGCACATCTCTAACAATATAAACTCACTAGTTGCCAGACACTCCACTATTTCTGAATAGCTGTAATTCTTGGACAGTTTTTCATAAACTGAGCAGAACTATCTATCTCTACCTCCAGCCTTCTGTCCTTGGTTCTGCCTTCTGGAGACAAGAATAATTCTACAAAACCTGCCATGAACATGCTTCCAATATTTGGCAAAGTGATTCTGCCTTTCTATGACTTCTCATTCCAAAGCTAGATACAAATATAGGTGAATAATAAATAATACATGAAAAGTAACAGTTCAATGCAACAAAACAAACGCCACAAAGCATTACTAAAATAATTACACAAAAAACTTGCTAGAGAAATTGAAAGGAATGATCAGTGGTTTTCAGAGAATGCTTTTAGGTTTTTCCTAAACTTCCCTTTTCTAACCACCACAAATTTCTGAAGAAATGTAATTTGGCTGGGCCTTGGAATCTGAGTAGAATTTGGACACGCAAAGAGGACAAGGGTAAAAATGATATGGAGAACAAGATAAGGTAAGTCGGCAGAGAGGGAATAAGAAGCCAATTTGCTAAAGCGGAAGCTACAGAAAGTTGAATAATTGAAAACGAGGCAAGAAATGCAAGAAGATTTGCCTTTTATTTTTATAAAATAGTCTCATTAGGAAATAACTTCCAAAATAACACCAGCAATGTTTTTCCTTGAGCAGACAGACAAAAATCAGGCACTAACACCTCACAATCTGAGCAAGGGTGAGTGAGATTCCACTAAACACAAGATCAAAAGATATATAATTAGAAGGGACCATATCTAATTCATGTATCTAATTTTTCATATGGGCTAACAATAACAAGAAACTAACCCTCTGCTCCCAATGGTATTACGCATATTAACAATATTAAATTAAAATAATGGAAACACTGCAAAATATAAAATTAATGGAGTATCTTAAATATTTTCTAACTTTCTAAAATCACAGGCTACAAAACTATTTTCATATTTTAAAATGCATAGTGGCCCAAGATTGCATGCCATCTTGGGGAATGAAGGGGAGAAAATTTAAAACTTATGGAAGTGAATGCTGAAAATTGTAAATAAATAAATTGAAAAAAAAAATGTACACTGGCCTAATCCTTTAGAAATTAATTTCTATTTATTGTTCATCTTTCATTTAAAGTAAATAACACTCAGGGCTAACTAACCTTAAATCTTCAAAAAATCTAATGAACAGGAAAAAGTTGATGAAGATCAAAGAGAAGGATAACCAAGATACCACGAACAGTAATACTTCACCATACTAAACCTGAGCTTGCTAAAGCTGACCACAGTACAGATGTGTGAGAGGGAAGAACAGATATATCTATGTTGTTGCCACTTCAAGGAGGGGGAACCAAGCACCTCTCAAGGAAGACCATTCCTTTATGACCTTGGCAAGTCAGAGTCGACTAGGCCTTCAGCTTCTCATCTGTAAAATTGGAAGAAGTTGGGGGCAGAGGCAAAGAGATGCTGTTGAACTAAAGGAGTTCTCAGGTCCCCTCCAGTTCCAAACCTACAGTCCATGGATTGTAGGTGTGGTCCCAGAGATGAGGAAACCACTTACAGTTACCTTGATCATAAGCAAAGTGGCTCTGCAGGAAAGCACCACAGTACAGACACTGCACTGAAATTCAATATCCATGACTTTTAGCTAACAGGATTTAAAACTTACTTCAGCAAAATTATCCTACCACAGCTCTCTTCCCTGAAGCTATCCTTGATTCTCTCTCCTTTAAGGTCATGGACATTTTTCTTATAGTCAAAGCCAACTATACCCATTTTCTTGCCCATCATTTGCTAAATATTAATTTCTAGTAACCAGTAGGTATACTGAATATGGTCCGTTTTGCTATACTCACATGTTAATAAAGATGCCTTCTGAACCTGAAATAATTTTCTCAATTTTCATTGGTTTTAAAGTAACATTTCAAAAGCAATGTTAACACTCAAAGTGACTGATCCAGAAAACGCAAGTCTTCAGAATACATAAAATTCAAGTTATAGAAAAGAATTGTACCTGACATTTGTCTTTCACCATTCTAAAATTTAATAACTTTTTAAATAAATGTACCATATTTAAAGACACTGGGGATAAAAAGGCATAAATTAAACTGTTCCTGCCCTCAAGGAGATTACATATTTTAAGAAGCAGAGAATATGTTCACAGATAAGTAAATATGAAAGATATAAAACATAATACTAATAATTTTCAAGAGGGAGAGAGAATAATTTGAACTGTGCTTTAAAGGAAACTATAGGGTTCTAAATTTACAAAATACTTTGAATACATAATCAAACTCCTACCTATCTTTCCAGTCTTATTTGACTTTCTTTCTTTTCCATGACTTTTTCTATTTTCTAAGCCATGCTGAATCAGGATCCATTTCCTTAACTCATATTAATTTCATTCACAATTGTGAATTTAAAATTCAAATAAACCAAATAAACTCCAGCCAAACACTGGATTTGGAGTTATGGAGCCTGAGTCTGAATCCTGGCTTTCTTACACCCTGCGAGCAGTTACTTTGAGAATTGTCATCTTTGTATACTCAGTATATCACTGGGAAAGAACACTGTATTAGGAGTCATCAAACCTGAGTCTGAATCCTGGCTTTCTTACTACTAGCTATCTAACTTGTGGGGCATGTCTCTTCATATTTATGAGCAAAAATGTTCACTTCAAAAAAACAAGGGTTGTACACAAGATAATCATTTTCTAAAACTTTACAATCCTATAGCTTATAAAACATTTGCTGAATTTGAAACTACGAATCTTTGTATAAAATCAGGGCACATTGTTTAAAAATTTTTCTGTTTCCCAAGATTCTTAAACAGTAACTAATGACAAAAAAGCACACTAATTAATGACATGAACACATACAAAGGATATTAAGAATTTAACAGCTGAAAATATGTTACCTTTAATATTTATTAGGCAAATTACAGTTCAATTTTACATGCTGTAATTATACCATTGAAGCAAAAATAATAAGCCCAAGGAAATTTTTGAAAATTATTTATATATGATCATGTATTTTTAAATAACAGCAAGGTTATAAAAATGAAAATAATTTAAAATCAAAAGTGCTGCAAAAACTCATTGAAAATATAAACTTCAAAAATTTTACATATGAACACATACCAAGAAGTGGGGACATGTTCTGAAAGATTCTAAGCAGCTCTGGTGTAAGACATGGACTGTTCTCCAATGTCACTAACCTAGAAAAAAATCAAATAAAATGCAAAAGTCATTTTCCTTTCTACTAAATATATATTTAAAAATTGACAACAGATATAAACATAATTTCTCATCCCAGGAGTACTCAATATGACCCATAGCTGAAACATAGCACATAATGATAAGGAAAGAAATAATCTCCATAAAAAAAAAATTCAAAATCCAAGAAAGCCAGTACACAAGTTATTTAATCTGCATGTGTATATGCATACACATACATGCCAGGAGTAAAAAGGCAGACAAGGTGTTTCCTAAACTAATCACAACTGATTTTTTTTTCAGTACATGATATTTCCCAAGTTTGAGGATTATACCATATCTTCTATAGGAAAAGATTCATTACATTCAAATATCTATCAGCAATGAAATTGTACCGACAGAAGCAAAACAATTCTTGCTCTGGTTCAATCAACAGGGATAATAAACATTTTAATTATAGTCATTGTTTCTGTTGTAATGATACTGACTATTGTAAAAAAAAAAAAATCTGAACTGTAAACTGGCTAGGCCTGCAATTAACCAAATTATTTCCAAAGCAACGAAATAGAACCCTTTGAAGAACAGACTAATTAGCAAAACTTTTACCATGTGTATTTTGGTTTTATGGTTTTTTTGGTGAGTTTTATTTTTTTTAATTCCAACTGGCAAATTTTATCAATTCCCTGTTAATACCTCAATATTTTTCAAAATTTCTGCCAGCACCTCCTCCACAATTTGTGGACTTAAGAGTTGTCTAGCGCCCTGACAAGGAAATTGTCTATGATCATACAGCTAGTATTTTTGTCAGAGGTACGGCTTGATCCTAGGTATTCCTGACACTAGAACTGACTATCCACTATACTACACTGCCTCTGTGTTTATTAAAAATAAATACATGTTGCATAACATTATCAAAAAGATGGCTATAGAATACGCTATTCTAGACTAAGAATTAATAGGAGGATGCTAACTGGGTAGCACTCTACCTTACAAAACCTCAAATAGTAAGAACCATGCCTAAAACACATGAAGATCTAGAAAGTATGAAAGCTTTTTTTTAATCTAAAGCTTAATACGAACAAAATACCAAGCACACAATGCCTTCAAGATTGTAAAGAAAGAAAAGAACTCTGAAAGATTTAACAACTTTCATCAATGACTAGACTCCAGAGGACCTACAATAAAACATGCTTCTCATCTAGGACTAAAAGTGCAAAATAAGATAAATTTTTAGACATAGCCAAAGTACAGAACTGATTTCCTTGATTAGGTTTATTGAGTAAAAGAGGACGGGGAAAGTAGATAGGGGGGAAGAATTGGGGTGCAGTGATAATATCCAGACAGAAATCAAAGGATCACAGGTCTGGAAAATGAAAGCACCTTAGAGTTCATCTAGCTTTGTGCAACAGATTAGAAAACTAAGTCCAAGGGAGGTAAAAATTTATCCAAATGGCAGCTTAGAATAATGGACTTGAGGTTGGTGGGGATGTCAAGGATGGACCTAGTGTATGGAAATGAAGTCATAAGTGTAGAAGAGATTGTAAACAGAGTAAGGGAGACGAGAAGATGGAGACACCTTGAATGCTTCCCACATCTGATCTCATCCATCCACTTCCATCTAGAGCAAGGGCAGCAACACAGCAGTGGAAAAGGTGGGGTCAAGACCTCCAAAAGCAAAATTAAGTTTCTTATTCTCACTAAAAAATACTGATAGTTACAGAATCCTAGCATACTCCTAAATAGCAATTTAAACATGATAATATTTTAATTTATTTGCATGATTTATCTTTATAATTCAGATCAATCTCTCATTTTAAAGTTTTTTACAGATTTTTTTTTACTATTTGAGGTTTCCTTTTTACATGTAGTTTACATTAATAATAGTTTAAAAATAGAAGACTGAACTTCCTTTACTTCTTAAAATAAAATTTTCTTCTAAAATTTGCAGCATGCAGTACAAATTCTATTTCAATTAAAATATTTATTAAGCATATGGTATCTAAGCACTGTTAGATAGCTACATAATATAAACAATTAATGACAAAGGAGATTTTTGTTTTAAGACTAAGATTTAATTATAAAAAAATTCCCCAAAAAAGAAATAATGTTTAATGTAACATTAGTGACAAAGAGAACCTATTTTGTAATTGCACTTTAGCAAATAGTCTGGAAACAACCAAATGTCATTTTAAAATCATTAACCATCCCCTACCTAAGTTAAAAGACCCTATATTCAATAGGGACTGAATTCAACTACATACACTTAAAGATACTTAGGTGTAATCACTAAAGAGCACGTTCCAAAACAAAGCTGTTATCCTCCAGGTCGACTTCTTTCTTTCTTTTTCTTTCCCTTGTCTGGTCCTGAGGTGTTTTCCCGTTTTCCACTGCTTCTCCACTGTTATCTCTTAGGTGGCACTCAGGCAGCTTTTCTCACTTCTCTCACTTGTCTCCCTTGTCACTTTTCAGTGCACACTGGGTGCTGTAATAGCTGCAACCTAGCAGCATAATAATAAACTAAAATTCAAACTAGAAAAGCAGTACCTGTGAGAGCATCAAACACGAGGGACCTGGAAGGCAATTTTTTCAAAGTCCAAGCTATTTGTCTCATAAACAAATCCAATCAAGAGCTATCTAAGAATCTGGTATTTTGTGGAGCTGGGTTCCCAATTAAATATCCCTTCTTTTCATTCTTTCCATTTGCTAAATATAAACTTCCAATCCACTAAGTTCTTGGTAAAGTGAAAACCTTAATCTTCCTAAGGCAGGCAGGCAGGCAGGCAGGAATTGCTTATTGGTCTCTGGGGGAGGAAACAGAATATGGAAAGGCCCCAGGCACCCATTCACTTAACTTTTTGTACCTCACTTTTATTTAATGGGACTTTCTCACCCCTCCTCATCATGGATATATTTTGAATTTTTGCCAAAGAAGTGAGACTTAGGGAAACCCTTTCCTTCAACAATCAAGCCTATTTCCTTTCTAAAGATAGCTGTTTTTTCAGAGGATGCTGACAATCTAATGAAGCTAAATGATTACATTTTTATCCCTCTCCAGATTGTACTATAGTCTCTCTTCCCTCCCTCCCCCCTGTCTGGAGCTCTCTTTTATGTGGAGTATTCTTCCACTGGAACATAAGCTCTTTGAAAGCAGAGACTTTCTTCCTGTTTGTATTCCCAATGCTTCTTGACTGACAGAAACAACGTGTAGGTGTAAAAGCCACAGGCTGAGAAACAATTCTATTGTAGCTGGGCTATTAGAAGGTTGTTAACAATGAAAGCCAGAACCACTCTGAGTTTCTCTATGTATAAAACAAGAAGCCTTGACTGGATGATCTTTGTGGTCTTATTCAGTCCTAAAATTCTATGACTCAAAGAAAAAAAAATTTTAATCTGAAAATTTGGTAAATTTGTGGTCAAAGATTTTAATTAATTTCACCACTATATTTTTTATATATTTAAAACAGTCTTTAACAAATACTGTTCTTAGGTTCTTAATGCTTATTTTCCCCAGTTGTATTTTCAAGTAACCTGATAATTTTCAAGAATATATATACACTGAGTAATTCAAGAATTAATGGTATAACATACTGTCCTTTACTCAACAAGTTCACAAATTCTATAAGTAAACCAAGTACAAACAGATAAAAACATTATACTATACAAGGCAGCATATAACTAAAAATTACAAGACTCCATTTCTTGACTCCAGGCATTTTCTTTGGCTAGACTTCATAGTTGTAAGGTGCTCCCTCCTCAACTTGGCCTACTGACTCCCTGGCTTCTTTTAAATACCAACTAAAATTTCATCTTTCATAGGAAGCCCTTTCAAATCTCTTAATTCTTAGTGCCTTCCATTAGTTATTTCCTATCTATCGTACATATGGCTTACTTTGTCTATATTTGTGTATGTTGTCTAGCCCAAGGAAAGAACTATGTCTTTTGCCATTTTTTATATCCTCACAGAGTAGGCACTAAATGTTTCCTGGCTGTTTATAGATTAAATGTCAAATAAAGATAATTAAATCTGATATTGGAATACAGCATAACAAAAAATCTTTTTTTTTCCAAGTTCTATCATATAACAAAAGAAGCCTAATGGTATATCATAATAAGGGTTTAGGTAGGAATATAATGTGATGATGCTTGATAGAATAGCTAAATTTTTCAAACCTCTGTTAAACAGGTTTAACTATAAGAGTTCAAAATCAGCCTAAGTTCTTTAGCTATCTTTTCTTCTAATCAAAATTATTTGCATTCCCATTAAATAAAGGGAGGTTAAGGAGAGAAGAGTCTTCTAAATGATCTCAAATATCCATATGGTGGCCCAAGGCACAGAGTTAAACTCACAGGGGCAATCATCCCACATGACATTTGTTAGATACTAGTTCGAGGTAGTTCATGGCTTCAGCATTACACTGAGTTACATTCCTTGTTGTTTGCTAAATTCCACTTTCAGCTATGCCATAACTTCTCAAAATTTCTCATTTACAACATATCTTTCCAGAGTCACTGGATAAAAAAGTAAAGACGGTATGAAAAACCAGTGTGGAATAGGTAATGAAGGTAGTGGTCTCCATACTGGACCCCAAGTTTGAGAAGTTGTGCAGTGCTTGGGAAGTACACACATCCAAATGATAGGTAACTATGGTTATTAAAGAATGTAAAATTTTTTTTAATTTATGCATATAATTTTTTTTTCAAAACGCTTCTGTGTTGTTAGGACAAAAATATTCATTAAATTGTTTGAACTTCACTTAATAAAAGGGATTCCTTCTGGTCTGCATTCTTTTTAAAAAATTATGGAGATAGTAAAGAGCACAATAAACCAAAAAAAATTGGAAACCTCCTTTCACAGAAAGAATGTTGCTTTATTGTCAGACAGTGTCACTTTTTGGCTTGTCTTTAAGTTAACTGTTTCTTTCTCTCTAAAAAATGGCTATGATGCAAAAATAAAAGCTTTAAATAAGACTTAAAAAACCACATATGACCATTTCCTCCTTGTAGCCACATGGATTAGCAGATCAAGAGCTTTGAATTCACAAATTGAACTCAAGGAGTGTTAATAAACTAGAAATTCAAGTTATGTGTAAGACAGTTCATTACAATTTCTGACTAACCAAAGCTAATAAACATGGTCTAAATGCTAATATCAAATCTCTTCCTCCTACCTTATTTTTTTCAAGAGCCATATTTATTAAATTAAGTTTATATATGGCTCCCATATATTGAGAAATTCATTTTAAACAGTCTGTCATTGTGGAACGCATACTTGTTAACCTTTCCAGGAAAGCAATATATGTCAACAATGAAAACTAAATGCTACTCTGCCAGGGGGAAAAAAATCACTATTGTAGCAAACCTTATGTTTCAGACATATCTCAGCAGTCAATGGATTAAAGAAGTTGAAAAATTACTTCAGTTTATCCAATAAAATCACATTCCAACTCTGCTAACCTCTCATGAAAGAAAAACTTTGCATATAGGAACTGACCATAACCCCAAAATATTCCCCAAATGGCAAATTCCAGAGTAGTTCAATAAGAAAGACAGGAATGAAAGTAAAATTTAGACCCAGCGTTCTTCCTCTTACCATAATTCTAAACCATCTTCCAGAAGATAAACATGTGGTGGCTGGGAAACATCTGTACTCAGCTGAATAATTGGGAGCAGAAAAGGATATAGGTTCTTGCTGTCTGCTCCTAATCCCTAAAGGAAGAATAAATAAAACCTTAAGACACTCTAAAATAACAAAAAAGAAAAAAAAAATCCCACACAAATCAACAATAAAATCCTCCTAAAAGCCAATATATATTGAATAGGATATTCTTTAAGTTAGTCCTATTTACAAATATTAGTTATACCACATCAGTTGTCTTCTATTTTTTACATTTTGCAAATAAGTATGCCAAAATTATTAGTATAATCTAATGACAATTAAAATAATGTAACCCAAACTTGGATATGTTTAAATGTTAGGAGGTTCCAAATGCAAAAAAATTTTTAACATCCATTTTTTGGTTATTGGTTAAGTGTTAAATTTGGTATTCAGAAGTCAGTCTCTATAACCTACACCTCTAAATAAAAGATTTAAATTGCCTAGAATGGAAAGGAGCCAACATGGAATGCCTTTAACAAGTAAAGACTGCAACTAGCTTCAAGATGAAGAGAACCACTAGTTCTTGTGTTTCAGAGAATTTGTCATTTGTCCAGTCACATGACTAGTAATAATCAGTGTGAGATTTAAACTCAGATACTCCTAATTCCCCAAACTACATACTAACCAATGTCATGCCACCTATCAACAATAAGAAACCATCCAACTAAAAATTCTGTTTGCCTAATTGAACCGAATGAGTCAACTATGCATAATGATTTATAATCTTGTAATTTACAAAGAAAACCAAGAGAAAAAAGGGTAAAGTTTGAAACTCTCACTTTCTATTCTATCATAATTTCTTTAACAAAAGATTGAAGTGAAGGAATGGAAATTAAACTATAATATGCAGAAAAATGGATGCTTTTTATGTTAAAAAATTGATATGGTAACTGGTAAACATAATGAATTTTAAAAGTTGTTCAATGTCAAAATTTTCCCGGAAAATCACCTCAATTTTTTATGGAATAAAACTGCAGTAAAAATAGTATTAAGAAAAAATATCCTAATTTACATTATAGAGCATGTCAAGCATTATTTGTCCAAAAAGTTTTAAAGTACCTGCTCATTTGGGTCACACCTCAGAGTTAGCAAAATAAGTTAAAGAATAATGGAACTGTTAAAAACTTCATTAAAAGAATAAAAATTATTGAATAAATTTTCCTATTCAAAATTTAAAAAGGCTCATTCAAGTAAAAACTAAAATTTTCAAAGTCTTGAAAGGAGAGAAAACTAACTCCCATTACAGATAAAAGAAAAAAATTTGTTTACAAATAAAAGGTTGACATCATTTCTCAGATGAAGAAATTTTTGTCCACTGCAAAACAACACAACTACCCAGTTAAGGTGGAACTTGGTTAGTTGAAGTAAAAAGCTAAGTGCCTCTCTGAATGAAGACAGAGGAGGGCATGTTGGTTATCCATCAATTAAAAGAATTTGTTCAAGGATAGGTACACAATTACAGAATTATAGAATATGCCCAAGTGGAACACACTGGAGGGCACAGAGATCTTATTCAGGAATCTGTCTAAAATACAGCTTTACTCCAAAACTCAAAAGATATTGTGGTGGCATAAATGAACAAAGATTCTTCAAACTATAAAGCACAGGTGAAATTTTATGAAATTAATATTTAAATAAGATCTTTATAAAAAAGAAATAGTTTTTAAAAGACAAAATAAGCTATCATTTGAAAAGTGTACTTCTATAAAAACTAAGAACATCACAATGATCATACATACTAACTTAGCTTATTGAAAGAAAAAATCGCATATCAAATTTGCAAGTGTATTTTTTATCATATTTGAACTCAAAAAATTGTAAATTAAAAATGAATTTTAAAAGTCAAGTCCTGTCAATAACAATGGAGATTATTCAGGCTCCTGTATTAACAAGTATCTAACAATGATTAGTTTTATTGTCAATACTATTAGATTCCTAATAACTGATGAATTATAAAAGCATATCAGACTTTCACAGCATTAAAAGTTAGAGATATAAAGTATATTCCTGAGAAGAGAATCTCAAAGTTTACAAAAAACAAAACTCAACTGAAAAGAGAATTAATATATACAATTCAGAATATTTTTATCTGTTGGGATTTATTCTAATATTTGTCAGTCTCACTTTCCCAACCATGTAAAATTATGTTAAGATAACAACTGTTTGTTCATGATTTAATAATATGGTATATTTCACTACTCTTTCTATATGTAATTAAAGTAAGATAGAAATCTAATCTAACTGGAAATTCAATTTCAAGAAAGTTATAGCTTTCCAATTAGTTTAATAATTTGATGTTACCTGCAGAGCCAATCACAAGAAAGAGCAATCTATTTTCTTACTTCTTAACATCATGAGGTCATAAATTTAGAACCAGGGACAGTCTTAAATGCTATTAAGTCATGCTAAATGCCTCTATTTAACAATGAGAAAACTGAGGTGTACAGAGTGCAAATACCTTGCCCATGTACTCAGCGGCCAAGGCAGGATTTGAATCCAGGTTCTCTGACTCTGCTATACTGAGTTACACCAAACCTTCCTTCATCATGGATGAAAGCGATTCTAGATTCTCAAGATGATATAGTCCCAGAGTAAAAACACTCCTCAGAAGTCATAGGCCAAGCTGAACACATGCTGAAGAGAGGTTCGGTGGCAGACACATGCCAGTGGTCTGAGAAGCTGCCGAGCTAAACTTAGAGTGTTCCAAGAAGTTGGGCCCAGCATGACGTCTTTTCAGGATTATATCCTGAATCATAAGCATGCAATATGCCACAGGGACTGTGAAGAGGAAATCCACAAATCCTTGGAATTTGATATGGTGAAAAAAAATGAAGTATTTGAGATCTCTTCCTTTCTCTAAGCCTGCGCTTCTCATCTCGTAAATGGTTGGACTCTCTATCTTAGAGGTTTTAAATAAAATTTAAAGTGCTACATAATGTAAACTATTATAGTTTTATAGAAAAACCTTGATGTTACACTAACAAGACAATAGTGCTAGGAAATAATAACAGGCATTTATTAATAGGTGATTTTCCATTTTAACAGTGCAAGATCAAATACTTTTTGCCACATGTGTAGATGTGAACCATTAAAATTCAAAAGAAAAAGAAAAGCCTCATTTTAAGAAAACTCAATTTAATTAAGACACTTTAAAAAAATATATTTGGAGACTTTTTCAGATATTTCACTGGAATAGAGAGATATCTAATCCAAGTAATGAAATGAGAAATAGAGGCAGCATGGTATGATAACGAGGGCAACAGGCTTAAAGTCAGGAGGCCCTGGATTCAAAATCTACCGTTGACATGTACTAGCTGCGTGACCTTTGGCAAATCACTTAACTTCTCTGTGGTTTTACCCTTTATAAACTGGGGGTGGCAGTGGAGGGCTACACTCAATGGCTTCAAAGGTCCCTTCCAGGCTCTAAGACTATCCAGATGTTATTAAATCTTGATAGATTTGGGGCTGAAGATGGCTAACTAGCCATGTTAAATAGTGGTATGGCAAGATCCACTGTATAGGGTGTCTTCTCCTTTTAAAAGCAAATCTGGGTCTTTGAACTGACACAAAGCCGGTCTATAATATTCTAAACCATTCAGGTTACTAATGCAAAAAAGAAAAAAATAAAGAGCCTAAAGTATAACGTTCAAGATAAACGTGAATATTTGGACTTGTAATTAAGGATACAAGCATATATGCAAGACCAGGAAAAAGTACAGGAATATCAGAACAACAAAGAGCACTTACTATATCCCTGCCCGCAGGGAAAGCAGAAAAAAATAAAAAAATTGGAGAAACAAGATTAATTTTACTTGTTTTCACTGTTTCTCTCTTCCAGATAGTCTTCCCCACTCAATTCCCACCCTACCTCCCCACCCACCCTCCCAGACTATCTTTACACTATGAGGGATGATTTTCAGGCTGACCATACGTGGCAAATCTTGGTTGAGAATTTGGACACATTGATTCCACTGTGCAGAGGTACCATAATTCAAACTATTAGTCTATAGGAATTTGGAACCCAGTCCTTCCTGGTATCTTTACTTTTGTGTCCTATTTTCCACGGCTGAGGAACAAAAGAGAGCACAAGGATTCAGTCTGAAGGAAGAGAAAGTGAAAACCTAAAGAGAAGGATTCAAGCAAAACAAATTAATAAAGCAACTTGTTAAGTAAAACAAACTGGTACAAGCCAATATGAAATTTTGTGAGAAAAGGAAAAAGAAGGAGGGCTGGCTATAAAGTTGTTTAGACAAATGAAAGGAAGTTGAGAAGAAGTGATTGAAGTCATATAGGCCTCACTGAGCAACTGGCTTGCTACTCTTAAGGTTTAAAAAACATAAGGTCTTCAAGCAAATTGGGTATGTGGGGTATGCAGTTCCAAATATAGGATGGTCTCCCTCTGAAGAGGAGGTGAGGGGACCAGAGGAACAGCTCTCCAAGATCCAAGATTTCTATTACCAGGAAGTGGTTCTTAAAAAAAAAAAAAAAAAAAAGGAAGAGGAACTTAATGGGGGGAGGGAGGCCTCAAAGAGGAAAAGGGGATGGAATTTGATGTGGCAGACAAACTTGACTTCTCTCAGGAAATAGAAGAACGCCACACCGTGAGGTTATGGGCAAGTAATATACAACCAGATACTTCAAGCTTAAAAAAAAAAAAAGAAACATGAGACTCTTTCTCAAGAAGGGGGAAGCTCTGAAGAAGAAGCAGTGGTTTGTCCTCCAAGGATAGTAAATTAAGAGACATGTAAGCTTTTAGGTGAATAGTAATTCAATTAAATGAACATTCCTAAGTGCCCAACATGGGCCACACTCTGTGCTTAGCTCTAGGGGTACAAATAAGAAAGTCTCTGCTCCTCAGAGGGTTTATAACCTAAGGGGGAAGCTGAAAGGCAAGGGGATGGGGGGGGAGGGGAAGAATGGGGCAACATCTTCCTTGGAGGCAAATCCAAGCAATACCAGTGATGGAAAATGGAGCTGTAATTGGTAACTAACTTCTCAGTTACTAAGGGCTATTGTCAGTCTGATAACAGTAAGACCTGTCACCTTCATGAGACAGGCATAAAAGACACAATAGAGAATCTTCCACAAGCTATTAACAAGAATGATTACTACTGACTTCTGACATAAGCACAAATGATTCTGCCAGAAGGACACTGGAAAGTAATATGGAATATGACAAAGTGTTGAACAAGAAAGTAAAGAAGCACAGAAACACTGGTTGTTTATTTTCCTTTTGCTGAGTGAAAACAAAGGATGCAAATCTGATCTGAGATAAGAATAACTAACTAAAAAGATGGTGTTGGCAAATGGAATTTACATTTCTAGACCAGGAATTTAAAATACAGAAAAGCACATTTCGATCAGGGATGGAGTTCATATAGCCAAGGATGGTAAAGATGCGCTTGCCTGGAGTCTTTCAATTCGAATCAAAAGGGCTTTCAAACAAAAAGAGTAATAGAGGAGAGAGAAAATGCCCTATCTGTATCTACCATTGTATTCCATGATGCAAAGAACAGAGGAAAACTAGCACCTGAAACAACTGGAGTTCTCAGGAGGCAAAATCCCAAGAAAGGAACCAGTAGAAAAGCCTGTTTTCTTTACCCATTGCCTTGGAGTACATGAAAAGAGAGCACAAAAATGGTTAAGAGGACGGTGGCATTTAAGGTGGCAGGAAGATAGCAAATAGCTGCTCCTGAGAAATCCAAGTCATCACAAACACATGAATTACATGCTCGAGCACTTAAAGAAGTTCTTTGTGTGACTGTGAAGCTACCACCAGTGATTTTAGAACGATCACAGAGAGCATGAGCAGCACTTCTTAACATCAAAAATTATGATTGCTACAGCTAAACAGGTAAACAATACCTAGTATGTGCCATGCTCTGTGCTGGGAGCTGTACGATTATTATCTCACTTGAAGCTCACAACAACCCTGGGGAATAGGCACTATTGTTATCTCCAAATTGTAGTTGAGGACTAAGGCAGACAGAGATGACTTGCCTTGGGTCACACAGCTAGTAAGTGCCTGATGGCAAATCTGAAACAGGTCTTCCTGATTCCAAGTCCAGGACTCTATTCACTGTGAGAAAGCCAAATACGTCAGTTTTCAAAAAAGAAGAAGCAAAGCATCTGCAGATTAAAATCCACTACAATTCCTAGCAAATTTCTAGAACAGACCATTAAATAGGGAACACCCAGAAAAGAAAGAATTAGAAAAGGACAGCACGACTTCAACTAGAATCAGCCATGCTACATTTATAATCATTTCCTTCTTCTGACAGGCTTAGTAATCAATCAGTAAGTATTAATTAAGTACCTACTAGTGCCAAGAACTGTGCTTAAGTGCTAAGAATATAAATACAAAAAAAAAAAAATTCTACACTCAATGAGCTTCCATTTTAAGAGGAAAGACAAGCACATATAAAAGTATATAACATGACTGAACAAATACATACATATGCGCTTATTAACATATATGTGCACACATATAGGCAAAAGCAGTTAAATACAAAATAGTTTACAAGATCAGAGGAATGCCAAAGACATAATTTCTCAGATTTTATTTAGCAAAGCATTTGATAATATCTCATGACAGTCTTGTGGACAAGTTGGAGAAATAAGAGCTAAATCATACCACAGAACTAAAGGGAGCTGGAAATTAACTGAATGGTCAGACTCAAAGCTCTGCACCAAAATGTAGGGAAGATTTAACGTGGATAAAGGTATAGATTGTGTGCTTAAAAACTGTGCAAACGACATAAAGTTGGAAGGGATATCTAACACATTGGATGGCAGAGTCACAATCCAAAAAGACAAACTAGAGCAGTTAAGTCTAATCCAGTAATTCAATATGGAAAAATGTCAAGTTTTATACTTGTTTCAAAAACTCAGCTCCACAAATATAGGAAGAATGACTAGAGAAGTTTGTCTGGAAAAGCTCTAGGGGTTTGAGCAAACAGCAAGCTCAATATTATTCTGCAGTGTGCTGTGGCAGCCCAAAATCTAATACAACCTTGGTCTGCATTTACACAGGTATAGTTTCCAGGAACAAGGAGGTAATGGTCCCACTGTACTCTACCAGGATCAGACCATACCTAATGACTGTGTTCAGTTCTTAGCACCAAAATTAATGAAAGATATTGATCAGCTAGCAAGTATCCAATAGACAACAGCCAGGACTGGGAAAGGGTCTTGAATCCAAATCAAATGAGACTCAACTGATGACGCTTGTTATGTTTAACCTGGAGAAAAGAAGACAAGGGGAGAGGCATGACAATTGTCTTCAAGTATGTGAAGGTTTCTGATTTGGTAGAAGAATTACACTTGTTCTGTTTGATATCACAGAGAAGAATCAGTAGCACTGTACAGAAGTTACAAAAAAGGCACATGAAAACTTGACATTAGAGAGAATTTCCAAACAATTAAATTTATCCAAAAGTATAATAGATTGCCTCAAGAGGTGGTAAACTCTCCACAAAAATTTTCAGGAAGAGATAAGATGACTACTTGTTAGGCATATTAGGACTAGATGGGGGATAAGAACCCTGCAAACTCTAAAATTAAGTAATTCTGTTAAACAACTCTCTCCCACACTTAAAAAATCAAAAATGACCTCCTAATTACCAAATAAAAAATATTTTGCTTATGCTGTCTAGTTGAATTCAGTCTTTTCATACCCGCTCAAATTACCCCTCCATTGAAACGAAAATATTAAAAAAAGGCACTGAAATCCAACAAAACTAGCCGTCTTACTGTTAGTCATACTCGACACCCAATATCTCATCTTGGTGCCTTTGCACAAGCTGTCCCTCCACTAATTACTTCCCCTATATGGTCACAGTTTCTATACTCTATACCTCAAAACTATCCTCTGTGTTCAATTATTCCATGTCTCAGAATACAAGGCAACTTTACTTCCACTTTCCACCCCTTGCATGTCTTTCTGGAATTTTCTCCATGGGATTATGCCACTTCTCACCTGCTCATCTTTATTCTTTTACTATTTGCCAGATTCTATTCTCCTATTCAGGTACATCCTTTTTTAAAAAAAAATTCCCTTGATTTTGCCACTCCTTCAAGTGACAGTATCAATCTCTTATCCCCATTACAAATAAGCTCTAAAATGAAACTACTTGCTACCAATTCAATACTCACTCCTTAACTTTTCTTTAAATGTTATTTTGGTAACTTTTCCTCTAAACTACATTATCAATTCGAAATTCTCTCCCTCTCTCCCAAAGGAACTCACCTTTGTAACAAAAGAGTACAGTTCAGCAAAACAAATCATCAACTCATTTCACATTTATTTTAAAACTCTGCAATCCACATCATGCCCATATTGTTAACTCCTCTAAGATCAGAACTCCTTAGAATGCAATGGTCCTTCTCAGTTCTCCTTAACCATCTGATACCATGACAGCGTTTTCCACTTCCTCCTGAAATCTGGTACTATTCTCTATTAGTCTGCCTGACAAATCACTCAAAATCTCCTCTGACAGGTCATCATCTTTGCTTCTGGCTCCTTTTGCTACATCTTTGTCTGCATTTTCTCCCTTGGTGATCTCATCTGATGACAGAGATCAACCTATCAACTCTATGCAGATGATTTCTAAATTTACATCTCCCAACGTATTATTGCTCTATACTACTCATCAGGTCTGATGTGTTTAATTACCATCTCTCCATAAGACTCCCAGATCTACATATGTGACAGTACCACCAATTATCTACTGGACATCCCATAAGTATGAGAGTTTAGTTGTATGCCCAGCATACAACAAGTGCTTAATAAATGTTGACTGACTTTGACTGACAGAAAAACAAAGTGAACATGTCTAAAACAGAACTCAATCTTTCTGGCAAATCTACTCCCCTTCCAAACTTCGCTTTTACTGTCAAGGACACTACCATGTTTTCAGGTTCAAAACTTCTGTATCAGTCTCATTATCTCTTTACTCTCACACTATATAACCAATGGGCTGCCAAATCTTATTATTTCCACCTTCACATCTCTTGTATCTATCTCCATCCCATCACTTATACAACTACTACATCAGTTTCAGAGAAATCCTGGAAGACGTGAATTTATGCAAAATGAAGCAGAAACAGGAGAACAATGAATAAAAAAGACAAACAACTTTGAAAGACTTTTGAACTCTGATCAAAATAAGGAAAACCACAATTCCAGAAGAATCATTATAAAATAAGCTACATAGCTCCCCACAGAGAGGGGATAAAAGGGAAGAGGCAGATTGAGAATTTTTTTTTAGATGTGGTAAATAGGACTTTTTGCTTCACATGTGTGTAACAGGCAATGTTTTTCTTGCTATCTTGAGGCATTGTAGAGGGGAGGAAGAAGTTAGTAGAGAGAGAATATAGACTTGAAAACAATAAAACTAAATTGTCAAAAATTAAAGTTATATACTGGTAAATTAAGATTACTGACTAGAACAGAGATATATAACTCCTTTATAAAAGCAAGTGTCATTAGAAACAGTTTTTCATCTCAAGCTTAATAAGTAGGGTAGCTGTGGGCCTATTTACTGTAAAATTTTTAATGAAGACAGGTCAATAGAAGAAAAAAGGAAAGGTCTACAGTGAGAAACAATTTCAGTTTGCTGAAAAAACTTTTTTGATTACTCAGAAGATAACAATAGAGAAGGATTTAATAAATAGAAGTCAGGAATGGCTATAATAATTCCCTCTTTTTGCTCATCCTCTGTAAGTAAAAGAATAGAACTGCTGGCACTATGGTAAATGGAAAGAGAATGGACTTGTAGTAAGAAAACATCACTTTCTCTCTCACCTCCACTATTTCCTAGGCATGTGACTCAAGGTAAATAACATCATTTCTCTCAATTTCAATTTCTTTATCTGTAAAATACCTCTTCATTTTTACAATAATAAAATCAAAAGAAATGCTTTGAAAATACTGAAATGTTATAAAAAGGTCTGCTTTATTTTTTTTTTTTTGAGAAGCAGTTCTCACCAAGATGGGACAGGGATATGTGAGGGAGAAGGGACCAGAGGTAATCTAGTTCAACTTCCTCATTTCCTTAGGCTCACATTGGGATCCCAATGTTCTGACACATTCCAGCTGTGTAACCATAAGCAAACAACATAAATCTTTATGACCCTCAGTTTCATGGGGATAATATTTGTACCATCTACAGCAAAAGGTTTATAGGTATAGATTAAGATTTATTTGTTCATTCAACAAGCATAAAAAGTATAAAAACACAACAAAAGAATTAACAGTAGGATAAGGATTTTCTCCAGCTTAATTACCAATATTCTTTCTTGTCATTCTTACCGCTCTCCCTCTGTGAACACACCAATTACTTACCTTAAGATTCTATCTTTAAATATGTATAAACCTTGGCAATGTTTAGAAGTTTCCTCTCCTCCCACAGAGCAAGACTTAGGCTAGAACCCTTGAAAAAGATTGCTCTCCTGTCTGGTCTTCAGACCAGATGAAAGTACTGAGGGATGCTCAAAGAGAAAGACAGTTGTCCTATCCTAATAAATAGCAACCAAGGGTGAAATAAAACCTGATAATGTCACCTCATATGATTCTGGCTCTCCTACCTCTACAAACATTACTTTTGCCTCCTTTTAGTCCTTTCTTCTCCTGGTCACTAAATACAGTGTGCACTAGCACTGTCTCTTTGTGTGTATGTATCTCTCGTGTGTGTCTGTGTGTGGGTATGGATGTATACATACACATACATATATATTATTTCTATGTATTGTCTTTTCATTTACTTAGTGATCCTCATTATAAATATTATCTATTACACAGTTTTAGCTCTTACCATTACAAAAACACTTTTCTACCTCTGATATTTCTCCAAAGCTCCAAGTCCACAATTCCACAATTAGACATCACCCCAAACACAACATTTCTAAATCCAAATTCATCATCCTCCCTTCCACATTCTTCAAAATTACTCTTCTGAACTGGTAATTTCTACAGTGGTTCTTAGTCACACAGATGTGATAGATATCTCAGTTATCTTGTCTCCTCCTTCCCCCAGAAACAATCAGTTAGTGTGGTAAGCTAAAATGTTTAACTATAAGTAGAAAAGTCATAATTATATATTGGATAGGAGAAGGGAAAAAATGAGCTTGAATAGAAAGTTACTGTGATGAATCTGAAAAAAAGTGCAAAACAATGAAATTCAATTCCTGGGGCCATGGTTTCCTATTACTTGGTGACTTCATGCCTAAAGTCAGAAGCATCTGATGAAGTGAATGTATAAGTCCTGTGAAACTGCAACAGCAAAATGGTTAAGTGAAAGGAGCAAAAGCTTCCCAAGAGTCCCATAAAAATTGTGTAAAATGAATATGTGAATTTAAGTTATCTTGGAAAAGCCACATGTTTCAAAAGCATCAACTAATAAAACTAAGATGTCAAATTATTTTTCAAGCATCACAAATAACATGAAATTCTCTCAAAAAAAGAGAAAACAGATGTATGAGTCATTTACCTGAACAAGATGAATAAGAGTAGTCAAAATGGCACATCTGAGCATATTATGTTCTTCACTCTGTTTCCAAAGTAGGGGCAAATACTGAACCAAACATCCTACATAGGGGCGTATCTGTATTTAAAAAAAAAAAGCAGATGGATAGTAAAAGGGGCCAATTTTTTAAATAAAGACTAAGACATATAAATTGCTATCACTTTAGTTATTATCAATTCCTATCACATTACAGATATCTGCTCTAAAAGAGCTTACCTGCAAGAATAAAGTTACTCTTATAGATTATATAGGACTAAAGGTATTGCTGCAAACATCTAAAACAGTTGAAAAGAATCTTCAACTTTGTCTGATGAGGTAATAAAAGCTATTAAACCCAAATCAGCAAACTATATCAACTATTACATTTTTTTTGCCCTCATAAATGAAGCTTCATAAGTGGAATACATTCCAAATTAAAGAAAAACTATTTTTTCTTGTTAAATAATTTTAATGGGAAAAATTTTAGCCATATTATATATTAAAAGAGCCATTAAGGAAAATACACACACACACACGCGCACACACACACACACACACACAATGTTAAAAACTGGGACAACTCCTATTGTGCCTAAGAACCTAGAATCCTAGGGGAAAGATATAGCATTTATACAAACATGTGTAACACAAGGTTAAAAATGCTAAGGGCATCCCACTTTATATTCATTTAGTAGCCATAAAATGCTAACATTCAACACAAGTACTGGGTATTATTTTCTGAATTAAATATGTTTTACACAGTAATAAATATATAAAAGTCAACTATCTAATTTCCAAATTAAGAGAGCCTACATAAATAAGGTTTGACTTTAAAAGATGTTGGAATGACAGTGTTTTTCAGAGCATCTAAATCTGTCTCTTCTCCATTCCACAACACCGTTAAACTGTATACTATAACAATTACCTGCATGTTAACTCTTTCAATCACACAAGATAGGACGTGTAAAACATGCATCTTTGTGTCACATTCTGTGACTTGCTGAAGTAGCTGAAAAAGTAGCGTGAACATGGTTTCCAAATACTATAGGTAGAAAAAGAAAAGGAAAAAAAGTTCTGAGACTTAGATATAAACTTGAAATATTGCACGTGCATATGTACTCACATATGTATACGTGTATGCATACATACAGGTACATCTATGTGGGGGTGTATACACACATATATTTGAGTGGTTTAAAATGCTAACAAAACTATTGGTTCATAATAAATCCCAGTATGAAAATTAATTTTGCAAATATTACATATGTGTAATTTAAAACTGACAATGTTTAAAAATACTAACTCATCATTATTACCACTTAAACTGGCCTTTAAGGAAGGTTCTATTGCTCCTAAAAGAAAACAATTTTCACTTGAGAAAAGGGGCAAGCATTCCTAATTAGATGGATAAATAAATTAATAAGATCTCATACTGTTACACAAGTATGTGTAACATGAAAGCATACACTGCCAAAAACAAAATCTTTATTTCTCGGGTTCGTTAAGGAATAGCCTACCAACTATAGAAGAGCATCAGATCAGATATCTGGTATGGTTCAAAATGAATAAAAATAACTAAAAACTAGCCTTTCTTTTTGTTTATGCTGTAGATATCTCCATGTGGTCCTCACAAAGAACCCTGCGAAGTTAGGGCTATTTTCTTCTTATTTTACATATTGAGAGCTGAGGAAGGTTTATTCAAATTTAAATTATGCATCCAATGTCTAGTTTATATAAATCAAGTACTGAATTTTAAAGCATGTATTAGGAATGGCACATTCAGAATGTTTTAGTATTTGGCAGGAATTTTATAAATGATCTTTCTTACAAAGGGTCTAAAGTGATTAAGAAATCTCTCATTAAGAATTAAACACAATTGTTAAGAAAAAAAGAATCATTCTCCCTGGTGAATAGATGATGACAGATCAGAACAAATATTTACAAATATTATTCTATTGAATAATTTTTAGTATTTTAACCACATCCCCAAATTACCATATTTGTACCCATGAGCTAAAAAGTGATGCCACACATCATCCTTATAACTTTAATTGTAATGAGGAAGCAGAATATTAAGCATTACATTTTCAAAGAAAGATTAGGTTCAATATCTCAAACTCTACCAATGTGAAACATGTTCCTATATGAATGTGTTTATGATAAATTCTTGTACATTCATTCATTTCTTTAATTACTGCCTCTATATTAACACTGCCCACAACAGGTACCCAACTTGGTGCTTTGAAGAATAACATACTTACATTGACAAAGCAAGATTAGTCTAAGTACATGAGTAAAGTCTACGTACACAGAGCAGAGTTCCCAAAAATGCCAGTGGGGCTCTATTATGTACCACTTTTATAATCAAACCAACTGCACTTTAGCACCATAAAACAACAGATACAAATCAGAAGAGAATTCAGTGGTTACCTGGTCCAAATCACACTGGAAAGATATCTAGTTATCTTGAGGAGATCAATCAGCCCAAACTCCTCACTTTATAAATGAGAAAACCAAGACCCAGAAGGTAAAAAATAATTTGATCACATGGGACATAAGTGGTAGAACCAGGAACAAAAACCTATGACTAGAAACCCTAACTTGAGAACTACAAATTTCAAAAATGCTAAAATAGCCAATACTGTTCTGTAAGTTCCACCTCTATGCATGCCCACATTAGCATGGTTTGTTGTATATTTTTTAATTGTACAAACACTTTCTTTCATCTAGCCATCTCAGGATGAAACCGCAAAAATGTTCCATTACCTTGAGTAGAAACACAAAAACAAATCTTTTGGGAGCGGTGAAAAAGAAACGATTACAATTATTTCTACCAATCATTAATAGTAGCTGATTAAACAGCAATAAATAAACTGCAAGATAAAAAAAAAAGTGGCTAGAAAATAAACTCATCAAATTGATGACTAAAAGGAAGCATTCAGAGGAATTCGGAGGAATCTCTGAGAAAACACATGACACTGACATGCAAATTAGGATTTTAATGTTTCTGGCTCTGACCAAAAACAGCTGTAGGTTGAATGTGCAACAGTAGATAAATGAATAATCTTACCGGGAGAAACTGATCTGTTCTAAACTCAAAATCATCAACAGGTGAACAGAAGTTAAGGAAGACTGAAGTCAATATACTAGAACTACCAAAATATCCACTAAGTAGAATTAACACAATAAGGATGAAATAATAACACAAAAACTGTCTATATAAATAATCTGTGGTAAAAAGTAAATGAACAATACTTTATTGTAAAATATAGAAAGGTGATACTTACAAGGTAGTTCTAAGCCTACCCTTCTAGACTAATTACATTTTAGTCCTCCTTGCACAAGCTCCATTACAGTCAAATGAGCTTGTTATTATTTCCAGTATAGCACACTACCTGCCTCTTATATCTAAGCCTACGCACGGGGGAATCCCCAAAGTCTAGAACTACTAAGTTTAATATTGCACTTCGGTTGGGGGAACACTGTATTTGTATTGCTTACATTTACCACAGTGCCTGGAACAGTACAAACACTTATTAAATTCTTGGAGATTATCACAATAAAGGATATTTAATTTGAGAGTTGTAGCTGTTTCAATACGGACCTGAAACAAAAAATACATTGTAAAATTTAGACAGTTATAGAATATGTAGACATATAAAACACACACACACACATATATATATATGAATGTTGAGGCAAAGGAAAAAATCATTTGGAAATTAATCTGCAGATGAAATACTAGTTATTTACAAAGGTTAATATTAAAGTAGCATAGTACATGCATTCACTACTGAAAATAAAATTTTAAAATCCAAGTTTTGCTAGATTTGCTTTACATAAGCAATGATAAGAATTAAAGAAAATTTACTTATTGCATATGTATTTCTAAGACTAAAACGATAATAACAAGAAGTATAAAAGTTGTAAGAACTCACACTTACATAGGGCTTTAGGGACAGAGATAAGACCTGAGATCACACTGATAAAGAGAATGGACAGATAGAGAAAACTCCTACCACAAACACAGGAGAGAACTTTCTCTGTAAGGGATAGTCTTAGAGTTGCCTACAGCAGCATTTCTCAAACTTTTTCATCTTAGGAACCCTTCATATCCTTAAAAATTGTTGAGGATCCCACAGAACTTTTGTTTTATGTTTTATATTTAGTACTGTAAAATTTAAAGTGTGAGTATTTACATCTCAGAAATTAGCAAATGGTGCAAATCAAGGCTCTCTTTATTCTCTGGTTTATTAATGAGTGCTAAGACAGCCAGGGAGAAAATGTTCATGTAGATTAAACCTTCAAAGTGTGTCCCTGCATAAAACTGACTCCAGAAAGCCAGCGGCTACATATTTAGTAGCATATACATCACATTTACCATATGAGAACTTAAAATGGATCATTTTAATACATATTCATTCATTTTAAAATAAAAATAAATTTGATGCGTGCTAACAGTGCCTGTTTTTAAATGAAAAATAACTATTTTCCAAAACAAAAAAAAATTAATAGAGTGGCGTATTTTTACAAATCTCTTTAATATATAGCTTAATTCAACACAGTTGAATTCTCATATCTGCTCCTGCACCATTTGCTCCTGTGGTATCATGTTGTTTTGGGAAAAGCATATGAAGAAAATCAGGACAAATAACATCTTATAATTATTTTGAAAATAGTTTTAATCCTGAGAACTCCCAAGTGTCTGTAGACTACACTGCGAGAATCACTGGGCTAGAGCCCTGAGAATTAAGTACGTGCCCAAGGTCACACAACCTATTATCAGAAATGGGGCTTGAACCTGGTATTTCTAGTTCTGAGGCTAGCTCTATAACCATTATATTAGACTGTCTCAGACTACTTCAAGGCTTGCAAAATGCTTTCCTCACACCAATTTTGCACAATAGCTAATCTATTATTATTAATATTATTATTGTTATTATTACTAAATGAGGAGTACAGATGGATTAACAAAAATAAAATGAAGTTAAAAAATTTTAAATTATAAAAACATCTTTATCTTTTTTTATTTCTTCAATAAATCAATAACCATTTATTAAGCACCTTATATTGTGCCAGGTAATGTGTTACTTACAAAAAAAAGAATTGATCACACTTTCCATCCTTCTTAAATTAAGTTTTCTTAGAAAATCAGATGTACTGGGAAAGACAGGTTCTATATAGGGCCTTCAATTAAAATATCAATGTAACATCTATTTTTTTTTCTTTTTCTGGCCCTCTGGGGTCATTAGTATGGCAAACTCCCAAGGAGGGAAATCCCTATGCCAATTCATATTGGCACAACTTATAGTCTTAGAGAGCCTGAGATACTGGGAGGTTAAGTGAGTCACGTGTAAATGTGTTGAAGATTTGAAACCAGGTCTTTCTGTCTCTAAGATCAACTCTCTATCCATGTCAATTCTTTCACTGATTAAATAACTTGTATTATTTGTTAAATTTTTAAAATTTATTTAACCCGGACTGGCTTAATTATCTCACATTTCACATAAAACCAGTTTTTTTCCCAATTAATAATAACACTGGAAACACATCTGGATTCATAATCCTTAATGTTACAGGGTCATGGATCTAGAGCTGAAAGGGACCTCTAAGGCAGCTACTACAGCCCTCTCAACCCATATGTCAAGGGGCCTATATGACATCGGGAGGGAAAATGGCACAAAGCAAAAAAAGGTGGAAAGAGAAGCTAGTAAGATTCCTGCTGGAAAGGACTATTTTCAGGGAAATGAATAATGGGTTCTGCAGGAGAGAAGCATGGTAAAAGAGGAAGAGAGAACTACATGCATGATTACTAGCCCCCCCAAAAACTGAGAAAATATTAATAACTACTCACTATGACATTATTTCCCTTTCTATTTTCTAAGTATTTTATTTCATAAATATTTCCCAATTACATTTAAAAATTTTTTAATATTCATTTTTTTTAATTTGAATTTCGAATTCTCTCCTTCCCACTCCTCTCCATCCCTTGAAAAGTCAAGCAATATGATATAAATCATACATGTGAAATCCTGCAAAACATATATCTATGGTAGCCATGTTCAAAACACACACACACACACACACACACACACACACACACACACACACACACACACACACACACACACACACTCCCATCACCAAAGAAAGAAGTAAAAGTGTCAGGAAGTGAGCTGGGAAGGTGGGAAGCCCACAGCCACAACTACACTATCTCATTAGGCCAAGAAGTGATGAGGTAATTTTTCAGCTCCAACAATTCATAAAGGGTGCCAAAAGCTAAAAGGAATTGCAGTTAACATGGATGAAAGGAATACTTGAAAAACAAAATCAGATATGTAACGTAAATGACAAATAAGACATGCATAGTAAACTCAATTGTCTAACTGAAAAGTTAATGCTATGAATGATCTAAAACAAAGAGAAAATATGTTTTACTTGTCCTGAAGTATATCTCAAGCTCACCAACATAATGTCTTTAATTGGTTCCATAAAAATATGGCTAAGTGAAATATAAGAAGGATATTGTCAAAAGAGCAATGTTATAAATAGAAAAGGGAGAAGGCCATCAGGAAGGCTTGGAATAAATTGAGGGAGAAGTACAAGAGTTATCCTAGGGTAAATCCCAGAAAAAAGAATGTATTCTATCACAGAATTAAAGTAGCATAGGACAAAGGATGATACTAGAAATGCTGAAATGAGACCCAATAACTGGATTTACTGTGATGCCAAATGATTTCAGCTTTAAGGAAAGATGGTGGCTAGAACATATTAACAATGCTACTGCAAAACTGCATTGATCAGAGTAACCCTACTCTGGGTACATCTATATAAGATATTCCATAAAGTATTTATCATCCTGGCTATTTTTCTACATAGTCAATAGAAAAATTTTGTATTTCTTGGGATTCTTATAAACTGGTGAAAGGGGGAAGGAACCAAAAACTGTGCAAAAAGAAAAAGAAACATGAAGGATAATACCACAAAATGGATAAACTACACATTGCTAATTTAGAGTTGACTATATGAAATATTCAATGTAGGAAAATCATAGTATAAGAGCTAGAAGAGAATTATGAAGCTTTGCTAAAAACTGTAATAATTTTATAATGTGATACTGAATGATACTTAATGAAATAGATAAAAGAATTTTGTTTCATAGAAAGCATTCATTGAATAGCAATAATCACATAATTATCCTATGGTAAACAAAGAAGCAGACCTCTGACAACCACTGAAAAAAATTTAAGAAATAGAAAAAGTCAAGAAATAGCATGGGCAATATTAAATTCTTACAAATACATCATAAATATTCATGATATATATTTAGGAGGTTAAAAGTCCTCTAATGGGACATACTGTGAGGGGGAAAAATAGCAACTGGAACAGGTATAAAATACACTAACAGGAAAAGGTTTTAAAAAGTGAACTAGAAAGAGAAGAAACAAGAATTAAAGCTAAGCTACAAGCAACAAGGTAGAAAAATATATCAAGTCAGCAACATTCAAAAATAAGGGTGAAGCTTATACTAAGAGAAATAAAAATGTTAAAAGACAAATATTCAACTCCTTTTGCAAATCTGTCATATATATATTATATATATATCAACTGAAAGGTGTTTGGTTTTTTTTTTTTAATTACTATGTCTGTGTCTTTTTTATTTCCTGTAGATAATAATCCATCCCCTTTAACCACAACCTTCTCTGGAAAAAATGAAGACTGAAGTGATGATCTTATTTCTATACTATCATCCTATTGGTCACCCAGGATTACATTCTCATCCAATCAATTGCCAAGTCTAAAACATTCTGCCTCTACGATAATTCTCACAGCAGAACAAGAAAATGATAAATGCTGGAGAGGATGTGGGAGAGTTGGAACACTAATTCATTGTTGGTGGAGCTGAGAGCGCATCCAACCATTCTGGAGAGCAATTTGGAACTATGCCCAAAGGGCTACAAAAATGTGCATACCCTTTGACCCAGCAATATCGCTACTAGGACTATATCCCCAAGAGATCATAAAAATGGGAAAGGGTCCCACATGTACAAAAATATTTATAGCAGCACTCTATGTAGTTGCCAAAAACTGGAAGTCAGGGGGATGTCCATCAATTGGGGAATGGCTGAATAAATTATGGTATATGAATGTAATGGAGTACTATTGTGCCATAAGAAATGATGAACAAGAAGACTTCAGAGAGGCCTGGAAGGACTTATATGACCTGATGCTGAGTGAAAGGAGCAGAACCAGGAGAACTTTATGCACAGCAACAACCACAGTGTGTGAGAGTTTTTTCTGGTAGACTTAGATTTTTGTAATAACACAAGAACTTCTGAAAAAAAAAAAAAATCCCAATGGTGGTTCTCAAGGCAAAATGCCTTCCACACTCAGAGAGAGAAATATGGAAGTCACTCACATAATGTAACAGATCATGTTTGTGTATGTGTATCTGTTTGTGTATCATGTTCTGATTTGTTATACGGATTCTTTCATTTATCTTAGTCTGACTACATAGCATGACTATAGTGAAAATATACTCAATAGGAAAGTATATGTAGAATCTATAAAGAATTGTATGCAGTCGTGGGGAGGGAGGGAGGTAGTGGGGGGTGGGTGGGGAGGGATAAAATCGCAATTGTATGGCAGTGATTGTTAAACATTAAAAAAAAAAATAAAAATAAAAATAAAAAAATAAAAAATAAAAAGATAATTCTCACAGCTATCTCATTCTTTACAGGTACAAATGCATCACTATAGTTTTGAGCTCTCATGATCTCTCACCTGAATTATTGTAGAAGCCTCCTACTTTGGCCTCTGTGCTTCTAGCCTATTCCTCTATATCTGTCCTCCACACAGCTACCAAACTGGCATTGCTAAAGCAAAGACTTAACCAAGTCATACTGATGCTCCAGTGGCTCCCTCTGGCCTATAGGACAAAATATAAATTTCCTCTGTATGCCTTTTCTAGAACTTTGCAATCTCAAAGGGTTACTGAATACTGAGTTCCTTCACAGACTCTGATCAAGCCAAATTGGCCTCCCTGTGACTTGTTCTCAATTCACAACATTCCATCTGCAGTTCACTCTGTCAGAAAAGTATTCCCTCCTTACCACCCCTCACAAGAACTTCAGTTCAGCTTGTGTCACCTCCTATAAGAAGACTGCCTTGATCCAGAAAATGTCAAATCCTTGAAAATAGGAATTATTTCATTTTTTATCTTTCTATCCTCAGCACCTAGCAGGCCCTTAATAAATGCTTGGTGACTGACTGATTTATTTCTTACCGTTGTTAATGGTCTCTACTGAGAATTTCTATATGTTTGTATTTAATTTTCTACATACAAGTTGTTTCCTTAATATGAAGCAAGTTCTCTGAGAAATGAGGGCTGTGTAATATTGGTATTTGCATCTGTAGCCCTTAGCACAGCACCTTACACGTTAGATGCTTAAATGTCTGTTAAATAAATAAAAATTGCTTTAATGAATACACACACATAGCACTACTTCACAAGAGATTCTCAACCATCAAGTAAAATAAAGGAATAACTCACTTTATCCCATGAATATGTTCTTAAACCTGTGTACAAGTATAATTAAATATTAAAAGTGAAAGAAAATTGTATCATTTAAAAGGAAAGTATGGTGAAACCTATGACAATTTTTAAAACTAAATTCTAGCAATGTTCAACTATTTTTTATTAGATAAGTACAGAAGAGGATATTATAAAATTAGTGAAATTTTCACTGACTACCCCATATCAATATTCATCAATTAGATAAGCATGAATTTACAAAGGGGTTACACCTATGTTAAAGGAGAATGGTATAAAATGAATATATTAAATTAAAAAAGTTTTTTCTCATACATAAAGTGGATAAATAAAACAGTAAAGAAATATTAGTAAAAACAAAGATTTTATGTATACCTACCACTAAATCTTGGTCTTGAAGCAAACTACAAATTGCCTCATATAACATGGGTCTCAAGTCAGACTTGAATTTCACAGAAACCCACTGTCCAATTAGCCAAATTACCCTGCGTCGCAATGGTTTATACCTAAAAGAGGAGGTCAACATTTTTAATCAAATGAAATCATCATGGCATTTTTAAAGTTTTATTAATATGTTTCATTTTGATATTGTAAACTTTTGCAGATTACTATCAGTTAGTAAGAGGTCTCTTACAAACAAATTAAAGTTAAATAAAACTTACAATACAGTGACCTCATCTGAAAGTGCATGCAACATTAACATTTCACATCTATGGTACCACCCCACTACTGCCACAAACACTTTACTTTTAAAAGAAATCTATTTTCTTTCCTTCTCACTCCCAACTTCGTTGAAAAAAAATTTCTTATAACAAACAGGCATAGTCAAGCAAAATAAATTCCATCAATGTTTGTATGCAAAAATAAAGACTATACCAGATGGCCCATCAGGCACACTACTGAAGGAGTTATGGCTAATTCTTGTCTTTAAAGTATGATAGCAAATTTCAGTAAAATGAAACCTAGACTATGAGTCGAGAGACCTGGGTCCTATTCTTGTTCCAATCACTTATTAGTCGTGTGACCACAGGCAAATAGTTTTATCAGTCTGGGCCTTAGTTTTCCTATCTGTGAAAGGAAGAAATTAGGCTACATCCCTTAGAGGTGTGTTTCAATAGTAATATTTTACGCTTTACTGATTCTTGCATGATGCCAGTTAATTTGAAAAATCTAGATTTTGAAAAATTATTTATTGCCCTAAAAGAAGACTGTATGCTGTGTTTAGTCAAGCATGACAAACTTGGAAACACAGGACATGAATTCAGGTACTGTCTATATCCCTTTCTAGCTCTGTGACCTTGAGTAACTCACCTAACAGTTCTTCATCGTTTTTCATATGCAAAAAAAGAACAAGAAAGCCTAACTTACAACTTGAAGAAAATGTTTGATAAAAATCAGTCATATATTAATGAATTAGTGAATTGTTATTACTCTTGTCTTACAGTGCAAATAGTGATTTCCTATTAAGAGGTGATTTCATATCTCATTCTAAACTTGCACACACTAACTGACATGAAATCTATGCATGTGTATAATTATATAGGAAATCTTTCTGAAAAAGACACTTACCTATCATGAGTAACTCTTAATTCTGGCAGCAACTGATTTTTAAACCACTGATCAAAATCCACACTGTCAAATAACTCATAAGCAGCCAATCCAACTGCATTATAGACTGGGAAGAAGAAAATCAGAAATTTCAATCCTGTACTTTAACAAAGCTTAATTTGTTGATTATAATTATAAAATAAGATTCCCCTACTGGATAACTTTCTTCTAAGGAGAAGCCAATGGAATATAACCAGGGGTAAAATAAGATTTTAGAAGATGCCTCATATATTAGTCTACTAATTACAAACTGCTTCTCTCACTGTATAAAATAAAAACTGTATAAAATTGTTTCTAATTTTTAAAGAATAAAAATTAAATATTACTAACGCACAATTATTCTCAAGAAACAAAAATTATTTTAACAAATTAAAAATCAGATAATTTCATTAAAGTCATTTAAAAAAAACCTTTTTATCCAAGTTTCCCAACATCTAAGTTACTTTAGTTAAATAATAAAAAGCAGCAAATGTTACTAAATACATCAAATTTTAACATACCAGCATCTTTGATCAGTATTCCCTTTGTGTTTTCCACACTGGTTGGCCCTAAAATAAATAAGTAAAGGCAAATACATTAGCTCCTTTAACAAAATAATTTCAATTTAAATTAAAGGATACAATACTGGGCATTCTTACACATACAAATATAGCTCAGAGTTTGATATCATATATATAGAGAGAGAAATAAATTTTATAATAGAATGGAAAAGTAAATTATTGAAATTTACTATGAGATTAGGATTGATTCTGTTATTTTCCTACTGATTCTACTCATAATTGCTTTTGTTTTCTGACTGCTTAGGTCATGGTTCTCTGTCTCTGAACTTGGTTCAGAATTCAGATGGCCTGTAATGGGTTAAGTTTAAAAATCCAGCTCTCCTGCTAATCACTGATCTAAATTTAGCTAACCTTAAGAGATTTATGTGAATACACGGGAATAGGGTCTAATATTTTTAAAACACCAAGCTATCCTTCAAAGATACCTGGTTTCCTGTACCTGGACTCAAACAATGATCACTTCTTAGTCTCAGAAGGAGTCATTGCTAGCCCCCATTACTAAACTTCCAACCAATCACGTTGTTCACTGATCCTCAGCTCTTTAACCAATCACGTCACCTGAAACCCTATGATATCATCTACCCTGTTCTGTTCTTTGTTCTATAACTTATAATCATAAACCTATAAAAAGAGGAGCTGTCTGTCTGCTCAGGGTCTTTGGCATTAATGGAGACAATCCATTAACTCTTTTATTGGCAGGCAACATGCCCCTACTAATAAATGTTATCTTGCTCAAAGAATTGCCTCAGTTTAACTTTTTGTTAAAATCACCTGCAACAACTAATGCAGAACAGGGTATGAAGAAATATGGAAAATTCAAAAAACATAAAGGTTTTACAGGGTACTTTCAAACTTAAAATTCAATATGGGAATGTGATAATCTAGGACTTCACTTGAAACCAAATAATGAAGTCATACTATGAAGAATTTAAGGACCTGAGTTCTGCTCCCTGGACTACTGCCAGGTTGAAAGAGCATCACAGTGATGCAGTCACTAAGTACTGAGGAAGCCAGGTACTGTACTAAAGACTGGGAACACAAAGAATGGCAAAAAATACAGCCCCTGCCCTCAAGGAGCTCACATTCTAGTGAACAAAAGCCATTCACAAGAAAACATAGCATAAAGAGAAATTAATAGAGGGAAAAGAAACTAGCAGGGCAGGAAGAGATGGGGAGAGGAGGGAAAAGGAAAAGGGAGGAGTCACAGGATCCAACAGGAAAAGGTCTCCTGCATAAGGTGGGATTTCAGCTGAATCTTGAAGAAAGCCAGAGAAGCCAGAAGATGGCAAAGAGGAAAACCATTCCAGACATGATAGATGGAGTGTAGGATCAGAGAGACAGCAAGATGACCAGCACTGCTCAATCATGTATTATGTAGAGGGTAATAAAGTGCAAGAAGACTGCAGAAAGAGGCCAGGTTGTGAAGAGCTTTAAACATCCTTTTAAAGGCATTTTCAAAGAGGATTTTTAATTCAATCCTCAAGGTAACAGGGACCAACTGAAATTTATTATGGGGGGATGGAGGTAAGGAAAAGAACATGACATAGTCAGTTCATTCAGATGCTTTAGGAAAATCACTTTGGCAGCTGAGTGGAGGATAAATTTAAATGGGAAGAGCCTTGAGACAGAAAAGCCAATTAGTCCAAGCGTGAGGTGATGAGGCTCTTCCCCATCATGAGCAAAAAGAAGGGGACCTTACATGAGAGATGTCGTGAAAGTAGAAATCACAATACTTGGAAACAGTATGTGGCATAAATCATATACAGTGCTTTTCAGATCTCTGCTGGAATGGTGTAAAACAGATAAATAGGGTTATTGCTGAAATCACTAGAAAATGGACTGCTATAGCTCCAAAGTAAAATGGGCATCAAAAAGAGATGAAGTAGGAAATGTCTGAAAAGTAGATAAACTATACATTAGTTCACACACACAAATAGAATCACCTATTTAAAGAAACCTTCCTAGAAATATCTCATATTGAAGGATGCTTTGAAGAAATGCTTATTGTGACACACATTAGTCCTTAGTAGTCTATTAGGAAAAAGTACACTAAAAAAAGTACACTATAATGAAATATAAAATAAGTGAAAATTTTTAAAATTCAATATCAAAAAACAATAATAAAAAGCTCATTGAAATAAAAAATAATAATGCTGTGTGATAAGTAAACAGAGAAGGAATGGTTACCTGAGCTTAGAAAAAGGAAAATAAGAATTTGGAATTTTATTCAGTAGAGACTGGCCAACTAGGTAATATGACTAACCTATGGACACAGTACTACATTTATTTGGTAGAGAGGGATTAAAAATCAGACTGAGAAAGTCCAATAAAAACTACTCCTTCCATTCATGCAATTCTCTCTATACTGATTCACATTATCCAAACAACCTTCAGCTCTAAATATTACTTTCAAATTTCATTCTTTTATCAAATATCATAAACCAGTTTTCCTAGGTCCTGACCATGTTGAACATCAATAAGCCTGGACTATGAAACCTGAGAAATTAACATTTGAAAATGTGGTAAACCTATGAATACAAAAAAACCAATAACACACATGAAATAGTGAGCTAATATCAAGTTTCTAAGAGATTCCCTAATGAACAGTAAACTCTACATAAAGGATAAATTGAAAAAGTGTGTGATGTGAAACAAGTTGAAATAATTAAAACAGTAAGTAAGAAAAAAGCTCATCAGATCTGAAAGCAAGATTAGACCTTATCTGACTGTGAAAAAACCAGAGCTAACTATGCATAAGTTCAGTTCATGAAACATGCCTTATATACTAAATGTTTAAAAAATAAAAAAAGATTTAAGAATGCACATTTATTATTTTAAAAATAATTTGAAAATACCAAAAGGTAGAAATGGGGCAGTGAGGAAGAAGGAAATGACATGTCAAGTGATACTGGAGAGAGACTGAGCAAATATGAGGGGAAAAAAGCAAGGTGATTTCAGCAAACAGTAAGATATCTGGTTACCCAAGTATATGATTTTTACCAAAGGTACAAATGCTTACAGAAACTTATTAAAGACATTCATCAAGCCATATAATATTCATAGCAAAATAGGATAAAAAATGGAATTCAAAAATCTGGTACTGATGGGAGAAGAGACTATGCTAAAAAAGTGAAATGAACAGTTTTTAGGAAAAGAAACTAGGAAAACCACAGGAAAATAAGAGAAAAGCAAAAAGGAAACAAGCAAAGATGAAAACGAAGGGGAAGAGGGAAGTGACTACTAAAGCTAAATGAATAACTTCTCTATAGAACCCTGGCTACTTACTCAAGAGTCATAACTGAACAAGTGGACACATTTGCTACTACAGAACAACTAACTTGGAGAAAAAAAAAAATCTGTTTTTCACTTATAATATTTAAACTTGCCATACTCTATATGGAAAAATATTTTTGCGTTGTAATATAATAAAGTGTTTTAGCTAAGAGGCAACTTTATAAACAAGCAGCCATAATACAAGTAACTACGGATTAGCATGAAGTTATTTAACAACTCAAAAGTAACATACATGAGCAGGGAGAGGAACACACAAACAAAATAACCCTGTCTTCATGACACATAAATAGACAATTATTATATACAGCTCCCTACCCTCAAGAACCATCTGAACCTAGAGGTATTTACCTAGAGGTAAAAGCAAGCACTTTTTTGTACCTCCCCCTGAGAGGCCACAGCGTGATTAAAAATTTTCACCACCCACTTATAATCAAAGTATCCTGTATTACTAGGATCACATGGAAGAAAAGAAAGAAATAAAAAATATTAAATTTCATTCATTATGTATCAATAAACCTTAAAGAATATGAAATAAAAAATATGCTTTCAACACAAAAATCAGAATGGCCCTAATGCACTGGATTAATATGAACTGAAATGTAATAATATAAAAATCTTACCTTGCAGTGTCTGTACCATTTCTAAAAGTATAGGTGTAAGAGTCTGATTATATTCATGGAATATGTCTATAAAAAGCACCTCAGTGCAAGGCTGGAAAAGGAAAAAAATAACAGATAATCTGTAATAAAAACAATTCTCTAGAAATTAACAATCATAAAACCATACTGATAAATATATATATGTTTAAAGCAACCAACATTTATATTTTTTAAAAGTAATTGTCTGAAAATTATATAATACCTGGTTGGCAAAATCAAATTATACAAAGACAAACTGAAAAATGAGAGATTTATCATACAACAAACAGCTACATGTAGCAATGAATGCTTATATTTTTAAAAGCAAATGTTTGAAAATTGCTTCACGACTTGGTTTACAAAAGCAAACTATCTTTGCAAAGACAAACTTGGACGTACAAGAATTGTAACAGCAGTTATATGGCTTGTAAATAATATGCATTTCACGTATATATCTCACACACATATATGTGTGTGTATATATATATACATACATACAAAAATTATTACATATACATGTTATTACTATAACATGTGATGAGAAGCTATGAGTTAAAGCGCAAAAAAAATTATTTTGCAATTTTGCCAAATTATTTTTGAAACATTAAAGATTTCATGGACATGACTCGGGTCATTTTCATTTGAACCTTGAATATCATAAATTACCAATTCAGAGCAAGGAACAAACATATTTTTAAACTTAAAATCAAAGAATAATAAAAATACTATTAATGATTCATCATATTGTTTGCATATTATAAAAGCACTTTCCTTACAATAATTCTGTTATATATGAAGTGTCAGTATTATCACATACAATTTGACAGATGGAAAAACTGAGGCTCAAAAGCTGGTGTGATTTATTTGTCTAGATTAGCCTCTTGATACAGATTCCAATTCTCTACTGAGTTCAAGACTGATATTCAGTTTTTTGGCAGGCAAGTTGGGTCTTCACCCTGAATTAATAGGGAACTCAAACCCAGATCTCCCAAAAGCTACCGTCCTACAACATCTTCCCTATTTCTGTTCTAGGGAAGTTGAATTTTGGAACCCAAAAGTAGTACTTAAAATTTCATCCTATTAAATTGCAACTTATTTAATCCAGACTGTTGAGATATTTGTTTATTAGGATTCTGTCACTTAATGTGTATAGTAAATCTCACAACTTTGTGACATCTGAAAGTATAACAAGTATGCAAAACTAACCTACCCTAAATTATATTAAAAGGCTGAATATTACATTCCAGTAGGATTACATTCCAGGGGGGCAGAGTCAAGATGGCAGAACACAAAGACGCATATATTCTAGCGCTTCCCCCACAGCCCACAAAATATCTGTATAAAATGACTATCAACAAATTCCAGAGCAGTACAAGCCACAGAAAGGGGAGTGAAAAAGATTTCCAGCCAAAGGTAACCTGGAAGGCTGACAGGAAAGGTCAATCACAGCAGAGCCCAGCCCTGGTCACTCAATACTGGGAAGAACAGGATCAGAATAGCAGAATCCCCAGCAGGAAGGGTCCTAGATCCCTCAACCCATAAGCACCAAAGAAAGTTTCAAAGGTCAGTGTGGGAAGGCTTTCCCACCTGGGCAAGAAGGAAGCTGGGTCTCCCCAGCACTAGCCCCATGTAGGGGCAGAGGCGGCAGCAACAGCAGGAGGGGCAGGCGGCGGGCAGCTACTATGCCCGAGGAAGCAGCCTGGGTCCATTGTCCAGGCAGCTCAGCTTAAAGCCTCTGGGGGAACTGAGTAGCCCTCAGTGGCACACCGCCCCACCTAAAGCTCCTGGGGGAAATGAGCAGCTGATCTAAACCTCAGCCCTGACTAGTGGCTCCACTCCCACCCAAAGCCCCCAAGGGAATTGAGAAGCTGATCTGAATCTCAGCCTGAGCACAGTCCTAGGGGGAGGCGGAGCACTAGGACCCTCCTCTTGACAAAGGATTCAGAAGTCAAGTAACTGGCTGGGAAAATGCCCAAAAAAGGGAAAAAATAAGACTATAGAAGGTTATTTTCTTGGTGAACAGGTGTCTCCTTCCATCCTTTTGGATGAGGAAGAACAATGCATACTGTCAGAGGAACTCAAGGCTTCTGCCTCCAGTACCTCCAAAATGAATATGAAATGAGCACCAGCTTGCTAAAGGAGAACCAAAAAAATGCTGAAGAAAATAACACCTTTAAAAACAGGCTATCTCAATTGGAAAGAGAGGTCCAAAAAGCCAACAAAGAGAAGACTTTAAAAAGCAGATCTGGCCAAATGGAAAAGAAGGTTCAAAAGTTCACTGAACAAAATAGTTCTTAAGAATGAGAGAGGAGGGACGGAGCCAAGATGGCAGAGTGAGAGCAACGACTCACCTGAGCTCTTAAATAAACTCCCTCAGATACCTCTAAAGAGAGAATCAGATCAAACTTTGGAGGTGCAGGACCCAATAGGAGACAGACTGTGGCACATTCACACACCAGGACAGACTGAAAGGTTGACAAGAAGGATCTGTTCTGTAGGGTGAGCCCACAGTGCACAGTGCAGTGCATCCAGAACTGGGAGGGCCCCGGGGACACCTAAGACAGCAGCCCAGGGCAAGAGATCAGCACAGCCAAGAGCAAATGACAGCCACTGAGCCCTGGATATCAGCTGCAGCAGCTCCTGAGACTTTCAGCCCACAGATTAAACAGCTGAAAGTCACCTACTTGAACTTCCAGGAGCCAGGATGGCAGAGTGATCAGTAAATGTTCTCTCCTACCCCCTTGTTGACCTCGAAAGAACCATAAAATATTTCCCCAGAAAAATCCTGGATCAGTGGGAACAGCCTAGGGGGCAAACAGTCCCATAACACCTGAGGCTAGGAAAATAGCTAAGGAGGATTCCTCCTACTGTGGCAGAGGTGAACTGAAAGGAGAGGGGCTCCAGGGCAGTGGAAATTCATGTTAGGACTCAGGCAAGCCTCAGCACTAGGAGATGAGCCCCAGGAGGGGTAGAAACTCCCACTGGGACCCAGGGAAGCCTCAGAACTCCAAGGAAAATGGGAAGACAATAGGGGAGCTGGGATCACCAACCCCTGAGTTTGCCTTTGCCTCAGCTCAGCTGAGGAGATCTCCCAGGACCAGACTATCCCTCCGCTACACCTAACAAGCTAGCCCCAGGGCTGATGAGGAAAATACAAATCAAAAAGACAAAAACGTGCCTGCCCTTAGCTTTTTCACACCAGTCAGCTCAGCACCAAGTTCTGCAAGTTCTAACTGAAAGAATCAGAAGCCAAAACACACAATCACCATCATGAGCAAGAAAAAGCAAAACAAGGGTGAAAAAACCATAGAATCTTTCTATGGGAACAAAGACCAAAACACAAATACTAAAGAGGTCAGCAGTGAGACTGTACTCCCATATGAAATTTCAGAAGGGACTAAGAACTGCTCACATGCACAAAAAGCTCTCCCAGAACAACTGAAGAAGGAAACAGAAGAGAAACTGGCCAATGATTTTAAAAGTATGAAAAAAGAATTCCATGAAGAGAACATCTCTTTAAAAAGGAAAATTGAACAAGTGGAAAAGGAAGCATAAAACCTAACTGGGAAAATTAGACAAATGGAAAAGGAAATTCAAAAACTAACTGGAGAAAATAATTCCTTAAAAGAAATAATTGGACAGATGGAAAAGGACAGGCAAAAGTTAACAGAAGAAAATAATTTGATAAAAATTAGAATTGGGCGAGTAGAAACTAATGACTCTATGAGACAGCAAGAATCAATCAAGCAAAATTTAAAGAATAAAAAGAGAAAAGAAAATGAAAAATATCTAATTGGTAAAAATACCCAGGAGAGAAAATTTAATAATTATTGGCCTGCCAGAGAGCCACGATGAAAAAAAGAGTCTGGAAAATATCTTCCAGGAAATCATCAAGGAAAACTGCCCAGAAGTGCTAGATCCAGAGGGCAAAGTAGTCACTGAAAGAGTCCACCGTTCACCTCCCGAAAGGGATACCAAACTAAAAACACTAAGAAATATTGTTGCCAAATTCCAGAACTATCAAGTGAAGGAGAAAATACTACAGAAACCCAGAAAGAAACCACTCATATATTGAGGAGCTACAGTCAGGGTCACACAGGACCTTGCAGCTTCTATATTAAAAGATCGAAGGAATTAGAATTCAATATTCCGTAAGGCAAAGGAGCTGAGACTACAACCAAGGATCAATTACCCAGCAAAGTTCAGCATAACATTTCAGGCAAGAAGATAGTCATTCAAAGAAGTAAGGGATTTCTAGATCTTCCTGACAGAAAAGCCAGAATTTAATAGAAAATTTGATCTTCAAACACAGGCCTCAAGAGAGGCATCAAAAGGTAAACAGTGAAAAGAAAAACTTGATACTCTGTTTGGGCAAGCTCTTTACCTCCCTATAAGGCAAGATGACACCTGTTAATCTTGAGAATTGTACATCTATTATGAAATATAAAAGGGATATATATACAGGGAATGGGTATAAAGTAAATGATATGATGATAAAAATATGATTTAAGCATGCAAAGGGATTGTAACAGGTGGTGTGAAAAGGAGGAAGCAGAAAATGGTAAATAATATCATAGGAAGAAGTACAAAATTATAGTAGAGGGAAAGAGTGGAGGGAGATGAGCACTGTTTGAAAGGTACTCTCATCTGATTTGGTTCAAAGAGGGAACAATACACTTAATTAAGTATATAATTCTAACTAGCTCTATAGGCAGTAGGAGGGGAAGGTGAAAGAAAGGGGAGGGGAAGCTAAAAGGGAGGGATGAAGCAGTAAGAGTAAAAGAGAATAAAAGGGAGGAGAGCTAAAAGAAGGAAGGAAAGGCTGCAGGAGGTGGTAGTGAAAAGTGAAAACTTTTGAGGAGGGCAAGGGGCATGGGAGAACTAAAAGTACAAATGGTGGGAAAGAGGATGGAGGGAAATACACAGACTGCAATCATAACTGTAAATGTGAATGGAATTAAAGCTCCTATAAAACAGAGATGGATAGCAGAATGGATTAAAAAACATAATCCAACAATATGTTGTTTACAAGAAACACATTTGAAATGGGGGGATACATACAGGGTAAAGGTAAAAGGCTAGAGCAGAATATATTGTGCTTCAGCTGATGTAAGAAAAGCAGGAGTAGCAATCCTAATCTCAGACAAAGCAAAAGCAGAAATAGAGCTAATCAAAAGAGATAAGGAAGGAAACTATATCCTGCTAAAAAGCACCATAGACAATGAAGCAATATCATTACTAAACATGTATGCTCCAAGTGGTATAGCAACCAAATTCTTAGAGGAGAGATTGGGGGAGCTGAAGGAAGAAATAGACAGCAAAACTATACTGGGGGGAGACCTCAACCTCCCCCTCTGAACTTGATAAATCTAACCTCAAAATAAACAAGGAAGAGCTTAAGGAGGTAAATAAAACTCTGGATAAGGTAGATATGATAGATCTCTGGAGAAAATTGAATGGGAAAAGAAAGGAATACATCTTTTTCTCAACAGTACATGGAACATGTATGAAAACTGACCATGTACTAGGACATGAAAACCTCACAATTCAGTGCAGAAAGGCAGAGATAGTCAATGCATCCTTCTCAGATCATAATGCAATAAAAATTATATGTAATAAAGGTTCAGGGAAAGAAAAACAAAAAATCAATTGGAAACTAAATAATATAATCCTAAAGGAGTGGGTTAAACAACAAATCATAGAAACAATCATCAACTTCATTCAAGAGAATGACAATAATGAGACAACCTACCAAATCTTATGGGATACTGCAAAAGCAGTTCTTAGGGGAAGTTTTATATCTTTGAATGCCTACATAAATAAAATAGAGAAAGAGGAGATCAGTGACTTGGGCATGCAGCTGATAAAGCTAGAAAAAGAACAAGTTGAAAATCACCAAGTAAATACCAAATTAGAAATACTGAAAGCCAAAGAGAGATTAATAAAACTGAAATTAAGAAAACTATTGAATGAATACATAAAACCAATAGTTGGTTTTATGAAAATCTAATAAAATTGATAAACCTTTGGTCAATTTGATTAACAAAAGAAAGAAGAAAACCAAATAACTAGTATCAAAAATGAGAGGGGTAAACTCACCTCCAATGAGGAGGAAATTAAAACAATAATTAGAAATTACTTTGCCCAATTTATGCCCGTAATTTGACAATCTAAATGAGATGGATGAGTATTTTAAAAAATACAAATTGGTCAGATTAACAAAAGAAGAATTTGAATACTTAAACAACCCCATCTCATAAAAAGAAACTAAACAAGCCATCAATGAACTTCCTAGCAAAAAATCTCCAGGGCCAGATGGATTTACAACTGAATTCTATCAACCTTTAAAGAACAGTTAATTCCAATACTATATAGACTATTTTTGAAAACTGGGGAAGAAGGAGTCCTCCCAAATTCTTTTTATGATACAAATATGGTTCTGATACCTAAACCAGGAAGACAAAACAGAGAAAGAAAATTATAGACCAATTTCTTTAATGAATATAGACGCAAAAATTATAAATAAGATTTTAGCAAAAGCAATACAGCATCTTATCATGAGAATAACACATTATGATCTGGTAGGATTCATACTAGGAATGCAGGGCTGGTTCAGTATCAGGAAAACTATTAGCATTATCGATCATATCAACAACAAAGCTAACAAAAACCACATGATTATCTCAATACATGCACAAAAAGCTTTCAACAAAATAAAACACCCATTCCTATTAAAAATGCTGGAGAACATAGGAATAAAGGGAACTTCCATAAAATAATAAACAGTATCTACTTAAAACCTTCGGCAAGATTATATGCAATGGAGATAAGCTAGATGCATTTCCAATAAGATGAGGGTTGTGAAACAAGCATGTCCATTATCACCACTATTATTCAATATGGTACTAGAAATGTTAGCTGTAGCAATTAGACAAGATAAAGAAATTGAGGGAATAAGAACAAGCAAAGAAGAAACTAAGCTATCACTCTTTGCAGATGATACAATGATATACTTAGAGAATCCTAGAGCTTCAAGTAAAAAACTACTTGAAATAATAAACAACTTTGGTAAAGTTGCAGGTTACAAAATAAACCGACACAAATCTTCTGCATTCCTATAACAAAGTCCAACAGGAAGAGATAGAGAAATCCCATTTAAAGCTAGGGGAGACACTACAAAATATTTGGAAGTTTACATGCCAAAACAAACTCAGGGACTACATGAACACAATTACAAAACACTTTTCGCACGAATAAAGACAGATCTAAGTAAGTGGAAAAACATCAGTTGCTTGTGGGTAGGCTGAGCCAATATAATAAAAATGACAATTCTACCTAAATTAATTTACTTATTCAGTGTCATATCAATTAAACTATCAGATAATTATTTTCTAGAGTTGGATAAAATAATATCAAATTTCATCTGGAAGAACAAAAGGTCCAGAATACCAAAGGAACTAATGAAAAGAAATGCTAAGGAAGTTGGCCGAGCCCTACCAGATTTCAAATTGTATTATAAAGCAGCAATTATTAAAATCACTTGGTACTGGCTAAGAAACAAAAGGGTAGACAAGTGGAATAGGCTAGGTACTCAAGACACAGTAGACAATGAATATAGCAATCTCCTGTTTGATAAACCCAAGGACCTCAGCTTCTGGGATAAGAATTCACTCTTTGACAAAAATTGCTGGGAAAGGTGGGTAACAGTGTGGCAGAAACGAGGCACAGACCAATGCCTGACACTGTACACAAGAATAAGTCCAAATGGGTACATGATGTAGGTATAAAGATTTATACCATGGACAAGCTGGAGGAGCAAGGAATAGCATATTTATCAGATTTATGGAGAAGGGAAGAATTTTTGACTAAAGAAGAGATAGAAAGCATTATGAACTACAAGATGGATAATTTTGATTACATTAAATTGAAAAGTTTTTGCACAACCAAACCCAAAGCATCCAAAATTCGGGGGAAAGTAGTGTATTGGGAAAGATTTTTTACAGCTAACCTCGGGGATAAAGGCTTCATTTCTAGAATACATAGAGAACTGAGTCAAATGTACAAAGATACAAGACATGTCCCAATTGATGAACGGTCAAAGGATATGAACAGGCAATTTTCAGAGGAAGTAATATAACGACATCTATAATCACATGAAAAAATGCTCTAAATCACTTTTGACTAGGGAGATGCAAATCAAAACAACTCTGAGGTACCACATCACATCTATCAGATTGGCAAACATGACAGAACAAGAAGATGATAAATGTTGGAGAGAATGTGGGAGAGTTGGAACACTAATTCATTGCTGGTGGAGCTGAGAGCTCATCTAACCATTCTGGACAGCGATTTGGAACTATGCCCAAAGGGCTACAAAAATGTGCATACCCTTTGACCCAGCAATATCACTTCTAGGATTGCATACTCAAGAGACCATAAAAATGGGAAAGGGTCCCACATGAACAAAAGTATTTGTAGCAGCACTCTTTGTAGTCACCAAATACTGGAAATCAAAGGGATGCCCATCAACTGGGGAATGGCTGAATAAATAATGGTATATGAATGTAATGGGATACTAATGCACTATAAGGATGAACAAGAAGACTTCAGAGAGGCCTGGAAACTTATATGATCTGATGCTGAGAGAAAGGAGCAGAACCAGGAGAACTTTCTGCACAGCAACAACCACAGTGTGAGAGAGTTTTTTCTGGCAGACCTGGAACTTCACAGCAATACAAGAATTTAAAAAAAAAAAAATTCCCAATGACCTTCTAAGGCAAAATGCCTTCCACATCCAGAGAAAGAACTATAGAATTTGATCATAGAACGTAGTAGATAATTTTTTTGTGAGTGTGTATTATGTTTTGGTTTGTTATATGATTTTTCCCATTCATTTTAGTTCATCTACACAGCATAACTACAGTGAAAATGTATTTAATAGGAATGTATATGTAGATCCTATATAGAATTGTATGCTGTCTCGGGGAGAGAGGGGGGAGGTGGGGTGTAGGTAAGGGAAAAAAAAGAATCTAAATTATATGGCAGTGATTGTAGAACACTGAAAATAAATACAATTAATATATAAAAAAAGATGAGAACAGAGTTCAATGAAGCTAATGACTATATGATAAAACAAGAAGTTACAAAACAAAACCAAAAGAATGAAAAATTACAAGATAATGTGAAATATCTCATTGGAAAAACAACTGACCTGGAAAATAGATCCAGGAGAGACAATAGAAAAATTATTGGTCTACATGAAAACCATAATAAAAAAAGAGCCTAGACATTACCTTTAATGAAATTAAAAGGAAAACTGCCCTGATATTCTAGAATCAGAGGGCAAAATAAATATTGAAAGAATCCACCAATCACTTCCTGAAAGAGATCCCAAAATAGAAACTCCCAGGAATATAGTGGCCAAATTTCAAAGTTCCCAGGTCAAGGAGACAATATTAGAAGCAGCAGAAAGACACAGTTCAAGCATTGTGGAAACACAATCAGGATAACACAAGATCTAGCAGCTTCTACATTAAGGGATCGAAGGGCTTGGAATAGAATATTCCAGAAGTCAAAGGAACTGGGATTACAACCAAGAATCACCTACCCAGAAAAACTGTGTATAATACTTCAGGGGAAAAAATGGTCATTCAATGATATAGAGGACTTTCAAGCATTCTTGATGAAAAGACCAGAACTGAAAAGAAAATCTGACTTTCAAACACAAGAATCAAGAGAAGCATGAAAAGGTAAACAGGAAAGAGAAATCATAAAAGACTTTCTAAAGCTGAACTGTTTACATTCCTACACGGAAAGATGATATTTGTAACTCCTGAGACTTTTCTCAGTATTTGGGTAGGTGGAAGGATTATAGACACACACACACACACACACACACACACACACACACAGAGAGAGCACAGGTTGAGTTGAATCAGAAGGGATGATACCTATAAAAAATAAAATTTAGGGGTGAGAGAGGAAAATATTAGGAGGAGAAAAGGGAGAAATGGAATGGGGCAAATTATAACTCATAAAAGAGGTAAGAAAAATCTTTTTCAATGGAGGAGAAAAGGGTTGGAAGTGAGAGGGGAAAAGTGAAGCTAACTCTCTTCACATTTGGCTTAAAAAGAAAATAACATGCTCACTCAATTTGGTATGAAAATCTATCTCACACTACAGGAAAGTAAGGGAGAAGGGGACAACTGGGGTGAGGAGGATGATAGAAGGGACGGGAAATAGGAGAAGGGAGTAAATAGAAGCAAACACTTTTGGGAAGGGGCAAGGTCAAATGAGAAAATAGAAAAAATGGGGGGACAGGGTAGGATGGAGGGCAATATAGTTAGTCTTACACAACATGAATATTATGGAAGACTTTTGCAAAACTACACATATACAGCCTGTATTGAATTGCTTGCCCTCTCAGTGGGGATGGTTGGGGAAGGAGGGAGGGAATTCAAAATATTAGAAAGAAGGCTGAGAATTCTTATTGCATATAACTGGGAAATGAGAAATACAGGTAATTGGGTATAGAAATTAATCTTGCCCTACAAGAAAAGAGAGAAGATGGAGATAAGGGAAGGGTGGGGTGTGACAGAAGGGAGGGCATATTGAGGGAAGAGGTAATTAGAATGCAAGGTTTCATGGGGTAAGGGAAGGGGAGAGATAGGGAGGAAAATTAGAACTCAAAATTTTGTGGAAATAAATGTCAAACTCTAAAAATAAACCAATAAAACTATTTTTAAAAAAGATTACATTCCAATAATATTTTTCTCATAATTTTTTTACTTAAGACATTGAAAACTATGTACATATAAATCCAAATGTACTTCACTAACATATTTTAAGTAAAATGACTAGTTACAGAAAGAAATAAAAAAAGGATTATAAAAAGTAACGTTCACATGACTACAAAGTACCACAAAATATACTACTGTCACAAAACACACTATTGTCAACAATATTTCTACCCCAGAAAATGAATGTTCCACATTCTTCCTTCTCAATCACTGCACAAATAGATTATTGCTGAAAGACATACTTATGCATAGTTAAAAGAATGAATTAAACATAGGCAACTTCTTAAATTTTACTCTAATAGGTAAATGGAAATTATAAGCTCAAAAGAAAGTTTTCTATTTTCACACTGTGCAATTATCTAATGAATGAAATTATAAGATTGGAAAACTCTGGATTTAGGCTAATTTAACAAAATCATTTCTAACAGAATAAATAAGGGCTTCACTCTAAAACTGCATTTGTGCTATTAAAACAAGTTGTTTATCTTTCACTGGTGGTTAAAATAATTCAAGAAATTATTTAATTATTAGATGATGTGTATATTAAGGGCAAAGGAAGAGTATGGTCTCTGTCTATGTGTAACTTACAGGGTGGTAACTAGACGTGAACACAAATAACTTTAAAACAAAGTGTTTCTGGATTTCAACTTCATTTATTCCTATCAAAACCTAGAAAATCAATAGCATTTTTTCTAATAATTATTTCATCACTTACCCTTAAGCTATATTTCCAAGAATCTCCTCCTGTCTCTTCCACAGCTGTAAAATAAAATAAGATATTGCACATGATTTTGTCCCATTGCAGCAAAAAATTATATTAGTGACATATTGCAAAAGTAAGCACTTTATAGCAATTTCCTTCAGTATATAAATGCTAAAATTAATCTACAATATGTTGAATGTTAAATCTACTTTAACAATAGTTAACATTAGCCATGGTTTTTTAAGAGAAAAACACAAGACTCACAGCATTCACACTGCTAATAGCAACATGGTGTTCATTACATACAAAATTTCCTAATACGTGCTAGTCATACACAGACAAAGTTGAATCAACTTCACTTCTACAATGCTGCAGCAAATTTTTATTAATAGAGCCAGGATACCCCGGAGCACAAAAAGAATTAGTTCATACTTTCCTATAATTCCAATTTACTAAATTTATATACACTACTCAAAATGATTCAGTAGTTTCAAGAAATCATAAGCTAAGTTTCTGATCTTAAGATATTTCCTCTGTAACAGGTGAAATCTTTTTTCATCAAAAAAAAGTTTATTTAAAACAAAGGGCAAAATATGATGTCTTAGGAAATGATTTTATATGACAAAAAAAGATAGATAACTTCAGAAATTATGGTGCATATGTGTATGTGAACACACAGGTAACCTATGATTGGACCAACTCCAGGAATATTCTACAAAGATGGAGAGGTAGTAGAAGCTGGGAAGCAGCCTGAAGGACATAAAGGTCAAGTAACTTGACCAGCATCACACAACTCTGAAGTGTCCAAAGCAGGACTTACACTTCATGCCCATCATTCTCTATTTGTCATTTCACATTGCCTTTGCCATGCATTTTTAAACCTTAGGAAAATGAATTATCTACTCTCACTATCCAATATAGGCTCTTTGATTACGAATTCTCACAAACAAATGCAAAAAGAACCTTTAAAAATCTTCCATCTCCAATCCAATTATTTCAAAATAAACATAAAATGCATGAAAAACATCATGCCCTATGTAATCAGAACAGCTTAACACTAGGTCTGATACATATTAATTCTTAAAACTACTGATCATTTTCAAACATGATATTTTGTACAGCAGTTTAAAAATTCTCCTTATAAATGTGTTTTTGGGGGGAGGAGCCAAGATGGCGGAGTAGAAAGACACACATATACTAGCTCTGAACCCACAGCCCATAAAATTCCTGTAAAGAAGAACTCCAAACAAATTCTGGAGCAGCAGAAGCCACAGAACAACGGAGTAGAGATTTCTGTTCCAGAGAGCCGTGAAAACCTGACGGGAAAGGTCCGTTGCGGAGCAGAGCCCAGCCCTGCCTTGGCCGCACAGCACCGAGAGGAGCAGATCTGAGCAGGCTTCAGGGATGGAATCTCCAAAAGCCACGCAGGTCCCTCTACCCATGGGCACAAAGGTCAGTGAGAGAGTCTTTTTGGATCGCCGAGAGGGAAGTGGGGTGTCCCCATAACTCGGCCCCCTTAGGAAGCAGCAGCAGACAGGGGCTCCCAAAGCAGGCAGGAGCCAGGATCCATGGTTGAAGGTCTCCACATAAACCCCCTGAGGGAACTGAGCTCTGCGTGGTGGCCCTGACCCCCACCTCAGCACCTGAACTTAATCTCACACTGAATAGCAGCCCCGCCCCCACCCAAAGCCCTGAAGCTGGGAAGCAGCATTTGAATCTCAGACCCCAAGCTCTGGCTGGGTGGATCTGGAGGCGAGGTGGATATGGAGAGGACACTCAGAAGTCAAGTCACTGGCTGGGAAAATGCCCAGAAAAGGGAAAAAAAATAAGACCATAGAAGGTTACTTTCTTGGTGAACAGATATCTCCTCCCATCCTTTCAGATGAGGAAGAACAAGGCTTACCATCAGGGAAAGACACAGAAGTCAAGGCTTCTGTATCCCACACATCCAAAATAAATATACCATGGGCTCAGGCCTTGGAAGAGCTCAAAAAAGGATTCTGAAAATCAAGTTAGAGAGGTGGAGGAAAAACTGGGAAGAGAAATGAGATGCAAGAAAAGCATGAAAAGCAGGTCAACACCTTGCTAAAGGAGACCCAAAAAAATGCTGAAGAAAACAACACCTTGAAAAATAGGCTAACTCAATTGGCAAAAGAGGTAAAAAAAGCCAATGAGGAGAAGAATGCTTTAAAAAGCAGAATTAGCCAAATGGAAAAGGAGGTTCAAAAGCTCACTGAAGAAAATAGTTCTTTCAAAATTAGAATGGAACAGATAGAGGCTAATGACTATATGATAAAACAAGAAGTTACAAAACAAAACCAAAAGAATGAAAAAATACAAGATAATGTGAAATATCTCATTGGAAAAACAACTGACCTGGAAAATAGATCCAGGAGAGACAATTTAAAAATTATGAGACTACCTGAAAGCCATGATCAAAAAAAGAGCCTAGACATCATCTTTCATGAAATTATCAAGGAAAACTGCCCTGAGATTCTAGAACCAGAGGGCAAAATAAATATTCAAGGAATCCACTGATCACCGCCTGAAAGAGACCCAAAAAGAGAAACTCCTAGGAATGTTGTGGCCAAATTCCAGAGTTCCCTGGTCAAGGGGAAAATATTGCAAGCAGCTAGAAAGAAACAATTCAAGTATTGTGGAAATACAATCAGGATAACACAAGATCTAGCAGCTTCTACATTAAGGGATCGAAAGGCGTGGAATATGATATTCCAGAAGTCAAAGGAACTAGGACTTAAACCAAGAATCACCTACCCAGCAAAACTGAGTATAATACTTCAGGGGAAAAAATGGTCTTTCAATGAAATTGAGGACTTTCAAGGATTCTTGATGAAAAGTCCAGAGCTGAAAAGAAAATTTGACTTTCAAACACAAGAATGAAGAGAAGCATGAAAAGGTAAACAGCAAAGAGAAGGGACTTTACTGAAGTTGAACTGTTTACATTCCTATATGGAAAGACAATATTCGTAACTCCTGAAACTTCAATATCTGGGTAGTTGGTGGGATTACATGCACACACACGCACACACACACACAGAGACAGAGAGCACAGAGTGAATGGAATAGGATGGGGTCATATCTTAAAAAAATGAAATTAAGCAGTGAGAGAGAAATATATTGGGAGGAGAAAGGGAGAAATGGAATGAGGCAAATTATCTCTTATAAAAGAGATAGGCAAAAGACTTTTTAGTGGAGGGAAAAAGAGGGGAGGTGAGAGAAAAACATGAAGTTTACTCTCATCACATTTGACTAAAGGAAGGAATAAAATGCACACTCATTTTTGGTATGAAAACCTATCTTACAATACAGGAAAGTGGAGGAGAAAGGGATAAGCGGGGCGGGGCAGGGGAAGAGAGATGATGGAAGGGAGGGCAGAGGGAGGAGGGAGCAATTTGAAGTCAACACTCCTGGGGAGGGACAGGATCAAAAGAGAGAACAGAAGCAATGGGGGGCAGGATAGGATGGAGGGAAATATAGTTAGTCTTACACAACACGACTATCATGGAAGTCATTTGCAAAATTACACAGATATGGCCTACATTGAATTGCGTGCCTTCCCAAAGGGAATGGGTGGGGAGGGAAGGATGAAGAGAAGTTGGAACTCAAAGTTTTAGGAACAACTGTTGAGTACTGTTCTGCTACTAGGAAATAAGAAATACAGGTAATGGGGTATAGAAAGTTATGTGGCCCTACAGGACAAAAGAGAAGATGGGGACAAGGGAAGGGAAGGATGATAGAAGAGGGCAGATTGGTGACAGGGGCAATCAGAATGCTCGGTGTTTTGGGGTGGGGGGAGGGGACAAATGGGGAGAAAATTTGGAACCCAACATTTTGTGAAAATGAATGTTAAAAGTTAAATAAATAAATTTTAAAAATAAAAAAATAAAAACTGTTTTTGTTTCCTAAACCAGTAAACATTGTTCAGTAAAAATTATTTCCCCAAATGAAAGGGAAAAGCGCGTAAATCATGAAGATTTACTGACAAAACTATACTTCTGGTTTTTGTTTCTTAAAAAACTTCACCAGTCTGATGGCACATTTGTGATCAATAAATATAGGTCCCTCACTTTTTCTGTTCAAAAACTAGATAATAGTGATAAGAACTAATAATCTTAAAAACAAGTATCAGATCAAAGGTGCTATAAAAAGACAACACATCCCAATCCTCCAACAAAATAATATATATGTATATCATTGAAGGAAAAACATCAGCATTAAATCTTACTAAAGCCTTCTGGATCTTCTTCCCACATGGTCAGCTCTTCCTCTGTTAGTAGAAAATAATGAGTAACTAATCTTCTACATATCTCTGTCAAGGTTGGGTATGTGAAGAAAGACATCTTAATCTTATGTGCTTCAAGAGTTTCAGGACTGCTATCTGAAATAAATAAAATTGAATTTAAAACATTGTCAGACATTCTATTAAAGCTAGATTCAAGTGGAACACAGCATATAAGGTAAGTCATTTTCAATAAGTTGGTTAGTTTTTCCTGTTCCCATGCATTTTATTGTTCACTGTAAGGGAACACTTTCAGGGAGAGAGAGAAGGAAGGAATTCCTTGGGAAATGAAAGAGAAGAAAAATTTATTTTAAAAAAAACATTCAGTTGTTTTAGCTATTTTGTAAATGACATAATATTGATGAGGGAAAGTTTATCCTGTATTTTTAAAATTCAAAACTAATTTTCAGAAACATAAACCCTCATATAATAAGCAACAATTTGATCATAATAACAAACTTAATATGCTTTTCTAAAAACTAAAATAAAAATATCATCACACTCAATAAACTCTGATCTAGCCAGATCAAAAGAAATATGTTAAACTTAATAGCTGCAAAGAGATATTAGGGTCCCCGTTTTACTAGAGCACTAGCGAACACAGACTTTTTAATCACCTCTGTAGTACAGAATCCTTAAAAAAAGATTCTAGGCTTTCAGGAATTCTTCAGCATAATAACCAAAGACTAACAAATAACCCTACAAGAAAGCTGCCTTACTGAATAATTTATATTATTTTAAATAATAATGCATAATAAATTATGCACATATATGTTCTAAACCACAATTCTGAAGTTGCCATAGATTTTTAAGATTGTTAAAGGAATAGAGTTTAAAATTAAATTTAAATGCATGTTCTTACAAGTTCCATGATAAAATAAAGACAAATAACAAATTAAATAGAGATACTTATGAAGTTACCTTCAACATTTTTTGACGGCTTATAAGCATAATTTTTGACAATCATCTTAATTAGATTCATGCACTGAACGATGAATCGCTCAAATGTGATTCCTTCACCCATTTCTGTAAAAACATAGCTTACTGCAAACTCCAGTGATCGTTGAATGAGAGGAGTGAAAGAAAAGGGATGTTGGTCCAAGAAGTCTAAAAGCTTCCAAAACAAATTATAACAAGATTAACAGTGTTTTCAAAATTCAAAAAGAAACAATTATTCCAATATCATGTACTATAAAGTAAACCTTGATTTTAAAAAAGTAAATAACAAATTTTTGTTTAAATACATTAATTCTTGCTACATCTCCCTTGCTGTTCATGTTACAGGAATCATGTTACAAGGGACACACAATAGGACAATAAAGACCACCTAGCACTTTAAATAATCTACCATGAATCTTTATGAAGAATTCTGCAAAAATGGTTATTGATATAAACAAGCTCCAGTCCGAAAAAAATACTAGAAGTTCATAAAGTTGACAATTATGAATTTTACCTTAGCAAAAACAATATATAAAAAGATAAAACATGTAGTACACTGAAATTGTAGTCACTCAAATCCCAGCTCTAATCTTCCCAGCATAACCAAAAAGGGAACGTTATCTAGAAAAACATTATTTTAAAGGCACTGCATCCACCACAATCCACATTCAATCTTGTACATTTCTTTGTTTCTATACTAATGAATATGTATAGTCTGTACAAGGAAAAGTCAGAATTTAAATGAAAGAGTTTCATGAACGGACTTTCTTAAATGCTCTTTAAAAAACAACTTATTTTAAAATTTCCATCCAAACAGGGAATTCTCCTAAAAAAAAAAAAAAATCAAGTCCATAACGAGGTATGTCGTGACCCACACCTACAATGCAAAACATTTAATAGCCTTTTTCTTGTATTACTAACCAGTTTCTAAGATCCCTTCCAATTCTGACATTCGTGAATCCATGAGATGTTTAAGATAGAGATGAATGAGGCTAAATGAATGTAATCACAATTTAAGTGTAGTTTTTATCCGTTGTTCTCCCTTACCAAACTATTACCCTAACAGCTACTACTGAACTTATAAAGTGGAGAAAAGGCTAAAAGAAGCTTCAAGATCTGTAACCTAACCTCAGAGACTCCTGCAAAAGAGCTACAAACCCAAAAGCCCATCTCCCTGGGTTTTAGTGTCCTTGTCCACAAAATTCTTCGTTTCACGTGGGCCTTCTCTTCACCACCATCACTCAAACAACCTCTCTTCTTCTGAAGTTCACATCATTAAATTATTCACATTGTACAACTCATATGATGGCTGTTGTGTACAAACTGCCAGGTCATTCTCCATCCTTTCTCACTCCCCCATCTCTGAGCCTTTGCTACTGGCCATCAGTCATGCCTGGAATGTGCTTCCTCTTTACCTTCACCTCCTAGTATTCCTCTCTTTCTTCAAGACAGTATTCCTCTCTTTCTTCAAGACACAGCTCAAACACCACTTTCTCTATGAATCCTTCTACCTCTCATTGCTAATGTCCTCCCTCCTTAACTACTTTCTATTTATCTTGAATTTACTCTGTTTACATTTACATGTTGTGTCCTCCAGTAGAATGGAAACCCTTTGACAGTAGGAACTGTTTCACTTTTCTTCACTGTATCCTCATCACCTAAAACAGCACACAGCAAACATTTAATATCTTGCTTGATGGACTGTTTCCAAAGCCCTTAACTTCCACAACCACCACCAGCAAAAGTGCAAGAAATTTTTACACTGTGTCCCTTCTGTCTGTCCCTCCCTTTGTCCCCAATTTCTTTCTCTCTCCCTCTACCTACTCCCAACAGTGCTAAGTAAATATAAATCAAGATTTGCAGATCAAAATGAAAAGCAAGCTTTCTGAGCACACTGGCTCACTGGTAATATTATACTGCATATTATATCTGCTTCACTACCTCCAGAGCATCAACTACATTTTCTTTTATCTTTAGTTTTCTAGCTATCACCATTAAGTGGGACAAACATGGAGAGAGTCAAATTCTCTAGTGATCAGTGATTTCCATTCCAATAAAAAATCAGGAAAATTCTACTCCGAGATGATGTATTACACACAGCAATATAAAATTACAAAAATTCCTAATTCTGAGTCAATAGTAAGTATTCATTAAGCATCTACTATGTGCCAGGCACTGTACTAGGTGCTTAAGATACAAGAAGGGCAAAGGATCTGCCCTCAGAGACCTCATACTCTAATAGGGGGGACAATAAACAAACAAATTACATACAAGAGAAGCAGGGCATAAATAAAAGAGGGAAGGCACCAGAATGAAGAGAAGTTGGGAAAGGTTTCCTACAGAATATGGGATTTTACTTGGGGTTTAAAGGAAGCCAGAGAAGCCAGAAGGCAGAAATGAGGAGAAATAGCATTCCAAGCATGGAGGCCAGAGTTGAGAGTTCTTGTTTGTGGAACAGCAAGGAGGCCAGTGTCAATGACTTGAAGAGTATATGGCAGGAAGCAAGGTATAAAAAGACAGGAAAGTTAGGAAGGGGCTAGGCTATGAAGGCCTTTAAATGTCAAGCAGAGGATTTTGTTTTTGATCCAGGAGATGATAAGGACCCACTGGAGTTTAGTGAGTATGGGGTGACATGGTCGGATCTATGCATTAAGAAAATCACTTTAGTGAATGGAGGATGGGTAGGGGAGACTTGAGGCAGGTAGTTCCACCAATGGACTACTGCAATAGTCCAGCAGGGGAGTGATGAGGGCCTGCAACAGAACTGTGGCATTATCAGGAGAGATGGGGGTACATGAGAGATGTGGAAAAGGCAAAATTGACAGGTTTTGGCATCATATTGGGAGAAGGGGTAACAGGAGGGGAGAAAAAAGGAAAAGTGAAGGATGACACCTAGGTTACAAGCCTGAATGACTAGGAGAATGATGCTGACCTCAACAGTAACTGGGAAAGTAAAAGGAGAAAAGGTCTAAGGGGAAAGAGAATGAGTTTCATTTTGAACATAATTGAGTTTAAAAGGTCTACCAGAAAGCCAGTTTAAGATGTCCAAAAAGATAAAGTAGTTGGAAATGCAAGATTGGAGGTGAGCAGAGAGCCTGGGAGAGGACAGACAGATTTGAGAGTCATCAGCATAGTGATGGTAATTAAATCCATGGAAGCTGATGAGGTCACCAAGAGAAGGAGTATAGAAGGGGAAGAAAATAGGGTCTAAGACAGAACCCATGGGACACCTACAGATAGAGGACAATTTCTGGAAGAGGATCTAGCAAAGGCTACTGGGAAGAAACGGTCACAGGCAGAGGTAGCAGGAGTGGTGTCCTGAAAACCAAGAGAGAAAAGAGTATCAAGGTGAAACTGATCAACAAAGTCAAAAGCTGCAGAGAAGTCAAGGAGAATGAGGATTAAGGAAAAGGCACTAGACTCTGCATTTAAGAGACTAATAACTTTGAGAGTAGTTTCAGTGGAATGCTGAGGTTGAAAGCTGGATTGTAAGGGATAAGATTGTAAAGGGTTAAGAAGGCAGTGAGAGGAGAGATATTAGAGGTATCTATTACAGATGTCCTTTTCAAGGAGTTCAGTGACAGAAGACAGAAGTGATACAGGATGATATTGCAAGACATCAAGAGAGGGTTTTATTTTGACAATAGATATCTTTGTCAGCAGTAGGCAAAAAGACAACAGATAGGAAGACTGAAAATAAGTGTTAGGGTGGAGATGACAGACAGGGCAATACACTTGAAGAAGGAATAGAAAGGGATCACTTGAGCAAGTAGAGGGGTTAGCCTTGGTAAGGAATAAGGCTACCTCTTCATTTGAGACATAAGTAAAGGAAAAGATAGTAGCAGAAGGAATCTGAGAGATGGGGAATGAGGAACGGAGAAAAAGAGGGAGCTTTCAACAAATGGCCTCAATTTTTTTTAGTAAAATATGAAGCAAGGTTCTCAGCTGAGAGGCGGTAGAAGAGGAATCATGGGAGGTTTGAAGAGGGATAAAAAAGATATGAAAGACCCACTGTGGAAAGTAGATTAATGAGTTAAGGAGAACAGGCTGATTGAAAATTCGAAAAGCTGATTGGAAAAGGACTGCCTAGCAGCCATAAGGACAAATTTGAGGGCAATATAAATTTGTAGTGGCTCCAATCAGAATGGTTACATGATTTTCTCCATATTTATTCAGTAGCACATTGATAGGAACAAAGATAATGAATGATGAAAATGATCCAAGGGAAGGCTTGGCTGGGCATAATCAGTAAAATGATAAAGGGGAAAGATTTAAGAGAGGAGGATAGTGCAGAACTCAACTGGTTAAATAAGGTATCTAGGTGTGGAAAAGAGGAAGAGTGCCTAATATAACAGAAATTGTCTGGGAGAGAATTAAGGAGTCTAAGGATTGGAGGTCTTGATAAGAATGAAAAGTAGAGTGACAGAAGACAAAAAGAAAGGTGAAAAATCAAGAGATTATGATTCGATAAGTGGATTTCAAAATTCTTCAACATAAAGGTGGTATATCTGTGAGTGATGGTAAGATCAAGGGTATGACCATTTTTGTGTATGGCTGAGGTAGAGTGGAGAAGTAGCTCATGGGAAGTGAGTAGGTAGGTTTAGGAACAAGACAGTGAAGGGGTTTGAGGGAGAGCCAGAACGTATGCTGAATTCCCCAAGCAAGAAGGCGGGATTTGGGGAAGAGAGAAAAACTGATAGCCATAGACTGAATTTATTGAGGAACAAAGGAGAATGACCTGAAGGTCTGCAGACAACAGTTATCAGGATTTTGACTCAGTGGTAGATATGAATAGCATGAACCTCAAAGAATGAGATGTTGCTGACTAATGGAGTTAGGGAGAGAACTTGGAAGTGGCAAGGAGTATTTCAACTCCCCCAATTCAACCAATAAACCAAGGGGAAGGAGTGAAGGTGCAGCTAATATGGGAAAGGATATCCAAGGAAGCTGTGTTATCGGGCAGGAAGCCAAGTTTCAATAATAGTTACTAGATGGAAGGAATGGGAAAGGAAAAGATTTAGGCTGAATGGAAGTTTATTGGCTAGGCATTCCAGGGGGCACAGTGAAAGTGGTGGGTGGAGCTAGGTTGGAACTTTGAGGAGGAAAGTTGAGGGAGATGGAAATACGGAACTGGGTGATAGGGGATGGAGAATGGTGATTGGGTGATCAGCTACAAGGGTTTGGTATCACTGGGATGCGTAGAGTATGACCAGGTGTGAGAATATTCACCATTGAATAGAAGGTACTATTCCTCTTCCCACAAGAAACTGGAGATAAAGTTGGAACAAGTGGAACATAAGAAAGAAGGCAGATAATCATCTTGTTTCACTAGTCCTCTCATTGATAAAACATAAAACTCTACTCCCTTTAGACTTTCCTACTGATAATCTAAACATGTTGAAATTTCCTTATAAAAAAGGAAATATTTTAATTATCAAAATATTAATTTTCTATCTATATTATTCAAATGTAAATGTGCAGATTTACTTAAAGTATATTATGTTTTTCAGAATCAAATGCCATTAGATAACTTTTCCCCTCCAAGTCAACTTACCACTTTAGTAAAAAGAATGATGGTCTTTTCCAGTCTGTCTCTACATACATTATCTGTGCCTATACTTCTACCTATTAAAAGATAATTGAAAATTCAGTATGTAGTGTCATAATCTCTAAAAATGTTGATTTTTTTGACAGAATACTTACTTCAAGAGTAACACTGTCACACATATTTATTTAGGATTTAGACAAGAATGAACTCTTTGGTGTCAAAATATATGAATCATATGAACTAAAGTTAAAAAATACTAATATTAAAACCTTATTGTATTGCCAGAGTTATAAGTGACAATAAATATATAAAAACAAAATTGTTAGTAGAAGACACAGGGAAACTAAATCCACTCTAGAGAAAAAAAGTAGCAACTCAGACACTAAACACAAATCACATCACTTCCTAAAGATCCCCAAGTGGCTAAAGTTGAAGAGAAAGTCCAGATTGTATTTCTTGCCCATTTTATGAAAAATATCTCTAGATAATTTTTTTAAAATTTAAGATTACAAAGTAAAACCCATTTCTCTGAGTAATAACCACAGAAAAATCATTATTTAAAAAAGCTAAACTGAATTGGGCTACTGCAAATCTGCACCATGCAGCATACTTCTAATAATTGTTTGTTCAATTGAACTGATTCTGACAAAAGAGTAAGGCCAAGTGATATCATCAAATAAATTCACCTAAGCATGAGTCAGTAATGGATAAGAACTCCTTGAGCATCAGGTACCCAAATTATCCCTAAAAATATACGTAGCACAAAAACGCAAATTGAGACTGCCTTACATAAATGTATGAAGGCAGTTACATACCAGAAATGGGCATATATAAATGAAACTATAGCTGTCTCACATATCTCACATACTTTAGGCTACATGAGGGTTTCTTAACCTGGGATCTGTGGAATGTTTTTATTTTAATATACTGAGAACTGTATTTCAATTTAATTGGTTTCCTTTGTAAACTTATATATTTTATTTCATGCATTTCCAAAATATTCTGAAAAAGATTATGTTGAGTAGGCCTCATTAGACTGCCAAAGGGAACCATGACAAAAAAGACGAAAAACTTTGGGGTATGATGCTATGACAAGATGGCTTCTGACTAGTTGCATCACTGAGTATACCTAAGCAGGCTAAAACCTGTGCTACTGTAGAATGACAAGGAAGTTCAATTTAGTCAAGTACTTGTGTTCATTGTAATAATTATCAGCTAAAGCAGCAACAAGGGTCTCAGGTTTCTAGCCTCAGTAAATTCTAGGAAGTCTGTCATATTCTAAAGTAATTAAGTAAAGTGTTTAAACAGAGCTCACTACCTACCTAGCATTCTGCTGGGCACTATGATATATTTAAAAAAAAAAAAAAAAAAAGATTAAGGCATGGTTCTGCCATAAAGGAGCCTCTAATCTAACCCAGTAAAGAAAACAAAACCATACCCAACAGTCAAAAATAAGAAGCAGAAAACTGAAACGTTGAATTCTGTGAAACAGCATCCAAGGACTATGTGTTAGAATGCATCAGAGGAAAAGAAGAAATAAATTACTCAAAGAAGTTATAAAGGAGGAGATAGGACTTAAGTTGGTCCCTGAAGCACAAGTAGGATTGAATAAGCAAAAGAGAAGGCATTCAATGTTTGCTATGACAGAAATAAGAAAAATGAATATACAGAGGCATTCTTCTCTGAGTATATACTATCAATAACAGAGATCCCATAACAGAAAGTACACGGAAATTTAGATACATAGGTAGGTCAGGGCCACAAAGTCTTTTTACAAAAAAAGTCTAGAGTGGAAATGTTTAAGTATCCACTCAAAGCTGCTAAGCAGGGAACAAATGAAAACAGAAAAGGCTATACTGGACATATTAGAAGGAAAAAGATTATCACCTAGGAGGCATAAATGCTGCAGTAATCCAAGGATGATTTAGCAAGGGCCTTAAACCATGGTGGTGACAGCAGAAACAGAGGGGAAGGGATAATAAAAGATATTCCTTAGGAGAGGTTTCTCTGTATCAGAGTCCTAGGAAAGTATGTGGGAGGAAAGATTTAGTTATTCAATCCCTCTGAAATACAAAAATACAGGATAAGCCTCTCTATTCTTCCAGGGCATTATGTTTATTGCATTTGTATACATTTATGGGGTCCAGGCAGAGGAACACTGCAAATTCTATTTCTATTTATGCTTGTATGTGTATAGATATCTGTGTGTGCATAAATGCATATAACATGTAAGTGTGAACAGCCAGTTCTTACTTTCCGTTAAATGAGCATTACACAAATTCAACTCCCCAGAAGGTAAGCAGCAAAATTTTCTCACGAGTTCTGGTTCTGGCAGGCTGCGTCAAGGGTAGAGGTGACGGCAACGGCAACAGCAGCAGCACCAGCATGATCTCAGCCAGGAGTTCTCTGCTCTACGCATTGAAGCTGCTCAGGCTTTGGGGTGTAGAGCCTCTGAGGGGACAGGACCACTCCAAGCTCCCTGAGGGAGGGGAAGGTCTACAGGACAGTCTACTTAAAGTAAGCTAGAACTGTCTGTACCTACATATACATGTATGTATATAGAGATACACAGACATCTACATAACTACAGATATGTAGATATATATTTTAGAATGTTTAGTTAATGAGGAACATGGCAAACTTACTATGCACAGGCAGCTAAAATCCCCCCAGGAGAATACCCCATTAGAGATAGTTCTTTAAAAAGGAATATCAAGAATACTTACTGCATTCCAAAAATTGTTTTAGACGCTCAAAAATTCCATGTAGAAAACCCTAAAGAAAAATAAAACCCTGTATTTAATATGTATATATACATCATCATTGAAATCTCTCTCAGTAATTTAATTTTGTAGTTTCTAAATTGGAGGGAATCCGTGTCTTCAGAGGAATAAGGAGTAATTACTATTATAAAGACCCAGATATTTAATATTAAATGGAGAAACCAAGAAAAATCAAATAAAGATAAAATACAGTGCACAATTATAGAATTCTACAACTTTTTCCTGACCAAAAAAAGGTCAAATAAAAAAATATATCATCTCAATAAATCAAATCACTGAAGTTATATAAAATATAGAACAGATGGGAAGTTTATTAAGTAAGCATTACGCACAATATCCTAACATGTACATTACTTAAAAAAATTATTTAAACATGTACTGCCCCAAGAATCTGTAATCTAATATAAATGCTAAAGTTACTAACATTGAAGACATATATAAATTAATTTAAAATAAATAAATGAACATGAGTACTGTGCAGAGTAATGAAGACATCACCATTCAAGGTGGGGAAAACACCAGAATCCTACCAAGAGCTGGGTTTCTGTAACAACTGAATGAGTGACTGAAAATTGTATGAGTATGTTAACCTCAAGTCAGAGGAAGAGAATGAAGAAAGAGAGCAGCGTCCTCATTGTTAAGAATAAGCCAGAAAAGAGAAAACATAAAGGGAATGGAATCAAAGAATAGGCACCAAGAGGAAAGAGGGAGAACAATGAAAATTCAATATGTCAAAACAACCTAGTGAATAGTTTTGACACAGGTTGGTGTGAAATCTTCTCCTGATCCACTATAAAACCTGAGTCATGTGACTACTATTCACCAAAAAACAGTAGTATTTCCAAATATATCCGTATTTCCAAATATATCCTTCCCTCCTATTTCATTAGGCCATCTTCAAAGCAAAATTTTAAAAAGGGGCTTTAAGTGTGGGACAAAAAAGTAGATGATTTTCACACTTAATGATAATATTGCTTGAACAGTATCCTATAAGAAAGTGATATAAAAGTCTAATTTGCTCTGTTGCATTACTGACAAAGGACCTAATGCCCATTATAATCAAGAAATATAAAGTAACTAGACTTAATTAATTACAATTATAAAAATAAAGCTTTCTAGACCTGGACTTGCATGAACTGATAATGAGTGCAATGAGCAGAACATTATGCAATGATCACCTCTGATAGACTTAGCTCTTCTCAGAAATATAACGATCCAAGACAACTCCAAAAGACTCGGAAGGGAAAATACTATCCACATCCAGAGAAAGAACTATGCAGAATGCAAACTGAAACATACTATTTTCACTTTTTTTTGCTTTTTCTTTGTTTTGATTCTTCTTTCACAACGTGATGAATGTGGAAATATGATTAACATGATTGTATATGTATAACCTTTATCATATTGCTTGCTGTCTTAGCAAGGGGGGGAGAGGAGAAAAATTTGGAGCTCAAAACCTTACAAAAGTGAATGCTGAAACTATCTTTACATGTAATTGGGAAAAAAATAAAATCTATTAAGTACAAAAATAAAAATAAAGCTTTCTAAAACACATTTGAGGAAGTATTTATTTATAAACAGGGACCTAAAATAGCCAATCACAACTGCATTTAACATTCAGCAACTCAACAAACGTGTTAAGAATCTCTTATGAACTAGGCAATGAAGTTTAAAAAAAAATACAAAAAACTTGGCCATCAAGGAGCTTATAAAACTAGTGGGTAAATGAAGAGATATACATAAATACAAATCAGAATATAATTAAATTCACAGAAGTTAATCAGGGTAGCACCTGATAAGGGAGAACTTACTTCTACTTGGGAATGATCAAAAATGAGCTAACACTGAAATTTCAGACAGACTCTCAAGGAAGAAGAAATAGAGATGCAAAGAACCCACTCAAGGCCAAAAGTTCATGGAAGGTAGAAGGAAGATGAAATCAATGAAAAGAAAGTGAATGTTCTGTTACGATACGGACTTTGTGAAGAAGAGTGGTATAAAATAAGGTTAAAAGATGGACTTGGGCCACGTTGTGAATGGTCCTGAACTCCATTATAAGCAATCAGAAGTCACTGAACACTTCTGACAATGGATGAAAACGACTTCTCCATTAACAAGAAGTAACAGAAGATTTAGTTAACTGGAGAAGTATTCACTCCAGTTTTGGTGGTGCAGAGGATAGAGTGCTGGGCCTGGAATCAGGAAGACCTGAGCCCGAATCCAACCACAGATACTTGCAATGAAATATTTCAGCCAGTCCAGATTTCAGTCGGTGACAAAACTGGAATATCTTTAGCCGCAGCAAATACCCTGATATTTCCCCCTGAGAAATCACAATCAAGTCAAAGTCAGAAAGGTGCAATATGCACCAAAATTAATAACAGCAATCTTTGTGAAGAAATGGAAGCAAAGTTAATTATCTATCAGAACGGAACATATTTTTTTAAACAAGGGTACTATGTAAATATGACTAGCAGAAAGTTGTTAATGAAAAGAATATCATCAAGAATGAAACAATGACTGGAAGTCAGAGCCACTAAGACCTCTTCCATCTCTCCCATTCTATGATTCTGTGCCGTCCAGTGGTGTCACATAGAGGTGCCCTCAGGAGTCACATTCTGACTGAATGTTGTTCATCTACTGGAGTTTTTCTAAGAGCTAGTAGTTCTCCCTGCACCATCATTTTGCATCTCTCAATTATCAGTATTTTTAGGAATAGTAAACTGAATTTTATATCCACAGAGATGTGGCCTCTGCATCGCCAATTCAATAACCTAAGAAGAATGGAAGAATGCCAAGAGAAACAACAAAACCAAGCTAGCTAAATGACTAATTAATTTTCACCATAATTAGGAATCAAGTACCTCTCAAGGGAAAGTATAAAAGTAGAAAAACTCTCCAGTAAAATTGGATATGTTGATTTTATTGAATTATTTTTCCCTATAATAAGTTTGCTTACTCTCCAAGTTCACAGAAATGGATAGGAGTTACTTTAGTTAGGACTGACAAACAGGTATAACATTGCTATATAACAATTTCATAGCAGTCCTGGCAAAAGTGAACAAAACTTTTCCCATTTTGCTAATTTAATCTTTTACAGACATATAACCAAGAAAAGGATACAGATGGCAAATTTGCTCTTTAATTTTAGGCCAATTTTAACTAGTTCTACAAAAGTAAAAAAAGAATTGTGCTTGAACAAATAATCCCACTTAGATATGCATGACTTTTATAATTTTTCTCTTTCAAATAACATTTTTGAACTGTCAGACAGAAGAAACATCAAAGATATATCTGGTAACATTACAATGGCAACCAAATTCAAGTGGCTGCCACAGTAACAACTTCTATGGTAACAAAAAAACCACAAGAAATGCTACACCAAACCTGTTTCTTGTGTTCAGAAAGGTATTTACCACATACAAAATATGAACATAAAATACCTAACACTGTAACTGCACTGTAGCATGTATATAGGATGATAAAGACAGGAATGACTCATTTAGTACAATTTTTAAATAAAAGATTATCTTAGATTTAAGAGATAGTATAAAGACAGTTATAAAATCAACTAAAAAACTAAATAAAATCAATCATTTCTCAAAAGTCACAGAATAAACCAATGATGTCACTTACCATCACTTCCATATTCTTGTGAGGTTCCACAAATCCATGAACAGTTAGTTTACGAAGCACTGAAAAGTACAACCAAATATTGGACCTAAGTGCTATCAAAATAATTACAAGTGCAATAAATGAATATTGACAATAAAAAAAATTACAGGACACCCTAGAGATCACATTATATGAAAGATGAGGAAATTCAGGCACAAACAGGTTAAACGACGTGCATAGGGTCACACTTACTTAAGAAGAGTCAGGATGACAGCCCAGATCTCCTTACCCCATGCCAGTTTTCAGAATATTACACTATATTTCTTTTCAAAACAGAAATACTCTAAATTCAGTCTATTTTTTAATAAAATATTTCTTATCCATATTATCTGCACTAAAATAAAACAAATAGGTAAATATCCATTCCCTAAATACTTCAGAAAACAAAAACATTTAGAAGACAAACTCACATCAATACAAAATCTAAAATCACCTCTGGAAAACCTGGAAAGACTTACATGAACTGACGCTGAGTGAAGTGAACAGAACCAGGAGAACACTGTACGCAGTAACAACTTTAACAGACTTAGCTCTTCTCCGCAATACAATGAGCTAAGACAATTAAAAAGACTCATGATGGAAAATGCCATCCACATTCAGATAAAGAACTATGGAGTCTGAGTGCAGATCAAAGCACGCTATTTTCTCTTTTTTTTTGGCTTTTTCTTTCTCATAATTTTCCCATTTTATTCTGATTCTTCTTTTATAACAGGAATAATATGAAAGTATGTTTAATACAATTGTACACGTACAGCTTATACCAGATCACATGCTGTCTTGAGTAGGGGGCACAAGGGAGGGAGAAAATTTGCAACTCAAAATCTTAAAAAAGTGAATGCTAAAAACTAAAAATTAATTTTTAAAAAACAGAATCAACTCTATGTACAAAACTCAACTATGTTTTGCAGTGACAGAATTATCCATTAACAAAAATGGATAAAGCCCAAAGAAGGTGAAGGTACATGCAATAGTTCAGACTGGTGGAGGCAGGAATTAATAAAATTTCAAGTGATTTGTATTATGGTTAACACTATTTGCTAACAGTATTTCTTTAAAATATATCTGTAATAAAAGACATCTGTCAAATATAAGATTTTAGTAGGTAAGAGGGAAGTCAAGAATGAAATACGTATCTGTGTCACTATATTCAGTTATAAGATAAATTCATGAGTAATTTCTTGATTTTCAAATATCTGTTACCCAGAAATAAATTTTCAATGGAAGTAACAGATGATGCTCATTAGATCAAAATGAATGCTCTCTAACTAAACTTTGGTTCAGGCTAGAAAACTCAAAGGAGATGAATGAAAGAAGAAAATCTTACTCCCATTGTTCAGCAGGATCTTTTGCAATCTACTTTAAACATCTAGTTCATAAATTCAGTAAGGTGACCATTGGTAGATCACATTATCAATAAAGAAGCCATTATATTCAGTTTTAAAATATCATATTACCATTAATGCCTCATGTGATCTTAGGGAAATATGCCAAGCATGGCTTAGAACAAGGCAAAGAGAAACTCAGTTAAATTCATCAATCATAAAATATATATAGAACAATTAAGACATGAAACCATTTAAAATGATGTTCCTCTTTCAGAGATTAAACTAGCTCTAATTAATAATTTTTGTAATAACATAAAAAATGTAGAACTCATTCTGGCTCCAAAACCTAGCATGTATAACGTCAAAATTATCTCTAAATGGGAACATACAAAAAGGTAACTACGTGTTCTAAAACTTGGGAAAGCAGCTTCCAAGTTAGTCAAACACATCAGTAGGGCCTACATTACTAATCATAGTTGGGCTCCCAGAACCAGCTCCAGGGCATTATGGAAAGAGAGTAGCCCTCAAGTGACAACTTCAAAACACTACTCCTCTCACTTGCTCTATAAATAAAAGGGTGTGTTTCAATCCACATTTCTGCCTAGATGAAGACGTTCTACCTAAATGGATAATATAATTTGGGGAACTTGCTCCCCTTGTCCCAATATCACTGTGAATCAAAACATAAGCCCAGATGAAGACAGAGGTAGCTAAGAAAAATTTAAATAATCTTAGATACTAGAATCAGAGGACATAGACAAAGATGTCTGAGTATATAGGAGGAACCAATATGTCAGAGAAATTGTGTGTGTTTGTCCTTTGTTGCTGAAGAAGACCATGCCATCAGAGAAGTAATGACATGACTTACACTTGACTTTGTTTTGAGTGAGGGAAGGCTGTGCAGGTCACCAGCCTCACTTCTCCTCCAGAGCCATCTGAATCCAATGACCAGATATTCATCAGGATGGCTGGAGATGGCCCAGGATGAGGCAGTTGGGGTTACGTGACTTGTCCAAGGTCACATAGCTAGTGAGTGTCAAGTGTCTGAGGTGAGATTTGAACTCAGGTCCTCCTGACTCCTGCACTGGTGCTCTATCCACTGCACCACCTAGCTGTCCCTATCAAAGAAACTGAAGAACTTCTGAGATACATATATAGTAGCTAGTATGTGTGAATGCCTAAAAGCTAATTCTAAATACAAGAATCTAAACTAAAAGAAATAGCTAGTTAAGAAAAAAAAAGGATAGAAACAAACAGGAAGAATAAAAATGGAAAAAGGTATATACTAACAGGAAGCAGGAAACTCATTAAAGGCCTTAAATATAGGAATGAGTATCTACAACCAGGAGAAAGGCTAGTAAGGAACTCCTAAAAGCAGAAGGGCATATAAGAAACCAAGATGATTTCTAGACCCCAATGTCTCAAGCCAAAGGGAGCTAGATCTGTAATTCAGAGAATTAGATGCTAAAAGAATGAAAACTCAACAAAAACCTGGGTAAAATGCTGCATGAAATGAGAGAGGGGAGAGAAAAGGGTTAAAGTTCAGAAGCTTCCAGAAAGTGACTATTAAAACAAAAGAAAAAGCACCAACAACTCTTAAAGAAAAACAAAGCTTTAGCCATACACTTGAATATGCTGCATGTGCTGGACTACAAACGGAAGGTGGGTAGAAAACAAGAATGAAGAAGAAAAAGAATGAAGAAAATGAACCCAGAATCTTTGAAAGAGAAACTCACCCCTTAATCCTTCAAAGTAACAAAAAGTCCAGTAGCTGTCTAGAAAACAGCCTGGTTTCTTGTCTTCTTCTGCCTTTAAGAGTTCCCCACTAGCCTTTCTCCTGGTTTTCGACAACAATTCTTATATTCAAAGTCTTTAAATGAGGTTCTTGCTTTCTATTAGTATATACCTTTTCCAGTTTTATTCTTCCTATTTCTTCCTGTCCTTTTTAACTGGATATTTCTCCTAGTTCTTCTATTTAGAATTAGCTTTTAAGTATTCACATATATTAGCTACTGCATCTTTACCTGAGAGGTTCCTCCACTCTGTTTGATAGCTACACCTGAAGGCTGTGACATTTTAAAATAAATAATATATATTAATTATATTTAACTGTACCTTTCAATGACAGTAGAGTTCTTTCCAATGAATTCAAAATAGCAGCTTCATCTCCAGTAGAAATATGTTGTAGGAATGTATCCGTATGGTGATTCCATAGGGAAAAGGCAAAACTATAAATTCCAGATGCTAACTGCAAAGACACAACACATTTATTCACAATTCATTAGATTCACAATTCACCTCTTCATCATCCACTCCCTGATGCTGCTATGCAACTCTGCTCACATAAGTCTATTCAACTCCTGGTTTGAGTAACTCTTCTGAAGTCCTACAGCTCTTTCTTCATGATCCCATACTTCAATCTCAGCCTTTTAAGAAGCCTGTCTCTTAGAAGTCTCAATTAATATTATGTGTTTGGTTACTATCCCTGTTTAACTTTAATATTTAATATTATGTTTGTAATATAAAAGCTGGGAATCAGTTACTTGGATCAGAAACATAAACCCTTAAAGTAACATCATTTCTACTGCACAATTAGTTTCCATTTACAATACCCTTTCCAGAAAAGTAACGTACTTTAAGTTCCAAGACTACATGTTCTTACAAGAAAAATACAAATACGCAACTATCCAAAGTACAAAAATAAACCTTCAAAGTCCAAAGTCTAGTTACAGCAAGCCTACAATGGTACTTATATGAATCAATAAAGAATTACTACACATGTGACAGTCATCCAAAAAAATAAATCTAAACCTTTAATAAATAAATCTTACCATTTAAAATGTCAAAATAGAGAGTGAAATCGGTTGATCTCCAGGCAGAAACATGCTATTAATGTTCTAAAAAAATCTGAGAATTCACTGAATTTCAAAATCAGAGCTTAGATCTCTGATTAAGTGAAATCATTTTGGATTCCACAGACTACAGCATATGGGTCAAGAGGGGAAATTCAGCATTCAAATTCTCATAAAATAGGTGATTTAATGTGGAACTTGGAACGAATTTCTTTAAACTGACAATTCTGCAAAAGCAAAAGTTTTCCAGAAATCTGTCATTCATTTCTTTCAGAGAAATTCCTTCCATACTGGAACTTTACTATGCCAGACAGTTATCAAAATACAAATGGGCAACTTGGAAATCTTTTGTTCAGCTATTTTGACAGATATTCATAGGGGAAAAGAAGTCTTATTGAGGATTTTAATTTTTAAAAGTAAAAGAACAAATGAATAACATCCATTTCATTTGATTTCAATGTAAATTGCTTACAAAACATATGTAGAGGATTCTGTAATACTTTAATGTTAGAAGACTTCCATTTTAAGAAGTTTCTACAACCCAACAAAACTTTACTGATAAGTTTACATATTAACTTTAAACAAAAAGTGTTATTCAACATATGCTTTTATAAGTCTTTCTCTATTCAAGATAGTGATAACATATCATTTGCATATAGTACCTACAGAAGATATTTTTCCTGTAATTTGATGAATTTTTAAATAATTTTCACAAGGGATAATATTGATAATATTTGCTATAATTTGATAATTTTACTGTAATTTGATATTCTTTTCAAGAATGTTTTTATGGGGGTTGCTTGATTTCTCATTATTCTTTTGGATTTGGGTGTTAAGTAGGGTTTCTGGAAAATAGTTTTGTATGTACAGATGCCTACACACATCTGGATGTAGGATTTGATGTATTTTTACTGGGCAGTGAAGGGCAAAAATTACAACCCTAGTAAAAGAGTCCTTATATATATTTTTAAAAAAAAAGACTGATTTAATACCACTATTAATCAAGACAGGATCTTTGATCTGCTCAAAGCTCTTGTTTAATATGTTGGTATATCCCTCTTTAGACAAAGTAGTGGCCCCTACTCCCTATGGCTCAAAGTTTTAATGTAGACACCAGATTAGGATAGCCCACTGCAAATGAGAACTCCCAAATAAGAGATATGCCAGTCTTACATTCCCTATCAATTAAGGTTAAAGGCCTATACAATCACTGCCAGAGTCCATGTACTTTAAAAGAAAGCTCTGAAGTACTTATAGAAGAACCTGTGAAACTCTCTGAGCTATTTGTAAATAAACTTGAGAAACTCACTGATGCCTGTCAAAAAGATTGTGTATTAAAGTAACTTTAAGAAATAACATAGTATAGAAGGAACACTAAACTCAGTGAATCCAGAGATTTGGATTCTCCTCCTGGCCCCATCATTAATCAGCTTAATGAACTGATGAACTTTCCTTAATAATAAGGCAAACATAATTCTTGTTAATATACTCAGCATTGAGTTAATCTTTAATTCCACAAGGAAAGAAGGAAACAAGCATTTATTAAGCACCAGGCACTGTACTAAGCACTTTACAAATATTAACTCATTTGATCCTTGAAACCACTCTAAGAGGTCGATGCCCACTTTACATTTGAGGAAACTGAGGAAGACAGAGATGAAATAGCTTGCTCAAAGTCACACAGCCGGAAAGTGTCCAGGGCCATATTTAAACTCAAGCCCTGTGACTCCAGCCCAAGACTCTATTCACTGAGCCTGTAAGCATCTTTGACTAGGCAAAGGGGAAGTCACACTTAATTTTTTGAACTGTCATGGAAAGATAAAACAAGAGTTCTGATCTATAGAAGGGTCTAATGGAAATAAAACTGCTGTTTCAAACTTAGGGGAGAAAAGAGAAATTATATAGAGAAGTTAATTGCCCCAATTTTTTTTCTCAAAGCATGGGGAAGAAAATTTCTTTTAAGGGGAAATAATGCAAATAAATATCATTTGCCATAAACATTTGGATGTTTGTGATTTAAAGATCTAAAACACCAGCATTTTCAATTTGAAAATTTCAAGAATGAAATGGAAACACTGCCACCATCTGACTTCAAATGAATTTTTTTAGTGACAACATATAAGAATTTTCCTGCTAAATTACAGAAATTACATGATTACACTAAGTTTTATTTCACCGAGTGTTTCAAGTATTTCATTTTTTACTGGGTCAAATTCATTCTCTCATACTTTTTTAATATGTACTCTCATATATATTAGGAAATATCTGCTAGTATTTAAAATAAAAATTAGTTCTGATTAATAGGAAGGAACAGTTGTTTCTATTCAACATCAATAAATTCTTTACTTTTCTTAAAAAAATTAACACACTGACAAATTCTAATCTACTTTTGTTAATAAGGCATATACAAATATCCCAATACTGTCTGCAGCAGAGGGTCAGATATGTAAGGCATTTACATTCCCAAGGAAATTTGTAACCTGGCAGGGAAAGTTCAAGTTCAGTGTCTTGAGCCTCAAAAATGTTATTCTCTTTCAGTGGCATATATATTCATCAACTCTATCAATAAAAGGCATATATATATCTTTGGATTTAAAACAATGGAGTTTTTATAAAAGAAAAGTTTTAATTAAACATTCAAAATAGCTTTATCTGATAATGTTCAAGAGTAGAATTACCTAGCTTTTTTTTACATCTTTTTTTGGAAAATTCATTTATTTTTAGAAGTTAACACGAGATTTTTCAGACTAAAAATTAAGAATCTAGAATCAATGTGGCATTTTAAACCTAAAACTAAAGTCTTATTTATAAAAAAAAGAAAAAGAAAAAGACTTACATATTTAATCTATTTTATAATGGAATGTCTTGCTTAAATTAGCTTTGAAAGCTAATTTCACATTCCAAGTTTCTGATGAGAGAAGAAAAAAACAAAAATGATCACTTTCTTACTCTTAAGTTTCCTTCTTAAATAAGTTGATGAATCTGTGATTTTATGGGTGGTACAGATCTCTGCTGGATGCATATCATATCCCACCCACACATTCTTATCCTGTACCAGATGTAGCCACATCTTTCTATAATTCCTAACCAATGGAATGAATGACACCTTCCCCCATCACCACCACGATTTCTTTTCATATTTCATAGAGAATGGTAAAGCTCTCAAGTCTGCCAACTAGTATCCCCAATCTAGCTATATCATTTGCCCATCTCTTTGTTTAGTATTTAATGATACAATTCACGCAATTTTACATGTGTACCTCAGCTTTGGCAATATGGTGAAACATCCTTACACTCCATCCCCAAATGTACCTTGCTACAGACATTCTGGGTCATCAACACCTTAAGATTCTTTTGAGATTCTGATTACTCCAACAGATATAATGCATCAACAGGAGAATATTAGCATAAGGTGAAGAAGAGAGATTTTTCAGCAAAATATATGTAAAAACTGTCTAGGACTTAAAATTGCCTAAAAATAAAATACAATGCCTTATTAAGAAGGGAGTTCTCCAGCACTGGAATACTACAAGTAGAGGCTGGACGATAAACTTGTCAGAGACATATTGAGAGTATTCCTACAGGGGATAAAAATAATCTCTAAGGTTCCTAGAAACTCTAAGGTTCTATGAATATATCAGTCATGTGCATACCTGCAGTACAAAAGAGTATCTGGATATATAATTACTTACTTAAAGATTAGAAACTTCCTAATTATAAGAATAACATCTATTAATCAAAACAAACCCTGACAATATAATGGGAACTACCAAAGGAATTAACTCCTCCCAACAAAAAATGTTTACTTTCCATGGTAAGTGCTTAATAAATGCTTATCTATTGATAACACACAGAAATTCTTTCTAAAAAGATTTAAATGTTGTTGTTTCAATAGTCTCCAGTCCCTTAAAATCACTTATGGAGAAAAAAAATCAAAAGAGGTAACGACAACATGTGGAGCAGGCTGCACCAACTGTTAGTGTTAGCTCATTGATTTTAACTGCTTTTCCAGGTTGAAACTGAGGATTAATAACTGGGGATGAGCTCAAAGGAGGCACACTGGGAAATGACCGTGGCATTTAAAACAAGGCACAAATAAAAGCAAAAAAAAAAAAAGGTTAACCCTTAAAGAGCTAATAAAAAAAAATTTTGAATAACATTTGCAAAATGTTTACGAAAAATTAAATTCCATGGTAATGTTCCTAATATTTACAAGTTTAAAAAAACATAAACAGCTTTCCTAGGATAATAGAGTGAAATCCTTCAACCAAGTAAAATGTTCAAATCCATCCTTGGATGATTACTAGCTCTGTGACCCTGGACAAGTCACGTAACTTCTGTCTGCCTCAGTCTGCTCATGCGTAAAATGAGAATAAGAAGACCTGCCTTCCAAGGCTGCTGTAAGAGTCAAATGAAATATTTTTAAAGTGCTGTAAAACTGTAAAGCACTGTACAAATGCTAACAATTATTCAAAGAGCAATATGTTGTAGTGGAAAGAATACTAAAACAGGAATCAGCAGACCAAGGTTCTAGGTAAATCTCTGCTATTAACTAGCTCTGTGGTTTTAAGCAAGTCATGGAGCCTCTAGGAGTTTTATGACCTACAAAATGAATAGTCAGGACAATTTCTGAATTTTCTATTAGTTCTGGAATTTTGTGGTTCTATTTAAAGAAGTTATTTATGTAAATGGAACAACAAAATCCTTAAGTAATAATTTAATTTTTTAGAAAAACTGTGAATTTGTACATAAAACATTCTTTATTATCTGTTTGTTTATCATGGAGCTGAATATCTAGAAGGCATCTTAGAATATCATCAAGCCTAACACCAACTCAAAAAAAAAAAAGATTCAGAAACTTGGCCATCATTCAAGTAATTAGGGGCAGAATTAAGGGCAAAGGTGCAGACCTCTGATTCCCAAGTCAGAGGCATTTTCATTCTACTACACTGACTCTTTATTCTCTAACATTGGTTTTACTAATATGACAAATATTGACCCTAATTATAATTTGAATTAATTCTTCTGCTTTCCAAAGAATGAGCAAAATATATTAATATGACAATCATAAAGTTAAGAGAGTTTTGTTAATACTCTCAGACACCTTATGAGAGGCAATGTAATATAATGAAAAGAGCCTTGAACCTGGAAGAACTAAGAGGCTTTAGCTAAAATCCTGACAGTTTGACAATGGGTAACCTACTAAGCCTCTCTCAGGCTACTGTTCTCCTCAGCAAAATGGATATACTAATAACTGATACCTAAACACTTCACAAAAAATTATGTAAGGTTTAAATGAGATAATGTGTAGAGAGCTTTGCAAACCTCAAGAGTACTATATGGCAACTATCACTGTCTTGAAAAAATATTAACCTATGATGACATTACATGTTTACCAATTCCGTGCAATAATAAGCCAAAAAGTATAATGTAAACTCCTTGAGACAGGAAGGACACAAAGACAGAAAAGACCTTGCATAAAACAGACACTTAATAAATAATTTAATTGGGGGTGGAGCCAGGATGGCAGAATAGAAGGACTGACCTGTTCTAGCTTTCCCCTCATAGCCCATAAAATACCTGTAAAAAATGACTCTAAATGAATTCTAGAGCAGTAGAAGCCACAAAATGACAAAGTAAAACAGATTTCCAGCCCAAGACATCCTGGAAGACCAACAGGAAAGGTCTATCACATCAGGCTCAGAGTGGAGGGCAGCCCAGTCTGGGCCCTGCTGCACGGACAGGACTGGAGCAGGCTTCAGGGTACAGAATCACAGGAAGCAGCTGCAATTACCACATTTCTCAAGTCACAAACGTCAAAGGCAGCTTCCAAGGTCAGTAAGAAAGCTCTTTCACCTGGGTGGGTGGGGAACACAGTCCAGCCCTGAACCCAGGGTGGCAGCAGCCACTGCATCAGCAGTGTCCACCTTTGGAGCCCTTGGCCTAAAGACTCTGGGGGAATCGAGCAACTGATCTGAGTCTCAGTCCTGAGTGGTGGTCCTAGGGAGAAGAAGAGTGCTGGCATGGTGGTGGCTGTGGAGAGGGAACCCTACTTGCAGTTCTATGGCAGAAAAGAATGCTTATGGTTGCTCACAGACCAGAGCACAGGCCAGGAACTGAGAACTTACAGATCCCTAGAGATATCTCAGCTGCACAAAACCTCTAAAGCCTAGGGTAGTATACTGTCCACTTGACAAAGGACTCAAAAGTCAAGTAACTGGCTGGAAAAATGCCAAAAAAAGGGAAAAAAATAAGACTATAGAAGGTTACTTTCTTGGTAAACAGGTATTTTCTTCCATCCTTTAGGATAAGGAAAAACATAACCATCAGAGGAAGGCATTAAAGTCAAGGCTTCTACATCTAAAACTTCCAAAAAAAAATATGCAACAGTCTCAGGCCATGGAAGAGCTCAAAAAGGATTTTGAAAATCAAGTAAGAGAGGTGGAGGAAAATTTGAGAAGAGAAATGAAAGCAATGCAAGGAAATCATGAAAAGCAAGTCAAAAGCTTGCTAAAGGAGACCCAAAGAAATGCTGAAGAAAACAAAACCTTTAAAAATAGACTAACCTAAATGGCAAAAGAGGTCCCAAAAGCTAATGAGGAGAAGAATGCTTTAAAAAGTAGAACTAGCCAAATGGAAAAGGAGGTTCAAAAGCTCACTGAAGAAAATAGTTCTTTAAAAATTAGAATGGAGCAGATGGAAGCTAATGACTTTATGAGAAACCAAGAAATTACAAAACAAAATCAAAAGAAAGAGAAAATAGAAGAAAATGTGAAATATCTCACTGGAAAGACAACTGACCTGGAAAACAGATCCAGGAGAGATAATTTAAAAATTATTGGTCCACATGAAAACCATGATCAAAAAAAGAGCCTAGACATCATCTTCCAAGAAATTATCAAAGAAAACTACCCTGAAATTCTAGAACCAGAGGGTAAAACAGAAATGGAAAGAATCTACTGATCACCTCCTCAAAGACATCCCAAAAGGAAAACTCCTAGGAATATTGTAGCCTAATTCCACAGTTCCCAGGTCAAGGAGAAAATATTGCAAGCAGCCAGAAAGAAACAATTACAGTACTGTGGAAATACAATCAAGATAACACAGAATTCCGCAGCTTCTACATTAAGGGACTGAAGACCTTGGAATATGATATTCCAGAAGTCAAAGGAAATAGGATCAAAACCAAAAATCATCTACCCAGCAAAACTGAGTATAATACTTCAGGGTAAAAAATGGTCATTCAGTGAAATATAGGACTTTCAAGCATTCTTGATGAAAAGACCAGAACTGAATAGAAAATTTGACTTGCAAATACAAGGATCAAGAGAAACGTGAAAAGGTAAACAGGAAAGAGAAGCCTTAAGGAACTCAAAGTTTAAAGTTGAACTGTTTACATTCCTACATGGAAAGATGTTATTTGTAACTCATGAGACCTTTTTCTGTATTAGGGTAGTTAGAAGGAATATATATATATATATATATATATAGATAGATAGATAGATAGATAGATAGATAGATAGATAGATAGATAGATAGATAGATAGAGAGATAGATAGATATATAGATATATATCTATCTATATATATGTTGGTGTGTATGGGTATATTATATATGTGTAGGTATGTGTATGTACATGGGTATATGTGTGCATGTACATTCACACACACACACACACACACACACACACACACACACACACACACACATTCAGGGTAAGCTGAATATGAAGGGAGAATACCTAAAAAAAATAAAATAAAATTTACTGTTGAATGGAATGTACTAGGAGTATAAGAAAGGGAAAGGTAGAATGTAGCAAATCATCTCATATAAGAGGGAAGAAAGAACTTTTACAGTGGAAGAGAAGAGGGGGGGAGATTGAAAGAAGATAAGTGAGCCTTACTCTCATGGAATCTGGCTTAAGGAGGAATAAGACACACTCAATTGGATATGGAAATCTATTTTACCCTGCAGGAAGGCAGGGGGAAGGGGATAGGAGAGGGAAGATAATAGAAGGGACAGCAAATTGGGGAAAGGGAAGCAAATACTATTGTGGGAGAACAGGTCAAGGGAGACAATGGAACAAACAAAGGGCAACACAGGACAGAGGGAAATGTGGTTACTCTTTTACAATATAAATATTATGAAAGTGGTTACACATGTATGACCTATATTGAATTGCTTGTTTTCTTAATGAGGGTGGGTAGGGAGGGAGGGAGATAATATGGAACTCAAAGCTTTAAGAATGAGTGTTAAAAATTGTTTTAGCATGCAACTGGAAATTAAGCTATACAGGCAATGGAGGTTAGAAATCTATTTTGCCCTACAGGAAAATACAGGGAAAGGGGGATAGAAGAAGGGTGGGTAATAGAATGGAAGACAGACTAAAGGAAGGAGTGAATGGGGTGCATGCTGTCTTGGGGTAGAGTGGAGAGAGATGGGGAGAAAATTTTGAATTCAAATTCTTGTGGAATTGAGAACTGAAAAATAAATAAATTATATATTTTTAAAAATTTAATTGCTGATAACTGATAATTTACTTTAATTTTACTTTTTTCATTCGTCTTTATTTTGAACTTAGAACACCAAAATGAACATCTCTTTATGGGTAATAATGCCCCCCAAAAAAAGTGAATGTGAAACTGTGAATATCTATTACATACAACTTGCTTTTCTTTTTCAATATATAATGAATTCAACATGTAACCTTTACAGCTATCCTGACTAATTCTTTCAGGCCTTCTATTCACTTTAAAATGTTTCAATGACTATCTTCTCTTTCATTTCTTTTTCTTTTCTTTTTTTGGCTATCCCATCTCAACCTGGCCCCACTCCACATCCACGGAAATAAAAAAAAAAAACAAAAAACAAAACCCTTACAATAAACATGAATAGTCAAGCAAAACAAATTTTGAACACTGGTCGTGTCCAAAAATGTATATCTTACTCTGTTAATTCCTCTTAAAGTAATGCTATATAACTTTAAGCTTACTGCATTTCAAGAAAATTAACATTTAAGGGACTTTATGTAGTTAGAGTATTCTGTTCCATCTTATGCACAAGATAAATTTTAAGCATTTGTATTATGCATAACTAATTACTACAAGACACTTAACAAGCTAGTTACGCTGTTTTAAAAAAATGCAAACAATCAGGTTTTAGAATCTGACCACTTAACAGTTATTGTTTCCCTCCCTCCAAAAAATGGTTGCTAGGCCAGTTCTTTATAGACACAAGTAGCAATATAATTCAAATCCTAGATATAAATAATCTTACACTGAAGATAAAGAGAAAAAATAAGCAATAGCTGCTAAAACATTGTTTCTGAGGCCCAAAGAATATGGTTTTTTTTTTATTTTGTTCTTTAAGAGGGTCCTGGAGACATGATGCAAAGAATTGGATCATCTACCATCAGACATCTAAAGTTGTATTAACCTATGATATAAAATTCTCCAGGCAACTTAATAGAACATTACTAAGAGAGCTTTTTTTAAGCAAAGAAAAAAATGTTCATATCTAGATTTCATTCACTTACATCATAAAAGAGCTTCCGGTCTGCAGCCAGTCTTTTGGATGCCAGAGTCTTAGTGACATGGTAGAAAGTAAGCAATGCTCTGTGCTGACGAAGATCATCTTGGACTTTCACAGATTCTATAAGGGTGGGAATCAGTTCTGGCCAATGTCTGGGACAATCCAATCTAGCAACTTTCGCAATCAGCACTGCAATCTGAGTTGCAATCTATTGAAAAAAAACCAGAAATAAGGATAAGGTCAACTGAATAATGAAAACTGCATTTTTCATGAAGAACAGAGAAAATGGATCCTCCACATTTCCAATATTATTTTTCCACTGGCTGTGCATTCAACAAAATGAGATATGCTTACACTAAAGTACCGTGTGCACCACTTACCAATTCCATTTAAAGGACATTTAATATTGGGTATCAGTAATGCTGGGGCAATTAGGTAACACAGTGGACAGAAATTGGTCTTAGAATCAGGAAGACTCACCTTCATGAGTTCAAATCCTTCCTTTCTAGCTTACTTACTAACAATGTGATCTTGGGCCACTCACTTAATCCTGTTTGCCTCAGTTCCTCATCTGTAAAATAAACTGGAGAAGGAATGGGCAAACCACTCCAATATCTCTAGCAAGAAAACCCCAAATGGGGCCACGAAGGGTTAGACACAACTGAAAAACAACCAAATTGATCAGTAATGCTATATTATTTAGAGATTTGTGGTTTCATGTATAATCTTTTCTATTCTAATTGAATATGGAAATATTCTCGTTTTAGTGTTCATTAAGTTCAGAATAAAACTGTTTTTAAAGCAATGCTACTACTATTGATATCATTTAGGATGTGATATGCTGGCCTTTATTCTAAGAGCTGAGCCAAGAGGAAAGAAAAAAGCTCTACCCTAGAAGAAAGACTTCAGTAAAGGTGCCCAGTAGGAATTCACATTGCTAAATGATGTTGAGATTTTATTTTCTAAGTTGCCAAATCACTAAAATAAATTACACAGAAGCAACTTACAAATTTAATTTCTCACTGAGGTATCTGAGGTATTCCTTCAAAAAAAAACTTAAAAGTTAATCAAGAATATGCCATAAGCACACCATAATAAACTGAATGCCCCAAAATATTTTTCCTGAGATTTAAGTCACTAGTATTCAATACGACTGACATTTTTTAAATAATCTAGATGAATCACAATTTCTAAAAATTCTGTTCCTATGACAAAAATTCAGTACAACTTGATGTTATGTAAACTTTTAATTTTTATTTTTAAGAAAAATTCTTTCTTTGAAATTCTTTTTTTAAATGACAAAAAAAAGTTACTTCCCAATAAAAGCAATTACCCAAGTAAGAGACTGATTAATCAGCAACCATTTTTTGACTGACCTGATTTACTGGCTCATTGAAATTGGTGATGAGCCCTGCACGCAATGTAGCTTTCTCCTCCTCCGAAAGAGCACTATTAAAAAAAAAGAGATGTTTATTATTCAACAATACTAATAAAATGTATAAGTCTATATCTGTAGTTCTATAGCACTTAATAGCTATGTTTAAAAATATGCCTTCCAAAATAGGTACTCATGTTTGCTAAGCAAAATAAACTGATATTTCTATTTGTTTACATAGGTTTGATAAATAGAAGCTGAAAACATACTTTAGGTGTGAGTAAACCCTATTTACACTTAAACTGGTTACTACAGAAGAAGAAAGGTATGACATGATAAAACTATAAGAAAGCATATCAAAGGTAATTTATAGTCAATCAACAACCATGTACTTTTTAGTTGCCTATTATGTGCCAGCAACATGGTAAGTTCTGACACCTGTTGATATTAATTTTTGTTGATGGTATTATGGTACCAGGTTTTCTAATTTTACTGGAGCACATCTATTTCCTAAAGTTAACCATAAGGGGAATTTGTGAAAAGCAAATCCTATTTTCCCCAATAACTCCCAATAAGTGATTCTGTACAAACAGCACTGAAGTTACTAACAAAACACAGTATATAAATCTCAGCAATTACTTCCTCTCTCTGAACATCCGTTTCCTCATTTGTAAATAAGCGTTGGACAAGATTGCCAAGGTCCAAAGCAAATTTAGCATTCCAGATGTCTATAAAAATCAGTTATGTTCCTACTAATTGGAAAAAAAAAACCCAACAGACTATTCTCCAACTGTAAAATTTTTACTGCTTTCACACAAAAGATCACTCAGGCTAAAAAAGCTATAAACTTCAAAAACTCAATCCTTTGTTTATCCCATGTTCTGATTCCCCTCAGCTTCCTCAACAATGAAACTCCTCCAGGAGCTAGACGGTAGCTACCATTCCATGATATAGTCCTGCTTAAGGAAACATCATAATAACATTAATAAAAGAGTGAAGGCCAATGCGAAGTGTTCTAATATTAAAAGTGCTTTTTAAAGCTCATTCTAAACTTTGCAATTTCTTCCTTTTGTCAATAGATGCTTTGCCTAATATGTGACTTGACTGTGACTTCATTTGAACTGCAAATTACATTCTATATTTTATTACATAATACCATCTTTGGAAAATATTGACAATTCTAATGTAAAAAAATGTTCTAATAACAATGTTAACAGAAGTCTAATTATAATTTATGAACAAGTCTTTTGTTATCATTAGGCAATGATACCATTTTGGTCAAGTGGACATCTTCACAAAAATGCATTATGGCTAAAAACAAAAAATGAACTCATTAAACAAGAACTCAGCATTTATTCAGTTCATTCACTGAGGTCCTGCAAACTGTGAAAGAAAATGAAGCTCCCAGTAGACAGTCCCTATGTCTTTGCAGGATTCTCACCCTTTAAGAAAATATTAACAAAGATAGTAGCATCTTACCAGATAATGTTCAATATGTAAAATTCATGCATATTTATGCAATTCAACTTAAAAACGTAATCTGGATAATGGTTTCTAACTGACAAAGGAAATCTAAATATGAGACTAATGATTTTTCCAATAGTGCCTCCTTTAAGGAAATGTTATTCCACCTTCCATCATTGAGATGATGGATACTGAATGTGTCAATTTCAGGATAAAAAAACTTTTCCACTTAAGTTATATGGTTTAACTCAGATATTTAAAGTTTAAAAATTTGGTCCACTATACAATTCTCCCTCCTGAGAATAATCTGAAATAAACCAGAAACTAAAAACATATTCTGTGTCTTTAAAAAGTCACTCAATAGGAAATGAGCAACTCCTCTTACCTATTCACCCACAATCCAAACAGAATAGGTCAGAAACATTTAAAAGTGAACTGGACAAAGTGGAAGAAAGTATTTTAGGGAACAACTCAGCTACATGTAAACCAGTAACATATAATCACTGATTCCTAAAACTACCAAATCCTTCTAAAATGAATACAACCTGAAAATAAGATAATTCTGTTACACAGAATACAATCATATTATACTTTAATGATTATTTTAAAGTTTTTTGTTTCCCCAATAACTACCAAGGACATGTTCTGTTAAGATTTAAATGTCTTTATAAATATTTAAATAGTTTATTTTAAATACATACACATCTAAATATAATTACTTAGATGAACAAAACATTTTATAACTGATATAATCATTATGTGGTCACACTGACACCTACTGGAGAAATAAAGAAATATTAGCTTACTATACAAAGTTCCCCACATCTCCTATTGTATACATTTCAAACTCATATCTACTCTGCTTTTTAGTTGGAAGTCTTTTTGTGATGCCTTTTGGGATACCATACTTCCTCTTTTGGAGGTGTATCAACATAGTCTGATGTGATACTGCGTTTCCTTAGTACTTAAACTCTTTCTTTCTGGTTGATTGTAGTAGGTTTTCTTTAACCTGGAAGCTCTTGACGTTGACTACGACATTTCTAGATGTTTTCAATCTGGGGTTTCTTTCAGAAAGAATTGCTTGATTCTTTCTATTTTCATTTTTTCCTCTGGTTTTAATAGATCTGAGCACTTCTATTATTTCTTGAAATATGGAATCTAGGGTTTTTTTGTTTTGTTTGTTTGATTATGGTTTTTAGAGTGTCCAATATTTAGATTTTCTCTCTTCAACCTGTTTTCCAACTCATTTGGAAAATTGTTTTCACCAATTTTCAAAGGCAGATACCTTTTGTTTTTCTAATTTTTCAATCTTTTGACCAAAATTAATACAAGATTCCAAATACTGTATAATAACACTGCTAACGATTAGAATAATTTTTGCAGAAGACTTAATTAAGATTCAACCAACACATCAGTTGCAAGAAACAATGAATACAAAGACTAAAGGAAGGCATGGGAAGAATCACATGAACTGACATGAAATGAAATAAGCAGAAAAAGGAATAGAAGTCACTCTAAGTGACAACAATGTACATTTTATGAATAACAAAAGTAAAACTAAATGCAATGTACTTATGTAGTCAAGCTTAACCATGAAGAAGAAATATAAAGATGCATTTTCCTATGGAGATGAAGCACTGCCTATACATTTAAACTTCATTGATGTTTTGGTTAGTCTTGCTGAATGGTTTTTTTCTTTTTTATTCTTTGCTATAAGGGATGACTCCGTAGGTCAGAGAAGGGTAAGACAATATTGAGAAATTTAAGTGTGGTTAAAAAAAAAAAAAAGAAAGAAATCAATAAAAAGTTTATTTTAAAGACTCAACCACTATAGAAATGATTCCAAAAACACTTCTATGATTTTTTTCCAAGTTCCTGAAAACTCATACTACTTGACAAAGTGACCTAACATAGATACCTTCTATACTAATTACTTACTTTGTACCTAAACGATATTTCAGTGGCCAAACAGAATGATGTTTTCTATATGGTATTGACAATTTTAAGAACCACATAAAAACCAAAGGTTTTCAGTAGAGAGCTAATGAAAAACTTATATCCTTATATTGTTTGTTGGTTTTAAAAAGGAATCTACATACAAAAGATTAAAAGCATTAAAATTTTTCTACCTATTCTGAACATCCTAAATAGATAAAACATTTGATGTTATAAAATACCACAGTCACCATTAAACTCCCCCCACCTCCAAAAAAAAGGAAAGAAACTTACTGAGGTGCTACACGTCTCCAATAGCGATCAATTCCATTTTTAAAATACAGCACTGCTAGCCACCTTACATTTATATCCAGAGTATGGTTTGTAAATATATTCTGTAAGTAACAATGGGCAGTATTAAAATAGATTTAAAAGTTATGCTATTAATACTCATAATGAAAGCTGGGGGAAATAAAAATTATATATATTATTTTCTGCAAAACAACTATCACTTTTTTTATTTTTATACACCACATGTCCATTTCTCAAATGAGACAGAAAAGAAAGCATAAAATTAAGATATTCCAACAATGACAGTAAAAGTGAAAGCTAGGCTTCTGGAAGATCACAGCACCCGGGGTCTTTGAAGTCTTTCGTTCATTTTTTTAGTCAAGAAAAATTCATTATCCCTTTCTACCCTCTCTCCCCCTGCAAATATATAAAGTTAATCAAAATAAATTCCTACATTGACCATATAAAAAAAAATTCCTTAAATCTGTTTGCTAAATCTATTACCTCTCTAACCATGGAATCATGGTTGGTCATTGCATTGAGTTTTAAGTCTTTACATTTTTTTTATCTTTACAATATTGTTGCTTTATATAAATGTTCTCCTGGTTTGGCTCACTTTACTCTTTGGTTCATACAAATCTTCTCATTTCTTAGAGCACAGCTGGAAACCATCCCATTCATATCCCATAGCTTGTTCAGCATTTACCAACTGATGGGCACCCTTAGTTTCCAGTTCTTTGCTACTACAAAAAGAGCAGCTTAAAAATATTTTTGTACATGTGAGTCCTTTTCTTCTTCAATCTCTCTGACCAATTTGATCTTAGTGTTATCACTAAGGGTATGCATACTTTAATAGCATTTTGGACAGAGATACAAATTAAAATCTCTGTGTTCTGAAGACACATGAATTATGTGGCATTCTTTTTAAGTTTAATTTCTCTCTAACATTACTTTAAAGTTAAATAATGAAAACTTTTAAAATCACCTTTTTAAAGAATTCAGGGTGAATTTACTGACTTGACTATTTTGCTGCATATATGTTCATCTAATTGGTACTATTACATGATTTCTTATTCTACCTGCCTTATAACAGCAATTCTACTGCTTTCAGTAAAATAACCTGTTATTCATCAGCACCTCCTTCAAAGGACAGACCACTGAACAAAATTTAATTAATCAAATTTTTTCGGATAAAGACCAAATAATGAATATCCCTGCAAACATCACAATACCCAAGAAATATTATGGTGACTTACTAAGTATTTTCAGATGGAAATGCCATAGAACACCCTGAAGTGGCTATCTCTGACCATAGCATTTCATTCCTGGATGGTAACTCCAGTTGAAGCCTAGCAGTAGGTACCCAATAGGTGTCTAATAAATATTTTTAAACTAAATTGAGTGAAGGCTCTTCGTACAAGTCCCTGACACTTCTAAAATTGACTGTAACCAAAAGTCCAAGAATAACAATATGAATGAGATGGAGGAATGAATGTATGCACTCTGGGTCATAACAGGAACAAAAGAAATTGGTGGACAAGGTTGACACTGCTGGGGGTAAAAAACGAACCTCTGAAAAACAAGTAAGAATTCACAAGATGAGTAGAATGGTAAGGAGTCTAGAAAACACATTATTTGAAAAACTACTAAAATAACTGAGTTGTTATTGCTGTCCTTCATTCTTAAAGAGGACCAAAATGACATCATTATTTTGCAGTCAAGGTACAGTGTGTCCAATTGTGGTTGGTCAGACCAATACGAACTTAGAAGGCTCTACCACATGCTGGGGGCAAATAGTTCATGTTCATATTACATTTATAGTGGAGATGTCTATAAGTTTGCACATCTTGCATTTCTTTTGAATTCTGCTCCACCGAAAGAGCACAGCACCTTCTCCAATGTAGGCACACTGTACTGGGTGGTCCTTTGTCAATGTCTCACAACCAATGTCCCACAACCAATTCCAAAATTCTTCTGAGAGACCTTGAGAGTGTCCTTTGTACAACTTCTTCTAGATCTGCATATGAGTGCTTTCCTTGAGTTCTCATAAAAGAGTCCTTTAGGCAAACCTACATTTGGTATTAGAACAATGTGGCCAGCCCACTGGAGTTGCACTCTGTAGTAGAGTTTGAATGCTTGACAATTCAGCTGAAAAAGGATCTCAATGTTCAGTACCGTATCTTGCCAGGTAATCTTCAGAATCTTCCTTAGATAATTCAAAGAGAAGTGATTCAATTTCCTGGTATGGTGCTGGTAGACTCTCCAGGTTTCACAGGCATACAACAATGATGTCAGCACAACAGCTCTGGAGACCTTCAGTTTGGTAGCACCTTAATACCTCTTCTCTTCCACATTTTCCTTGAAAAGCCTTCCAAACGGTGAGCTAGCTCTGGTAATGAGTATATCAACCTCACCATCTATGTGTACCTCACTACAAAGTTAAATGAACTTATCTGTAGCATTCAAAATTTCTTCATTTGCTGTAACCAATGGTTCCACATATGGATGGTATGGTGCTTACTGGTGGAGAACCTGGGTTTTCTTGGTATTGTGAGGCTAAAATTAGCACAAACAGCAGAGAATCAATCCATACTTTGTTGCATCTCAGCCTCAGAAGGCAATATTGAATTCATAAGAAAGAACTGAGTATACATATCCAGAAGTACAGAAAATTTAGGAGTGACAGGAAAAAGTAATAGACTTACTCTACATAATTCTAGGAGGCAGAACTCGGATAAATATGTGAAAGTTACAGAGAATCCATTTTTTCTGACTAAATAACTTTCTTAACATATTAGAACAGACTGTTTCACAAAGTAATAAGACTTTGCTACCAGAAATGTTCAAGAAAGAAAGGCTATGTTAAGAAGGGGAAAATGAAAGAGATCTCTGCCTTTGTGGGAAGTTTGATGAGATCTGTAAGATCTTGCAACTTAAATTCTGAGATTCTTAGACTATATTACATGAAGATTTCATTTATTCAGTATGCTCATTTTTCTTAAGGATTATAAAGAAATGGAAAGACATCATAACATTTACAGAAACGTATTTTCAAGCGGTCTGGGGAACACAAATACACAAATGGTAACAGCACTTGATGCCCATTCTGCCACGTGCTGTATGTACGATCCCTTAGATCCCAGATATCTCAAACCTGCTGCCAATCAATCACAATGTTCGAGGCATTTGGCTGGACATGAAGGATACAAATCCCAACTCACCAACAACACTGAGTAGAAGCCTGGCTGTGTCTCCCACTGCTTTAGCTGTTCTTCAGCTGGTTTCAATACTGAAGTATCTTGACTGGTGGCCTGAGTTAAGACGTGAAGAACAATAGTGCTGGCACTATCGAGATCCATGGAAACCTGATAATTATATTTTTAAACTTACTTCAGAGCACATTATACAAAAAAAAAATTAACAAAAATGTCAATAAGCATTTTTTTAAAAGCTCAAGAATGAGTCATTTAAAAGTACCAAAATATTCAAAAACAATTTTAATAAAATGTCAATGATACAAATCTATGGATTTACCTCTGTTAAAAAAAAAAAAGAGATAACTACTACAATCCATAACCTAACAGCAATCACACAGCAGACAGTAAACTAGTCAGACAAATTTTAAGATGCAGATCCAAAGCTGGCATGCTGGATCAGTCCCATTTCGAGACAATCCAGCGGCTCAAGTCCAGAATCCCAATACAATAAAAACAATCTTTACATTTTGATTTCAAATAAAACGCTACTCTCATCCACCTAAGTGTGCTCCAGTCATTAACAACAATTGTCAAGATGAAAAGACTTGAACCAGTTTCGCTGTTTGCTTACATCTCATTTAACATGCCTGTCCCCATCAAGGCGAGAGGAATCCCCCTACAATCTCCCAGAGCACTGATGCCTCATGGACCCACAGGAGCAACGAAGCCAAATGAGAAGTTCAAACCCTCTCCTTTCCTCTTTTCCAGTCAAATCCCAAAGATAACTTCCTTGCCCCTTCAGGGGAAACCAGTCCAAGTCTACATAACCTGGGGACCTTTCATGCCACAACTAGCAACCTTCAAAAAAATGCTAACAAATCAAACTAAATTTAAAAGACACTAGCTGCTCAAATTCAATAGGAATGTTTTAATTTTATGATCCTTTTATAATAACCTAAAGGCTGGGACAATGTACACAATAACTATAACAAGTAAACAAACTCTAAAAGAAAGACAAACAGTAATTTTAACGATTCAGAAAATATGTAATGAAATATCTGAATTATATTTGAAATCTCAGTAGATGAGAGAACACATGCTTCAATTTAAGTTGCATATACAATGTCTGAAATGGTCACTTGAGTCTGCTGGTTTTGTTTAACTATTTTACTGTGTTACAAGATGGGATCAAATTCTGGAAGGATGAAGAGAGAATATACAGAAATGATGATGTTATAAAAACAGGAAAGTATCAAAAACTCTACACACAACCCTTCTAAAATCTATCCAATTTGTAGATGATTGTAAAAGTTGCCCAGCTCTGAAAAATTGAGGATTTTCCAAAATAATAATAACTTGCAAATCTGAATTTACTTCAAAAAGGAAAAATATGGACAAGCTGAGCAACATCCAACTAAAATAAATGTTGTGAAATAAGTTATAACTACTAGTTGCTCATGGAGAAAAAAAATTCTAGCTACCTGGTATTACAGATAATTGTGTTTCAATGAAATTTTAGAATATAATAAATTTACTATCCAACAACTAAAGTAGATTGAGAAATTTCCTTTATTCTATTTCCAGTTCTAAACTTGCTCCTTCAGTTTTATTCATCACTTATTCAACAAATACTTATCGAATACTTAAGATGTACCAGACATAAGAGTCTCTTAAAAAAATCTATTCTTAGTCTAGCAACATATTTAATCTTTTTATAATGGAAAGAATGAATTACGTAGCCACTACAGTGCCACCTAGTGGTAATAAGAAAGTCATTTTTGAGAATCCTAAAAAATCAGTTTCCCCAAGATAAACAAATCACTCCCTGAGGACTGCATGACTATAAAAGGAGTACAGGAATGACAGAGATTAAGATCAGATGCTAGAAGCAATGTAATTAAGAAAATAAGAATATTCTAGATTAGTGACTCTCAAAGTTGAGAGTCTCCAATACCCTTTCAGGAGGACAGCAAAGGCAAAACTATTTTTATAATAATACTAACATGTTATTTGCCTATCAAAACATTTCTCCCTTTTCCAACTATATATCTATGGGAGGGTGGATTTTTTCCCCATATAATTCAACACAACAGACTGAAAGCAAAAGCAGATATTTTGTAAAAATGAAAAACAATGCTATTCTACTTTTTTTGTTTTGAAAATTTTTTCACAAAAATGTTAATACGTAAATCATTGTTTATCACTGTGAATTTAAATTTAATTTAAAAATTTTAACATTTATCAGTTTCAATTTTAATATGATATTGATATTATTATTTATGTAAAAAAAGTTCACAGTTTCTTAAAGACTATAAAAGGAGGCCTTAATCATCTAAGTATAAGGAGTCCTGAGACTAAAAAATTTAGAGCTGCTATATTTATCAGGAAAAGGCAAGGTGACAGTAGGGTCCTGAAGATATTTAAAATAGAAACATAAATTTGGAAGTTTCAATATGATTTAAGTTAATTACAATTATGACTAATAACATAAGCTGACATTTACAGAGTATTTATGTTACAAAACACTTAAGCATACTTAGTTTGAAATGAGTATCAAGACAACTTGTGAAGAAGGATATGTAAGTAATTATCCTCATTTTAAAGATGAGGAAACAAATTCTAGTTCAATGCCTTGCTCAAAGTCAAGGAGCTATTAAATAGTAAAGAATCCAGGTCTCCTGCCTTTATAGCAGCTACTTCTCACAAAATAAGATCTAAAGGAATAGAGGAGTAGAATTCCCGAGAGAAAGGATGGAGTTATAAATGTCAGAATCCCATAGTAACAATGCCTTAATGTTCATTTTGCAAACATGGCTATTAGAGAATGAAAAGGTCATTGAGGAAAAACTTGGATATAGCAGTCACCAGCCTCACTTTCTCCTCCATCGCACATGTCATGACATCACTTCTTCATGTCATGTCCTCAACAAGAACTAAGGACAAACAACTTGTGTGAATAGTAGGGGGAGCCGGCCCTCTGGGGACCCAACTGGAACTGACCAGTTAAAATGGCTTCTTTCTTTCCTTTCTTCCTTCCTCCCTCTCTTCTTTCCCCTCTTCCTCCCTCCCTTTTTCTTTCTTCCTTTTTTTCCTTTCCTTTTCTTCCCTTCCCTCTATCCACATAGGGTATCATACCCTTACCTGGTGGTGCTCTGCCCAAAGGAATGTAAATTCTAATTACTGAAACCTCAAAAGACATCTTTGGGTTTACAGGTCAATTTTTTTTTCCTTAAGGACCATGTCTTGAATCACTCTGGCTCTCATCAATAGTAAGCCCCAGGCCAAGATCATTTTTGTGCCCAGACTGAGTTGGAGTGAATGTAAACAGCAATCATTTCTGTTTGGTCAGAAACCCTGAGCATCTTCCCCTCCCAGACTGATTTTTTTTTTTTTTTGACTAGGTAATCAGTGAATGGGTGTTGCTGAATGGGTGTTGCCTAAGTCAAAGTGGGAACTAAGAAAGACCTTAGCTTAAAAAGGCCAAGGCGTTCCTGGGTCATCTCCAGTTGTCCACATCTATATCTTGCCAGTGGACCCAGATGGCTCTGGAGGAGAAAGTGAGGCTGGTGTCTTTGCACAGCTCTCCCTCACTTGAATCCAATTCACTTGCATGCCACAGCATCACCACCCTGAGGTCATGGTCCTCTTCAAGAAGGAAGGACAAACCAAAACAACAACATACATTTTCTGGATATAGCAGATACTGAGTCAATTTGCTTCTTTAAAATATATAAAAGGCGAGGGGCGGAGCCAAGATGGCGAAGTAGAAAGACGCACATACACACAGCTCCGAGCCCACAAACCACTGAGCGGCTAGAGGGGACCAAGCCAGGGCGAATTCTGCACCCAGAGACCACGGAATATTGGAGCGAGGGAGATTTCTGTTCCCGAGAGACCTGCAAACCTCTCGCGGGGGGTCCTTCGCGCCCTGGGCGCCGGGACGGGGAGCAGAGTGCAGTCCCGCCACGGCCACAACACCGAGGGGAAGAGATCCGAGAGGGCTACGGGGACGGGATCTCCAGCAGCCACGCGGGTCCCCCCACCCACAGAGGGACCTGCAAACCTCTCGCAAAAGGTCCGTCGCGCTGCAGACGCGGCTCCGAGAGACATGGATCTGGGAGGGCTCCGGAGGCGGGCTCTTCAGCGGCGGCACAAGCCCCCCCACCAACAGGTGACTGACGGGGGTGGGTGAGAGAGTCTCTTTGGCGGGTTGAGAGGGGAGTGGGGTGCTCCCATGGCTCGGCCCCCCCCCCCCCAGATAGAAGCTGAGAGGCAGCTGCAGACAAGGGCTCCCCAAGTGGGCGGGAGCCTGGATCCATTGTGGAAGGTCTGTGCATAAACCCCCTGAGGGAATTGAGCCAGAGAGGTGGCCCTGCCCCTGACCACCTGAACTTAATTCTCACACTGAATAGCAGCCCTGCCCCTGCCAAAAACCCTAAGGCGGGAAGCAGCATTTGAATCTCAGTCCCCAAACGCTGGCTGGGAGGACCAGGAGGTGAGGTGGGTGTGAGGAGAACATTCAGAGGTCAGGCCACTGGTTGGAAAAAATGCCAAGAAAAGGGAAAAGAAATAAAACTACTGAAGGGTATTTTAGCGGAGAAAAAACACTTCCTCCCTTCCTTTCTGATGGGGAGGAACAATGCTTGCCATCAGGCAAAGACACAGAAATCGAGGATTCTGTGTCCCAGCCCACCCAATGGGCTCGGGCCATGGAAGGGCTCAAGAGGAATTTTGAAAATCAAGTTAGAGAGGTGGAGGAAAGACTGGGAAGGGAAATGAGAGGGATGAGGGAGAAGCATGAAAAGCAGATCAGCTCCCTGCTAAAGGAGAATCAAAAAAATCTTGAAGAAATTGGCACCTTGAGAACTAGCCTAACTCAGCTGGCAAGGGAGATGCAAGGGGCCAATGAGGAGAAGAATGCTTTCAAAAGCAGAATTAACCAAATGGAAAAGGAGATTCAAAAGCTCACTGAAGAAAATAGATCTTTCAAATCTGGAATGGTACAGATGGACGCTAAGGACTTTTCGAGAAAGACAGATATCTCAGAACATACCGCGCAGATTCGAAAAATGGAAGATAATGTGAAATATCTTATTGGAAAAACAACTGACCTGGAAAATAGAATCAGGAGAGACAATGTAAAAATTCTGGGACTACCTGAAAACCATGATCAAAAGAAGAGCCTAGACATCATCTTCCATGAAATTATCAAGGAAAACTGCCCTGAGATTCTAGAACCAGAAGGCAAAATAAATACTCAAGGAATCCGCAGAACACCACACGAAAGAGATCCAAAAAGAGAAACTCCTAGGAGCATTGTGGCCAAATTCCAGAATTCCCAGGTGAAAGGGAAAATATTGCAAGCAGCTAGAAAGAAACAATTCAAGTATTGTGGAAATACAATCAGGATAGCACAAGATCTGGCACCCTCTACATTGAGGGATAGAAGGGAATGGAATAGGATATTCCAGAAGTCAAAGGAACTAGGACTGAAGCCAAGAATCACCTACCCAGCAAAACTGAGTATAATACTTCAGGAGAAAAAATGGTCTTTCAATGAAATAGAGGACTTTCAAATTTTCCTGATGAAAAGACCAGAGCTGGAAAGAAAATTTGACTTTCTAACACAAGAATGAAGAAGAACCATGAAAAGGTGAACAGCAAAGAGAAGTCATAAGGGACTTACTAAAGCTGAACTGTTTACATTCCTACATGGAAAGACAATATTTGTAACTCTTGAAACATTTCAGTATCTGGGTACTGGGTGGGAGTACACACACACACACATGCACACACGCACACATACATACAGACAGAGTGTACAGAGTGAATTGAAGAGGATGGGATCATATCTTAAAAAAAAAAATGAAATCAAGCAGTGAGAGAGAAATACTGGGAGGAGAAAGGCAGAAGTTATATGGGGCAAATTATCTCTCATAAAAGAGGCAAGCAAAAGACCTATTAGTGGTGAGATAAAGAGGGGAGGCAAGAGAAAAACATGAGGTCTACTCTCATCACATTCCACTAAAGGAAAGAATATAATGCACACTCATTTTGATAGGAAAACCTATCTCATAATACAGGAGAGTGGGGGACAGGGGCACAAGCAGGGTGGGGGGGGAGGATGGAGGGGAGGGCATGGGGAGGAAAATGCAATACAAGGACGACACTCATGGGGAGGGAAAGGACCATAAGAAAATAGAAGTAAAGGGGGACAGGATAGGATGGAGGGAAATATAGTTAGTCCTATACAACTCAACTAGTATGGAAATCATTTGCAAAACTAAACAGATATGGCCTATATTGAATTGCCTGTCTTCCAAGGGGAAGGGGTGGAGAGGGAGGGAGCTAAAGAAGTTGGAACTCAAAGTGTGAGGACCAAATGTAATGTTCTTACCACTGGGTAACAAGAAATACAGGTTAAGGGGTCAAGAAAGCTATCTGGTCCTACAGGACAAAAGAGAAGACGGAGACAAGGGCAGGGAGGGAGGATAGAGGAGAGAGCAGATAGGTCACAGGGGCAATCAGAAAGCTCGGGTTTGGGGGGGGAGGGGATAAAAGGGGAGAAAATTTGTAACCCAAAATTGTGTGAAAATAAATGTTAAAAGTTAAATAAAAAAATATATATATAATAAATAAAATTAAGCCCCCAAATAAAAAAATAAAATAAAATAAAATATATAAAAGGCAATCAGGAAATCAAGGGGGAAAGAAAGAAATCTATTTGGAACTCCTTGAAACTCAATAAGACATCGTATAGTAGAATGAAAGTTGGCTTTGGAGTGAGAAGACCCAAGCTAGAATTCTGGCTATGCTGCTACGTCACTGACTTTGAGAAGACTACAGCTTTTCTGGGCCTCAGTTTTGTCATCTGAAAAATGAGGGAACTGAACTAGAAGAGCTCTCAGGTCCTCCCCAGATCTAAACATGTGAGTCTTTCCTGATAAATGTATTCGACAAGTGTTTAGATTATAGATACAGATATCTGTTTAGACAGACAGAGGCAGATCTCTGTGTGTGTAAAATGTAAGCAGGGCACAACAGATAGAAAGCTGGTTCTAAGTTTCAGAGCAGGGGCCAACCAAAACCAACAGATGCAGCTCGTCTCCGGGAGCTCCTTATGTCAGTGAAATCACAGGCCAGTTACTAAGTGTTAAATGTACAAACTAGGTTAGGGTTAGCAAACTATGACTCTGAAGCCAAATCCAGTCAGTTGCACAAATGACCCATGAGCTGCTTTATAGTATATTAAATAAGGTTTTTAATTTTACTTAAAAATGCAAATTCCATTCCTAACACATGCACCTTACAAAAAAAAGGCAGGGGCCACTATAATTTGCTGACCCCTAAACTAGATTATCAAACTTCTTGAATGCAGGAGTCATCTTCTAATTTGTTTTTATTTCCACATACTATCCTTGGCATTCAATAAATTATCTTGACAGGCCAAGACCATGCTTATATGAAAATTACCTTGGGAAAAATATATATTTCCATCAAACCAATCAGTTATAACACAATTTTAAATTGTGCCCCCAAATGTGTTATAAAGACACGAGCTGAGTATAAAAATTGATGAATGATAAGATGTTTATTTCTCTGAAAGTTTTTTTAATCTAAAAAACAAAAAATGTACATGAGAGCAACACACAAAAAAACACCAATACCACCAAACTGTGTATAGCAAAGTACTCTGTGTTTGAGGGATTTTAAAAGGGATGATGGTGGTTGCAATGGGAAAACTCTCCAATAGTTCAGAATGGGCTACCAAGTAAAAATACAATTACGTCTTAAACATATTTTATATCATGCAACACTTGATTTTTAAGAAATTAAAAAAGAGGCACACCTTAATTTTCTACTGCAGAGGTTTACAAACTTTTGGTCTCAGGCTCCTTTTATACTTGCATTTTTTAATGTACTTTTTTTTAATATCACTTTTATTTTCAGTTCCATATTCTCTTCCTCCCCCACCCATCACAAATATGGTGTAATGAAAAACAAATTTCTATCACTTTCAAAAAAAAAAGGAAAAGAAAAAATATATGCTTTTCTCTGTATATCTGGAGATGGCTAGAATTTTTCATCCTGAGTTCTCTGGAATTAAAAGAGCTGCCATAGATATTTCTGGACATGTGGATCCTTTCCTTCTTTCTTTGATTTCTTTGGGGTATAGAACTAGTAGTGGTATAGCTAGGACAAAGGACATGCAGTTTAATAGCTTTTGGGGTATAGTTACAAAATGCTTTCCAGAATGATTGGATTAATTCACAGCTCCACCATCTATTTAGTGCTAGCTATTTCCCACATGCCCTCCCAGAATCTGTCACTTTCCTTTTCTGTCAATGTTAGCCAATGTGATGCAAGTAAGGTGGTACTTCAGAGTTGTTTTAATTTACATTTCTCAGATTATTAGTGATTCAGACCACTTTTTAAATATGATTATGGCTATATAATATCTTTGATTTCTTCTAAAAAATCAACAGGCAGTTATCAAACTGGGAATGACTACAATTCTTATAAATTTGACTCAGAACTCCTTTATATTCTTAAATATTATTGAGGTTCTCAAAAACTTTTTTACATAAGTTGTAGATATTGACTATATTAGAAATTAAACTATATTGAACTATATAAATTATATTTATTCATTTAAAAATAATAATAAACATACTACATGTTAATGAGTATGTGTGTGTGTTTATCCTTTGTTGCAGATGAAGACCATGTTATCAGAGAAATAATGTCATGACTTGCACTTGACTTTGTTTTGAGTGAGGGAGGGCTGTGCAGGTCACCAGCCTCACTTCTCCTCCAGAGCCATCTGAATCCAATGACCAGATATTCATCAGGATGGCTAGAGATGACCCAGCATGAGGCAATTGGGGTTAACTGACTTGCCCAAGGTCACACAGCTAGTGTCTGAGGTGAGATTTGAACTCAGGTCCTCCTGACTTGTGCATTGGAGCTCTATCCACTGCACCAATATGAGTAACATGTTTTATGAATAACCATATTTCCCAAGACAAAAAAAATTTAGCGAGAAGAGAGACACTGTTTTCCATAATTTTGCAAATCTCTAATGCCTGGCTTAAACGGAGACAGATGGATTACCATATCTGCTTTTGCATTCAATATGTTTTGATATACTGTTTTGGTTAAAGTGTATGTGAAAAAAAAAGTCTCACACTATTACACAGTTGAAAGGGGAAGTGTATTTTAATAAACAAATAACAACTTGTATTACTATTAAAAGTAGTTTTGATATTGTGGACTCCCTGAAAGCATCTCAGGGACTACCAGGAGATTGCAGATTAGAGGGTAATTCCAAATATAAAACATTACTGTTCATGAAGGGATCAGACTAGATAGTCTCTGATGTTCCTTACCATTCTATAGATGCTTTAAAAAGAAAGGCATGTTTAGGGTTCTCCTATGACTTTCTCCCACATAGATACTCTATCTCCTATCCAGCCAGCTTTAACTACTGATATGGGTTCAAATTTTTCTCTTCCCTATCTACCACTCTGCTCCCTGAAATTATCAAAGCCCTATTCTAGGCTTATAAACATTTCTGAATCTAATCATTACAGGAGAATACCTAAAAGTTTAATATTAACAAAGGGAAAAGTTACAAAAAGTCTATGATCTGTGAAAGGAAAAAAAGGTTAGAAATTGGAAGCCAGTTCCCTTTAGTTTAGTTTCATACTATTTTAATAGTGTTGGCACATTTTCTTTAATTCTTATGGTTCAAATCTTAGTACAGAAAACAAACTTCAATTAACTATGAATTCTTCTGTACTCCTGGAATTTGGACGTATTTCATGTTCCTTGAAATAAGCAACACATTGTATGTAGCTTGGTATTCGGAACTTTTTATGATAATTAGTACTTCTTAGAACAAGTTTTGACCTGAACAAGATTTCTACTGCTTACTCACCATTAGCAACAGAACTCCCGCTTATACAAAAGTCAAGTAAATGTGGCTCTCAGAAACTTATGATGGATAGCTAAAACACACAGATGAGAAGTATTTAACAAAAATGCTGATTGACATATTTAACAAAAAGCTATTCAGAACAAAAGTAAAATACTGTAAATTAGCACTCCCTACTGTGATTTTTTTAAAGTGTCACTATGCTAATAGATATAGTACAATTAAATTTAAAGACTAAATTACAAAATGAGAGCATTGGTTCTGAAAGAGGATCTGGGTTCAGATTCTACCTCCACGTTAATACCTGTCAGTGTCAGGGCAGGTCAGTGTCCTCATCTGTCAGATGAGGGGGCAGGACTAGAGAGATGACCTCTCAGGAGCCTTCAGGGTAGATAGAAATCTATGGTCCCAAACTTTTGGAACTGTTTGAATAAAACAATATTTCTAATATAAAGAAACTTTTCTGTTACGCTACTCTTTTTAAATACTCTGCATAGAAAGATGCGAAAGGGGTCTGGTGGATGGTGCAAATATAGTAAACGTGTGCTCAAAAGCTCCAGTAGATTCCTCCTGCTTCTAGGACAGAGGTTCTTAACCTGGGGTCTATGAATTTAAAAAAAAAAAAAACCAATATTCATAACTTCTTCAATACAACTGGTTTCTGTTTCGACCCATTTTATTTTATGCATTTAAAAATATTATTCTGACAAAGGATCCACAGTCTTCACCAAACAGAGGTGTACATGATATAAAAAAGGTTGAGTCCCTGATGCAGAATAAAGTACAATGCTCTCCTGCTTGGCTTTTAAAGACCTTCACAACCTGACTCCAATTTATCTTTCTAGCTTTCACATGACTCTCCTGCATGAACTCCACACTTCAGCCAGACTGGATTATTTGCTGATCCCCATACACAATACTCTACCTCCAGACTCCATGCCTTTCTTTGCCCAGGCTATCCCTACCTGGAATGTGTTCTTTCTTTCCTCCTTGAAGAGGGTCATGACATCCACTAGACATACAAAGAAAGGCAAAAGATAATTCGGGCTCCCAAGAATCTCATGGTTTGACCAGGGAGACCGCGTGCAAACAACTACGTACAAAGAAGCTATCTAAGGCAGGGGAGGGGAATAAGCATTTATGTAGTTCCTGCTACGTGCTGGGCCGCGTGCTTTTTACAAATACTATCTCACTGGATCCTCACAACAACCCTCTGAGGTAGGTGGTACTTTATTCTCGTTTTACAGCTGAAGAAACTAAAGCATACAGATTAAGTGACTCGCTCAGGGTCCCAAAACTAGGTAATATCTGAAGCTGGATTAAAACACAGGCCTTCCTTATTCCAGATCCAGCTTTTATCCACTGTGTACCACTAAGCCACCAGCTGCCTCTAAAATTTAGAGCACAAAGTGGAAATAATCAAAAGAAAGAAGGCACTAGGATTAAGGGCAATTGGCAAACATTTCCTGTAGAATGTGGAATTTTAGCAGGGACTTCCAAGGAAGCCAGGAGGTAGAGAAAAGGAGAGCACAGTGGTGGCAGCATCAGACAGAAGGGGATATATGCAAAAGATGTATGGAAAGTAAAATTTACAGCCTTTGAGAAAAGATTGGATGGGGGAGGGGACAGGTGGCAGTGAAGAGTCAAAGACACCTATGTTTTGCCAGCCAAGGTGACTAGGAAGATGATGATACTATCCACGTAATAAGGAAGTTGAGAAAAGTCTAGGTGCAAAGGGGAGAAAGATGAGTTCAGTCATAACGTCAGGGAGTTAGTATGTAAATATTTATTTATGTGAAGTGCTACAGATAGATGATAACTGTTTTCACAGGATCATAGGATTTAGGGCTGGTAGTTACCTTATTAGAGATGATCAGATTTATCCCTTGTGTTCTACAGATAAGGAAACTGAAGTCCAACAAGTATAAATGCTTATAATTTAGGTATATTATTATAACCTTGTGTGTGTACATGTATGTATGTTTATATGCATATACCAGCATTGCTATAACCATAATTATAATAGCTTTACTATAACTTAGCTGGAACGTGACAAAGCCAGGACGTGAACTTAGTTTTCAATCTCAAAATCTCATGTGTTCTCTCCATCATTCCTAATCCTTACCACTATATCATCGCTAAACCCTAAGACCTACAACGCTAGATGAGCCTAAGCTGCTCTCCAACACAAACACCCATCTTTTTAACCATCCATACTCTCCCAGTAATTCTTTATGCTGGGAACCTCCGGTACTCTCTAAGGAATCAAAAGTTGCAGATGACCCAAAGGATAACTGGAAAAGATATATGGAAGGTATTAAGGACATCACACAAAAAAATGTCTTCTCAGAAAAGGAAGCACGTCAGTCACATAGTAAGAGTAAAGTGCTATACCGGCAGCCACAAAATAAAAAAAGGTAGAAGGCAGCCTCCAGGGACCTGGAGAGACCTTCTATAAAGGAATTATTGAAGGAATATGGGCAAGAAAAGGACAGGATAAGTCACGGATGTACTGAAATCTGTTCCAATATGAGGGATCAAATCAAAGAGATCATGAATGGATCCTTTAAAATACCTAAACAAGACTCACATTTACATGATGTTTTCCCAACGACAGCCCTTGGAGCCAAGGTATACAAGATTTACATTCACATTTGTAGATGAGGAAGCAGTTGTTTCAGAAGGGTTAAATGACTTCCCAAGGTAAAAGAGGCTGGTCATTATTAGATACAGGATCCAAACCAGTCTTCTGGTGCCAAAAGAAGCACTCTTTCCACTACCCCTATATTTATTGTTTTAAAAATTGCTTCTTTAAGGATCAAGAGGAAATTAGTGTAAATGATGCCAGAGGGACTTGGATTTGCTATGTTTACTCTGCCTTAAAAGGAATAAACAGAGGTAGTGAAGGGAGACAGGGACAGTTTCCAAGTCCATAAAGTCAAAAGCAAAACCAAGAGGAGAAATGAAGGTTGACAGGCCTGGACCTCTCCTCAAAAGAAGGCTGTGGAAGAAAATTCACCAATAGGTGAAAGGAGTCAATATGGCTGAAGTATATGAAAATAAATTCATTTGAGCTCAAGACACTGTAGATCTGGAAGAAATAATTTACTTAATATTGAAGTGAGCACCGGGGCAAAACTGACCAAGGCAAGGAGTAAGTATCTGAAATAGGCTTCATCCCTCAATCTTCATCCCTTCAACCCAGGCTGCAGGAACCCCCAACCTCAGAGACCAAGAGAACAGATAATGGCATGTTTTGTTATCACCTCTTTTCCACCTCCAGAAGAGGACAATAAAAACAACATTACCACAGCTATAATATAGTGACAATCTAAATGGGCCCTAAGACTACATTCATAATCACTAAATGAGTAAATGCAGGCCATTTAGGTGGTACAGCCAAAGCTTCTTTCCCAGGCTACCATTACCTAATCTCCAAAATCCTCAGTCTTGCCCCTCCCCAGTCCCATTTCACTGCATCCTTCCCTTTGTTCTCAGTAATCCCCAATCTATTGCTAACAAATCTGAAAATCAGACCACTGCTCTCCCCCACAAATAACTCTATATATTTTATATTTCATTTTCTTTGCAGATGGTGTTTCTTCTCAGGAGCTCCAGATCCATATCACAAACTGCCTAGGAGGAATTTTGAACTAGAAGCCCTGCAGGCATCTCAAAAATCAACATGTCCAAAACAAAACATAATCTTTCCTCAAAAAAATGCTCTTCCAAACATCCCATTACTGTGGAGAATCCTTTAGTCATCTTAGTTTGCAGCCCCTGATGCAGACTGCAACTTCTTACTCTAATCCATGCCATAATATAAGAGTTGCCAAATCACTGTCCTTTCTTTTTCAAAACATTTCACAGTCTTTCTACTCACAAAAAGCTACCATTCTATCTCACTGAATTCATCATCTTTCATGCAGACCACTGAAATAACCTTCTGTTTCAACTGCCTACCTCTCTCAAATCTTTCTGCACTCACCCAATCCATTTTACACAAAGCTTCCAAAGTGATTTTCCTAAAGTATGAGACTGACCGCATCACCTTCCTATTCAATAAACTTCAGTGGCTCCCTATTTACCTCTAGGTTCAAAAATAAACTTCCCCTTTAGCATTTAAAGCTCTCAAAAACCTGACTCTTTACTCTTTCCACATTACGCCACCCTCCCCCACAAAGTCCACAGTCCAGTCATACTGGTCTATTCAAGACGCCACCTGGGTGCCTTTGTACTAGCTATGATGGGGTACAGTCTCTGGGAACCCCCCTTCAACTCTCCAAGAATCTTTCCATTTGATTTGGCAGTTCACCTGAGGCCAAAAACGGCCTTTCATTACGGATTTGTCCAATTGCCTCCAGCTTCTTCCTACCCTAGATTCCATAGCCCTTCATAGCCGGTTACCTCCCAATTGCCTCCAACTGTTTCCCACCCTTGATCCCATCAAAATCCCACTCTCATAGTTCTGACCTCTAGTCACCCCAGTCCTATCAAGACCCTCCCTAGAAGTCAATACTCTTGGGGAGGGACAGGATCAAAAGAGAGAATAGAAGCAATGGAGGGCAGGATAGGATGAAGGGAAATATAGTTAGTCTTACACAACACGACTATTATGGAAGTCATTTGCAAAACTACACAGATATGGCCTATATTGAAGTGCGTGCCTTCCCAAAGGGAATGGGTGGGGAGGGAGGGATAAAGAGAAGTTGGAACTCAAAGTTTTAGGAACAACTGTTGAGTACTGTTCTTACTACTAGGGAACAAGAAATACAGGTAATGGGGTATAGAAAGTTATCTGGCCCTACAGGACAAAAGAGAAGATAGGGACAAGGGAAGGGAAGGATGATAGAAGAGAGGGCAGATTGGTGATAGGGGCAATTAGAATGCTCGGTGTTTTGGAGTGTGGGGAGGGGACAAACGGGGAGAAAATTTGGAACCCAAAATTTTGTGAAAATGAATGTTAAAAGTTAAATAAATTTTAAAAAAAGACCTTCCCTAAACCCCTCCTCCTATCACCCCAGACTACTACATCACCCCCAGATCCCTCGCAGTCTTTCTGTATATAAGATCCTTCTTGTCTCCATGAAGGTGTTCAGATTCAATCTAGCTCAGATTCAATCTGGTCCACTTGTCAACACAAGTGTTACAAATGCTTAAGCTCCTTAAGAGTCTACCCAATATGGTGAATCTTTAATAAACTTTGTGTTCCTTTGGTTGTAAGGTTTGGGTCGAATTCATCTGGGCAGGACCGGAAGTGTTGGTGTTTTGGGGTCCCAAGAACCCCAAACCTCAACATTATGGTTCCCTGACCTCAACAGCTATACTGAAGCTATTCCTGGAAGACTCACTCCTTACCTCTCCATCTTGAAATCCCAGGCTTTCTTCAAGACTCAAATAAAGAGCCATCATATCCAGGAGGCTATTCCCAGTTAGCTAATGCCTTTCCCTCTAAAGTTCCTTTCCATCTATTCTTGTATTGTTTTGTAATTTAGTTGTTTTCAGTTGTGTCCAACTCTTTGTGGACTCCATTTGGGATTTACTTGGCAAAGATACTGCAGTGCTTTGCTATCTCCTTCTCCAGCTCATTTTACAAATGAGGAAACTGAGACAAACATGTAAAAATGATTTGCCCATGGTCACACGGCTAGTAATACTAATGTCTGAGGCCAGATTTGAACTCAAGAAGAGGTCTTCCTGACTCCAGGCGCTCCATCCACTTCACCACCTTGCTGGCCCCTCTAGTTTCATGGCTACACCTATTTGCGTATATTCGTTATCTCCCCAATAGGATGCAAATTTATTGAGGGCAGGAACCGTTTTTGTTTCTCTTTTAATATCCCTGGTGACTGGAGAGGTGCCAGGCTCCTTGTCTGCTGAATTCTGCCTGATACTTCATGACCCAGTGGACCATACTGTCCATGAAGTTTTCTTAGCAAAGACACTGGAATGGTTTGCCATTTCCTTCTCCTGTGGATTAAGGCAAACAAAGGTTAATGGACTTGCCCAGAGTCACACAGCTAATTAAGTATCTGAGGTCCAGTCTGAACTCAGCACTCCTGACTCCAGGTCCAGCACTCTATCCACTAAGTCAGCTAGCTGCCCTGTCAGAGGCCTAGTAAGTGTTTAAAAAGTATCTGTTTACTGCCTAGGGAAGGAGAAGGGAATACGCATTTACATACTATTATGTGTCAGGAAGTGTGAGAAGTGCTTTACAAATATTATCTCATTTGCTTCTCATAAGAACCCTTCTGGTTAAGCATTATTATTATTCCCATTTTACCACTGAGGAAACTGAGGCAAACAGAGGCCAAGTGACTTGGCTTGAGGCCAGATAAGAATTCCAAGTTCAAATCTGTTAAGCTCCTTGAAAACATGGATTGTTTCATTTTAATCTGTTACCTAGCACAGCACTTGGCACACAGGTAGTTAAAAATGCTTGCTGAATTAAATTATTTGCACATATTTTTTAAAATTTTTAAATAATAATTTTAAAAAACATTGAGAAGGAACAGAGGGAAGAACAAGTCTGCAGAGAGCTTGATGAAACAGCTAAGCAAAATCATCTCCCCACCCCAGACATGTAAGGATGAAACGGAAGGGAGAAATAACAAATGGAAAATGGAAAAACTACTATATTGTTGTAAAAAATTATTTTTTTCAACAATTACAATGAGAACATCATATCTAAACTCAGCTTATAATAAGAGTTGGCATTTATAGTGTTTTAAGGTTGGCAAAGCACTTTACACATCATCTCATTTGATCCTGACAACTCTGTAAGGTGGGTGCTATTATTATCATCACACAGAGGTCAGTGCTGAAAGAGACAATTTTGAGAGTGCTAATAAGATGGAATCTCACATATATGTAAGAAGGCCTCCAAAAAATCTCAGATCTTATTATTTTCCCCAAAAAGTGACTGAAAAAAATTATCAACACTTACCCAGATGTCTACTTTCCTATAACTACACAACTCCCTAAAACAATAATCTGTAGATGCATTGAGATCATCCTTAATGAAGGTTTGAAAAAGGAACCAAGTGGACTTTTTACAAGCAATATTTACAATGGTACCTAAGTAGCTCAGTGGGGCTAGAGCCCTGAGCCTGGAATCAGAAAGATCTGAATTCAAATCCAGCTTCAAACAATTACTAGTTGTGACCACTGGGCAAATCACTTCACTGCCCTCTGCCTCCCAGAGTTGCTGCAAAGATCAAATGAGAGATAACATTTGTAAGCATTTTTTAGCACAGTGCCTGGCACATGGCAAGCACTACATGTTAACTCTTGTTACTATTACCACTGTTATTATTATCACCTTTACAACAGACCACAGGTTTTTCAACTACATGTGCAATTGTTGTAAGATGTATAGAGGACACAAAATCTCAGCATACTTATTTGATGATGTTCTTAAAAAATAACAGTTTAAAGACTGTCCTCTAACAAAATATCTCCCCATATGTGTCAAAATCATGAGATCCTCTATGATAATTGTCTGACCCTGTAACTATTGTATATTAATATCAAGTAAGGCATAAAACAGGGAGACTTCCTCACCAAGGTGTTTGTCACTTTCATAGAGGATGCCAAATACAAAACTAAATGGATAAAGCAGTCCTTATGGATAGTGACGTCTTCCATGGATGGTACTACACTGATTTACATCAAGCCTATGAACACTGCGGTAATGTTGCAATCACTGAAGAATCCAACGTAAGGTTGAAACTAGAAAAATTAAAAAGATAATAAATACCTATTATCCAAACTACTAATATGAGGGTCAATGACAAAGCACAGAACTGATGTCTTGGACAAATATAGCACATGGACAATGAGCCAGGCCCAAAAATGAACAAGAGGAAGAATGAACTAAATAGTTTTGGGGAAAATGCTCAGTGCTTTAATGATCACAAGCTTCTCCCTGAAACAAAAACCTATCACTGAAGACCACTACTCCTCCTGTGAGGCTGTATAAGCTAATCATTATGGAATGCTATACTCTCAAAAAATTCAAGTTGAGGTTCACCCAAGAACAGTGGAGAGGTGGGCATGGGATGGCTTGTAAGAGGTTACCAAACCAACCAAGACTGCGCAGAATAAATGATGTATAGAATATCATCAGAAAAGCATGATTAGAAAAAGTGAGTTGGTCATGTGACAAGGAGGGATAATTAAGGATATATCACCCATATGTTCTAGTGCTATTCATACAAAGAGAACCCATTCCATTCTCCATCTACAGCTCTGCCTAGTTTCAGCTCCAAGGAAACAAAATGCCCCTCCCAGGATAAGTTGATTACTTCTAATCCTATCACCATACTGTCTTGGATATCGAGACACCTCCCTAAACTAGAAGAAAAACCCCAATATGCTGTATAAATCCATATGAAAAATTTAATAAAGAACACAGACCAGAGTCACAAAAAGTGAGAGGGCATGGATGGACTGCCATCTCCATCGTTGAGGAGAGTACGCATGATGAAGAGATCATCGCAGATTTACGAAGGTATCAAAGGGTTTTTTAAAAGCTTACAGCTTGTTGTTATATCTTGATCTCTATAAGGTGGGTAGAACTATCCAACAAACATTTATTAAGAACCTACTATGAATGCTATGATAGGTGCTGGAGAAAGAAAGACAAAATGAAAAAAACAGTTCCTTCACCTAAGGAATTTGCAATCTACTGGAGATGGGGGGAATATAAAGAAACAAATAAGCACAAACAAGATAATTTGAGAAGCAGGAATGATAAAAATCATAGAGGTCCTCTAATCCAACTCCCTCATACTATTTATGTGTGTGTGTGTGTGTGCGCGCGCCAGCGGGCATGTGTGTGGAAACATGTCCCCAACAGATAACCCAAAGAGGCTGAGGGACTTTTCCAAGGTCCCGCTTCTAACATTCCCCACTTTCCCTGTGTTCTCTTCTAGAAATGGCAGAGGACAAGCTGAAGGGGACTTAAATGAGAACTATGTAGCTATGTTCCCATCTCAACTTGGCCACTTAAAAGTCATGGGGCTGTGGGCCTATTTCTTCAGCTGGAAAATGAAGACAATACTAATATTATCTTCCTCCAAGGAGTGCCGGAGACAAGTGCTTTATAAACTAAACCACAAGGCTGCTATAAAATGAGAACTGTCATAAGACAGCTGAAGAAAATGGACCACATGATCCCCAAAGATACCTTCCTGCTAACACGTGGTGTTCTTTGCTTCTGCACAACAAGCTTGTGCCTTTCAGCATCTCCTATAACATCCCATGACATGGCTCAGGAGAAGGTAAGGTTGGTGACCTTGCGCAGCCTTCTCTCATTCAAATCAAAATCAACTGCCAGTCATATGTCATGATCCTCTTCAAGAAGGACAAACACAATAACATCCTGTTCAGAGAGTGAAACAAAACACACACACACACACACCCCACCTCTTCCTTTTGGTTTGAAAGAAACATTAACAATGGAGGGGATCAGGAAAAGGCAGAACTGAGAGAGTGCATTTATTGGAGTGCTAAGATCAGGAAGAGCAAACAGGCCAGATTGGCTGAATCGGAGTGGGCAATGGGGAAAAATGTTTCCAATAAGCTTGTAAAGATTGGCTAGGGCCATATCGGGTATCACTTTAAATGACAAGTTTATATCTTATCCCAGAGGCAATAGGAAGCCCCTCAAAGTTCTTAAATAGGAGAGTAATAAGTCAATTCTCTTGCTTCAGTTATTATTTTTAATCAGTGACAGTGTCTTTGGCAAATCATTAAAATTTTCCCCTTTAATTTTTTATTAGATGTCAAGGAAGTCAAATAAAAAACTATGGTTCTCAAGACTTCCCATTTAACTACTTATGTTATTTTCTATTCAGTCATTTCTGACTCCTTGTGAACCCAATTTGGGGTTTTCTTGGCAAAGATATTGGAGTGGTTTGCCATTTCCTTCTCCAGCTCATTTTACAGATGAGGAAACTGAGGCAAACAGGAAAAAATGACTTACCCAGGGTCACAAAGTTAGTAAGTGTCTGAGGCTGGATTTGAATTCAGAAAGAATCTATATAGTCTTTGCCACCTAGCCTTCCTTAATAACTATATCAAGGCCATATGTTTCCAGATGACTGCTCCAGATAAAATTCGTCTGCTAGAAATTTATTTTCCCAAAATAACCTACAGAATTTCAAATCATTTCATAAACACATAGGAAAAGTGGGAAATGATCACAATTTCAGAGAAAACCTTCCTATATTTCACAGTTGCTTCATTTTCAGCTTGACTAGGGTGGATAATCCTCCCCACTTCTTCCTACAAATTTCCTCTACCAAGGCTTTCTGACCAACAATAACACAACCTTTACTACCAATTCATCATTTCTCTTTGTCCCTAAAAACTGAGCATTCAGGAGAACCGTGTAGTACTGAGCTCCTTAATTGGAATGGAAAGCTGAGACCCATAAAGCATTATTAACCAACTTTTCCTCTCTTTAGTCCTTCTTTCTCCCACTTAAAGCCCCTTCCATTGTCCCCGTTCTACAGTTTTAAAAGAAAAAGTCTAGAGCACATTTACCTATAAACTACAGGTTCTTCTAACACAAAACACAAGCCCTAGCTATAGGGATAATCCCATTGCCTAGATTCGGAGACCTTTACACCAAAGACCTCACCCACTACCAAGAACCCATCAGTGGCTAAGCAGGGTTCTCTGCCTGCTTATATCAGAAGGTGCTGCAGACAGGGAGAGGTCTGCTCCTGCTGGGCACCTGGGATGACCGTGCCAACAGTGCCACCCTGTGCCACCCTATTCTGGGACAAGACGTAACCCCGAAATCCGCACGTGTCTGCCATTCTGACCAGCTCCACTCAAGTCAAGGGATCAAAGAAACTTTTGCTTCTTAAAAACCGTGGTAAAAAACACGACATTCGTTAACGTGGAGATAAAAAATACTCTCGCTGGGGCCCGACGCCGAAGACAGTCAGCAGCCAGGGGCCCCGGGGCTACTTTCTCCTTTCTGCTGAATCACAAAGTCCCCCAAGAGCAGATGGGCCGCGACCTCCAGGCCGGGGCACCCACAGGGCCCACACCGCAGCCGCGCGTGAAACCCTCCGGGCCAGCCTAGGAACCCGCTCCACCGCGCTACTCCGGGACAGTGGCGTCGATGAGGCGGGAGGGCTCCCTGCGGGCTCTGCCTGGGACCCACGGCCGCTCCATCACCGCCCCGGGGACCCGCAGGCACCCACTGTGCCCAAGGGCCCCGGGCATCCCGGACCGGGCCTGCCCCGGCGCCCCTCGGCCTTCCCTGCGCAGGGGCTTGCCCTCCCCCCCGGCCGGCGCGGCATGGCCCCGCACGGCTGCCCTTGCACGCCCCGCTCCCCGCGGCGCCTGGCCGGGGCCGAGCCAGGCCTGCAAACTATCCCCCAGCCACTCACCGTTAGGCTCGGCTCAGTCCCGCCCTGCGTGGCTCGGCTCGCCCGCTCCCTCCACGCCGCGCCCCGAGATGTCAGTTGGACTTGTGCCGTGCACAGTCTTCCCCGCGCCGAGGTCCCCACCGCCTTCTCCCGAGGCCGAGAGCCGCTTCTAGGAGCGCGCCATATTCTGTGACGTCACCTTCGGTGCCCCGCCTCCTCCCTACCCCCACCACACACACCCCGGCGCACACATTTTGCGTCATAGGATCCCGGCGTGGGAGAGGCGGGCAAGGCCGGGAAAGGGAGAGGAGCGCAGCGAATCGCGAGCGCGCAGCACGGGCGCCCCTGGAAGCCGGTTCACTTTTTTTCCTCCTCTAGAAACTCTGGGCCGGAAAGTCTGGCGAGGGTGGTGGGGTGAAAAGAAAGAGGGCAGGGAGGGTCTGCGCTGGCACGTGTCGCCCATGGCAACAGGTAGCGAAGGGGTGCAGATGCGGCGCGAAAGGGAAGGCCGCCATCTCCTGGTTGGAAGAGGATGGCCGGCAGAACTGCCCCTTTCACCAGTGCAGGAACGTTTTATGCTTCTGGTCTGGGGCAGCGGAGGAGAGACGTGGAGCCTGGCTCCCTGGGATCCTGCGTGCACCTGTTTGGGGAGGGATGGACCTACAGAGTGGCAGCGGCCAAGGAGCCGGGGGACGGCGGCCGAAGGGGGCAGCCTAGGCCGGCGGGGCACGGAGGCCGAAGGGGGCCGCCTAGGCCGGCGGGGCACGGAGGCCGAAGGGGGCAGCCTAGGCCGGCGGGGCACGGAGGCCGAAGGGGGCAGCCTAGGCCGGCGGGGCACGGAGGCCGAAGGGGGCAGCCTAGGCCGGCGGGGCCGCGGTCTGGGACGAAGAGAACCGTATGGGAATCGGTGGCCCTGCGGGTGTGACCTTGGGCGAGTCCCGCCGGGCTTCGGGAGCTTTGTCCGTACAGAGAGGTTTGGGGACGGAGTGGTCGTCTGAGGTCCGTTCTCGTCTTCTATATTTATATATGAACATGCTGCCTGTCCCTCAGTATAAGGCAGGCCTCTTCAGAGCTGGAGCTGTTCGATTTATCTCTCTCTCCTTAGTGCTTGCCGTATTTATATCCACTGGGGATCTTGTAAAGAGAGGCTCCAAACAGAAATTCCTTCAGGCCCTTCCCAAGGAGAGAGTATTAGCCCCAGACTTTACACATCTTTTAGTGCTTCTTTGAACTGGACAGGGGGATGGCCCCTTTAATAGAAAAGAAAAAGAAAAAAATAAATCACCCTGGGAGGGGCAGGAGCCTCCAGGGTGGATGTTTCAAAGAGAACTGTTACTGTGGACTTTCACTCAAGCCTGGAGGGTCCAAAAACAGCCCTTGAGCGGAGGTTGGGCAGGGACCCATTACCTCACTCAAAGTGAGAACCTGAAAAGGCCTCAGCCTAAAGGGCCCCAGGGTCTCCCAGTGCATTCTGGGCCATCTCCAGTGATGCTGATGGATATCTGGTCACTGGATTCAGATGGCTCTGGAGGAGAAGTGAGGCTGGTGACCAGCCCTCCCTCATTCAAAACAAAGTCAAGTGCAAGTCATGTCATTACTTCTCTGATGGCATGGTCTTCTCCAAAAACAAGGATGAACACATCACCCTGTCCATAGTAGGTTCTTAATAGATACTTTTTTGGGGGGAAAAGGGAAGGCAAGGCAATTGAGGTTAAGTGATTTGCCCAAGGTCACACAGCTAGTAAGTGTCAGGTGTCTGAGGCCTGATTTGAATTGAGGTCCTCCTGACTCCAGGGCTAGTGTTCACAATAAATACTTTTGATTAACTGATTAATTGATATGCCAAGAACTTTACTGCAAAATGGTTGTGTGTGTGTGTGTGTGTGTGTGTGTGTGTGTGTGTATTCCTTTTCATGAGGAAAGATTTCTTTGCTTACCTCACAAATATTATAGTAGAATGAATTCTGGACTGAGATTAGAAACCCAGGGAAGCAGCTGACTCCAACCTTGTCACTACCTCCCTCTGACCTTAGGCAAGTCTCTTAGCCTATTTGGACTGAGTTTCCTTATCTATCAAAGGAGGGATCATAGAATTTAAAGCAAGAAAAGACTTTCTGAGATCATCTGATCCAACCCTTCATTTTACCAGTGAGGAGATGGGCACAGAAGTAAAGTGACTCATGCAACACATGCTCTGCTGCTACTATCCCATTCATCCTGACAAAATTGAATGTGACTACTTGTCTCTTCAGAGTTTAAAGGAGTGCTTTCTTTTAATGCTATAGTTCACAAGTCCCAGCTGGTGCACTTCCTGCCATGATTATCAGTTGATACACAATCATCAGCTAGGATAGAGTGCCCAGCCTGGAGTCAGAAAGACTTATTTTCCTGAGTTCAAAACTGTCCTCAGATATTTACTAGTTGTATGACCCTGGGCAAATCACTTAACCCTATTTGCCTCAGTTTCCTCATCTGGAAAAAGAATTGGAGAAGGAAATGGCAAACCACTCCCAAATGGAATCGCAAAGAGTGAGACAAAATTGAAAAATGACTTAACAAGCATACAGCAGCCAAACAGATGATAATGCATTTTTTTGTATTTTTTCCATTGATAATCCAATGTCCATTTCTAATGTTAACCCAGATGATAGTTCTAACGACTTTGATGGTGAGAACTTTCTTTTCTAGGTCTTCAGAAGTTGTGGCTGCTGAGGAGGTAGGGGCTGCAGTACCTTTGGGGTCATTGGTCAGGTTGTATCACAATAAGTTTTGCCTCCCTAGAATGGCTATGGGAGCCAGGGCAGAAGCCGGACCTCTAGTTCATGGGTTACTGAAACACTGAGTCTTGGGTTATTTCTACCTGGGTCTGAGAGGAGGTGATGGTCATTGGGTAGTGGTGATTTGACCCATTAACCTCATGCTGCTCCCTTTCTCTCCAGATTTCTTACTGTTCCAGCAAGGCTAGCTTGACAGTCTTGATGGTGGTAGTTGCTGTTCAGGATAATGAGTTCCATAAGGGTTGACCCCCCTTGATGTTAACTACAGGAGTAAGGCAGCTGGAAGCAGAGCTGATGAGATGAAAAGCATTACTGTTCCAGGATTCTTAGATCTAGGATCCTGAGAGAACTCCACTTGGGACTATGGGGAGGTAGTGACTGAGGTGGTGTCAGTGGTTTGGCCAGTCTGGTACATGCTACCCCTTGTATCTCAAAAGACCTTAATGCTCCAACGGACAAAGGAGGGAGTTAGAAAGGACCTTATAAGTCAACTAATTTAATCTTATTTTATTTTTTCTAATGTTGCATTAAAAGATTAACATTGAACATTAATATACTCAACTAAGTTTGTTTAATAACTATTAGCATTTAAATTAGCTAAGTTAAATGCATGACATTTAAATATTTTTCAGTCACTCTCTAAATCCTTTTCATGATTCTTTGTTCATTCACACTCATCCTCTTTTCTTTTTATATATTGAGTATGAAGTGATATATTTTTCTGGTTCCATTCTTTTCACTTTATTATTTTATATAGATTTTTTTTTTCCAAATGTGTTTTTATGTCTCATATCTGTGGGTCTTAATTGTATTACAATATCCCATTATATTTATGTGCCATTGTTGGGAATCAGACCTAGAAAAGAAAGTTCTCACCACCAAAGTCCTTGGAACTATCATCTGGGTTAACATTAGAAATCAACTCTGGATTATCAGTGGAAAAGATACAAAAAAATGCATTATCATCTGTTTGGCTGCTGTATCCTTGTTAAGTCAAGTGCAAAGATGGCTGAACTTTTGGTTGCGTAATTGAATGCCCCCTCCGCCACTTTTTCTCTGTGAGCATAGGACTGCCACGAGTGGAATTATTTGATCAGAAATTATGGTTGCCCATGACTAATGTGGAAATATGTTTAATATGATTGCTATATCAGATAGCTTGCCATTTTGGAGAGGGGGGAAGGGAGGGAGAAAGAGAGAGAAAATTTGGAACTTACCACTTTATAAAAGTGAATGTTGAAAACTATCTTTACATGTAATTGGAAGAAATAAAATACCATTAAGTGGGGAAAAATAAAGTATTATTTTACCTTTGTAATTTTGCTGCCTGATTACTCTCCAAAAAAATTCTTTACAGAATTTTTATAGAAAAAAGTTTACAATTCCATTGTTCCCCAACAATCTCACCAGAATTGCTTCCTTGCTTTTAGTTTTTATTTTTTGTCCATTTAATAGGTGTGAGTTAGTCCCTCAAGTAGGTTTTAATTTGCAATTCTTTGATATTAGTTGTTCGTTCACTTCTGTTGAGTCAGATCCTTCGTGTCCCTGTTTGAGGTTTTCCTAGCAAAGATACTGGATGACTTGCTGTTTCCTTCTCTAGCTCATTTTACAGATGAGAAAACTAAGGCAAAAAGTATAAAGTGATTTGCCCAGGGTCACATAGCTAATAAATGTCTAAGACCAGATTGTGTTCTTGAACTGCAAGCTCTATCCACTACATGACCTAGCTGCCCTTGATATCAGTATGGTTAAGTATTTCTCAAGTGATCATTACAATTAATGTTTCATTTTCTGAAAAATTGTACATATCTCAGACCATTTATGTATGCATAGATATCTATTAGAGACTGGGCATTACTAGCATGACCTTTTAACAGTTCCTTATATTTTTAAAATATAGGTTTTTATAGCATTTTCCTATTTATAATTTTTATCTTGTAATTATATTGGTTTTTGTTGTACGGAAATTTTTTTTTCATTTAGTCAAGGACACTTTTCTTGTCTCTAATAATTTGGGACCTTCTCTGAAAGGTCAACAAGATAAAAAGAATAGGAATGTTTTATAGAGTAAGAAAGTTTCTGAATGTGGAAAGATTACTATGTTTTACAGTGATGGGAGGGAACACATAAATTATAACTAGGAAGCCTACCTCTATTTTTCACATTTTCTGTCTCATCACCAATCTTCCCCTGCAATTCCTATACATAAGTTTATGATCGCTTATATAACAACAATAACAACATTTGTTTTATATCAAATTGTGTCTATTATTATTTTTTCATTCTTATCTTATTTAATGCAGCTCAGGTAGAAATGTTCCCAGAACAAATAGGTATCCTGATATTTTTCTTTTATATTTAATGTCCTACAGACTACCTACTAGTGGGTATACCTGCCTCAAGTCTCTTCCCATTCCAACCCAATCCATCTTCCATTTAGCCACTATGATTTTCCTATCTCTATGTCATTTCTTCATACTCAACCATAAATTTCATTAGCTAATACAATTTTATCTATACCTAATATCTCAGGCAGGAGGGGGATTTTAGAATGTATATTTAATTGGCAATCAATTTAATTTGTCTTCTAGTTTGTTTTGAACCCAGCAAATTATTTCTATTAAAGAAAACATAGAATCGTAGTTTTAAAGCTGAAATGAAGGATCAGCTAAACCAACATCATTTTATATGGGAATTAAAGCTCACAGAAAAGTGACAAATCCACGTCTTGTCTCTGCCATGTGTTCATCCCACTACATGCTATGAACAGTAGCTTTTCTGTTTATATTATCCTGTGTAAAGAATCTCACCAATGTCCATGTTGATGACATCACAAATCTATTGAAAAACTGTTTAATGTTTGGTAATTCTGTAATCGCAAAAAATTCTTCATAAATTTTGCCCGGTAAACTGTCCAACTCAGTAACATTAAATAATTATATTTGTGCAACATTTTGTATCTTACAAAGCAGTTTCATATATATTAACAAATTGATCATTTCTCCCCAAATATTATTTATTATTATTCCCATTTTATAGATGAGGAAACACAGGCACAATTTTTTAGTTGCCTAAGGTCAGACAACTAATAATTTGGTAACTCTATGATTCTCTGTGATAGGGTCCAGACTTTTGACTCTATCCAGTGCCTTTTCCCTCAGCATTCCTATTAAGGATATCAGAAAAATAGAAAAAAATAATCAGAAAAAATTTCTGAGGATCAAATGAGGAGTCTAGGGCAAATCAGTTATAGTATTAGGAATAGATCTTTGGATTTTTTTTCACTCACCCTTAGTTATCATCTACTAGTGCTTTGTACAATGCCTAACACACAGTAAGAATCTAATAAAAGCTTATTGATTGATTTGCTAAATCAAATCTGTTAGTAATTTTTTTTTCCTCCTGAAGTTTGCTTCAGTCTGCAAAGGTTTTGGATGCATCTCAGCATTAACTAGTTTTAATCCTAACATGTTCATTGAATGTGTCCCTATCTTACAAATAAAGATTTATATTCTGCATGAAGATTAAATAACTTTATTTAACCCTTGATTATCCATTGTTGCTTGTCCTTTGTACTCGAAGAGGCGCAATATCATAACGTGGGGATCAAGGTATAATGCGTTTGACTGTGGTTGATCAGTCCAACAAGGAACCGTGAAGGTTCTACCACACGTATGGGGATCAAGGTATAATGTGCTTGACTGTATGGCACAAAAAAGTCTGAACATTTGAAATAGTGTTTCTAGATTTGTGTATCTCACATTTCCTTTGTGCTACTGCGACTGCTTTGCTAAAGAAACACCATATCTTCTTTGACCAGAGCACTCCATGCTGGGTGGTTCTGTGCCAGAATTTCCTATGTCTCACTATCGATATTAAAGTTCTTCAGAGAGACCTTGAGAGTGTCCTTGTATTGCTTCTTCTGACTTGAGTATGAGGGCTTGTGTTGAGTGGATTCTCTACAAAATAATCTTTCAGGTAAGTGTGCATTTGGCATCCAGGCTATTTGGCCAGTCCACTGGAGTTGCACTCCCTGCAGGAGAGTTAGAATGCTTGGTAGTTCAGCTTGAGAGAGGACCTTAGTGTCAGATATCTTATCTTGTCAGGTGATCTCCAGAATCTTCCTAAAACAGTTCAAATGGAAGTAGTTCAATTTTCTGTCATGGCACTGATATACTCTCCAGGTTTCACAAACAATAATGAAATCAGCATGACAGCTCTATAGATGTTCAGTTTGGTATATAGCCTAATATGTCTTACCTACCACATTTTCTTTCAGAGCTTTCTAAGTGCTGAGCTAGCTCAGGCAATGCATGAATTACTTCCATCATCTATATGGATATCCCTGGAAAGTATACTGCCAAGGTAAGTGAACTTATCCACACCATTCAAAATTTCTTTGCTATAATCAGTGGTTCCAGATATAGAGAGTATGGTGCTGGCTGGTAGAGAATCTCTGTTTTCTTGGTATTGAGTTAGGGATTATCCCTAGGAAATTTTCCATTTAATTTTGGTCCATAAAAACCATCAAACTTTTCAGTCTTTGCTAACATTTAGAATCAAAATTGACTTCATTTATATTTGCCACAATTTATCAAATCCTCTTATTTCACATCTGCCTTCTAGTTAAAATACGAATACACTGGGAAAAGATCAAGCAACATAAGCTCCAGAGAGATTAAGAAGCAAAAGGTTTGATTCCCAAATGAGATAATAAACACTCGAATAAACATAATTGGCTGTATTTATAAAGTTTTTTATGTTATTTTAGCACATAAATTTCACTGATGGCAGTTTTATGAATTTCTTTATAAACAGGTAGTTTTCTGTGGAATATGTCAAATTTTCATATAAAAATTCAATACTTCCTTTTATATTGATCTGTTGTCTTTTTCTTTGTGAACTATGAATTCAGGGCAGAATAGTCATGTTGTTCTGCAGTAAATTAGAAATTGTCATAAAATATTGTTTGTAATAATTACTATTAATTTTTTTGCCAGTACAATTTAATTTTTCTAATTTTCTGGTAACATCAAGGCTATGTAACAGCAATGAAAAATCCTCAAGGATGCTATGAAATTTTTTTGGTATTAAAGCTAGTATTTCATTTAATATTTATATAGGATGCATTCTTATAGATCATCATTATGTTTAGACTAGAATATTTAATTGTTTTAATCAAAACCAGCAACCTGATTATAATTGTACTTTCAATTTTATTTTTTAATCTTTTGATTGAGTTATATTCTTCTGAATAATTGAGCATTTCCATGGTAATTAATTTGCCATGAAATATGAACACATGAGAATGAGAATTTTTTTATCCATGTTTTTTGATAAATCTAGAATAAATTAAGTCTTAGCATAGGCATTTGTTATATAGCCACGTGTTCATTAAAACACTTTACTATTTTAAGCCCAGTCACAAGCAGCATGATTTTTGTAGCACGCTTTGTAATGTAGTGGAAGGAGCTCTTGATTTGCAGTCAGAGATCCTGAATGTAAATACTGACTCAGTTACTTATTGCCTGTGTGACCTTAGACATGTGCCTTTACAGCTCTCAGTCTGTTTCTTCATCAGTAAAATTTTGGACAAGATAACCACAAGGTCCTTTCCAGCTCTAAATCTATGATGTGAATTTAAACAATTCTTCTACTAAGGTAAATAGCATTTTACCTTTCTTATTTATAATTCAGTCACTAGAGAAAAATATAAGAATGAACTATGATAACTAATGCATATGTAAAATTAAAAAGAATGTATTCTACAATTAAGAGAGAAGGGGAGGAAAGGATCATAACAATGTTTTGTTTTTTTTTTTTAACATTGATTAAGTTACAGAAACATCTTAAAATGGCATAAATAACTTCAAATAGTTTAAAAACGCACCGTAATGAATTTCAAATCTTACTGCCACAAATAACATTTTTGTCTGCCTGGTGTGTATAGTTTAACCCTGCCAACAACAAACTAACAGTAAAGTTGGGGAGTGAGTCCACCTAACTACAAATATGAAAGAATTCTTGTAAGACACTGTTAATTCAGGATACACGAAGTGACAGGAGAGAATGCTTGCTACTATTCTGCTTCCCAACATAGGGATCACACTTTTGTTCCAACACCTTTAATCCTCATAACCCTGTGAGACAGGTAGTACAGATATTATTACTTATAAGGAAGCTGTTTCAGAGGAACTGTGTGTTTTTACCCAAATTCACAGAGCTATTAAATGGCACTACCTCAACAAAACCTTGGAACGTTTTTTTGATTGAGTAAGTCAGTGTATTACCTTTCTTTCTTTCATTGAACCCTTCCAGTAACAAAGAAAACCAATTAGAAAAAAAACAACCAATACAAAATGATCAATGCAGTATTCTATCTTCTTATTCCTCTACTTTTCTACTAGAAAGAGGGCAGCTCATTTTATTATCTGTTCTCCTAGGCTGGTTGGTTATCAAGTTTTGTGGTCTTTCTGTACTTTCTTTATTTTATTGCACCCAGTATGTGTGTGTGTTGTTCTCTGAGTTTTGTTTTCTTCACTCTATATGAATAGTTAAGCTCTCATTTTTCCCCCTGACTTCCTCATAGTCATAATATTTTGCAGTTAAATGTTATATTTCTGTAATATAATTTGTTCAGCTATTACTCAATGAATACCTACTCTATTTCCTTTTTTTTTTTCTTTTTTCATAGATGCCAAGTCTTCTGACTCCATGGTTGTGGGGAAAGGAGGAGGTGAAGGAGGGAAAATGTATTTATATAGTATCTATTATATGCCAGGCACTTTGCTAAATGATTCTCATAAATATCATGTGATCTCACGACAACCCTTATTATCCACATTTTATTGCTGAGGAAACTAAAACAAGCAAATATTAAATGACGTGCACAGTCACAGAGTTAGTATCTGCTGGGATTTGAGATTGCATTGAAACGCAGGTCTTACTGAGACCCAGAGCTCTAACCATTGAGCCATCTAGCAGTACCTTGTGCTCCATTAGTTTTCTTTCCAGCATAACACCTTGCCCTTATATCTACAAACAGTTTCCCAATTCACAATGATTTGGGGGAGGGAGCTGTTACTACAAAACTTATAACCCCCATCCTCTTTTTTGGAGTCATACTATCTATGCAGTTTGGTGTGCCTCATGTATAGGAGATTCCAGAACACACCAGGAAGAGTTGAAATGGAGAGAAATCCTTTGCACAAGCTCTTCATGAGCTTGGGATCCAAATGGGACAAAAATCAACTCTCTTAGCCTTTCTCCCTTTTAATCATATAAAAAATATTATCCTGTTTTAACAAACATCAAATAAAGCAAGCATTTCCACATACATTGTAGAACAAGGGAAGGTTTTATATGAAACTGAAACGTCTCTATTATGTAGAGCTTGCTTTAAAAAAAAAAAAGGATATTATAAATACGTGTACTTCTCAAAGCTGTCCTGACTGTGATTCCTTCTGATCTTCCATTTATTTTCTTTTGGGAGTGGTGAGGGCCAGGAGAAACCCTATGGCTAGCCTCTCTCTTCCTTCCACCTTTCACATCCCCGGCCCCCGAAAAAAATACCATAATTTTTAAAGCAAAAATGCAGTTCCCGCATTGGCCTTGTCCAAAACCCGTACGTGTCATTCTGATCCCCTCATTTGTTTGAGGAGGTGGGCAGCAAGGGGTGTCATCCCCGGCGCTCTGGAATCGGGAGTGATTACTGCATTAACCAGAGCTCTAGCGTCTTCCAACCTCGTTTTTCCCTACACGGCTGCTATCCCACCAAGTGTCCTTGTTCCGCATCGGTTCTTTCTAGGAAACTAACCGTCCCCTCCATCGTCTCGCACCCATCTACCAGCATTCGTGGAGCATCCCCAGCCGAGGGGCGCCTCCAGGGGCCGGTGGTTTGCTGTTATTCTAATTTCCCTCCTTACATGTTGCAAGAGTAACTCCTGTCAATCACCACGGCGCTGAGAACACAGGGGCAACCCCCTCCCCCAAACAACCCACCCCTCCTGTCAGGGGAGACAAAAACGTACGTGTATTACGTACATCCAGAGTATGGCAGTATCGACAAGGGTGCAGAACGCATTTCTCCACCAGACCACCAGCAGGTTGGGAACAACGGTCTCTGGCACCGCGCCAGCTTACAACCAGCATTTGCAAGCTCGACAAAACCCGCCCGGCTGACTGCGCAGTCGCAAGTCTAGGCAAGCACGTCTTCCTTTCTGGATCGCCCAATCCGAAGGACACCGAATGCGGCAACGCAAAGCGTCATGGGGATTGTAGGTCTTGCCTTCCGAATCTCTCTGGGCTATCTCGGGAGTAAAAACTGCAATTCCCGGCAGGCGCATTGGTCTGGAGGGACGGAAGGGGGCGGAGAAAAGAGGAGGGTGGGGAGAAGGGAGGAGCCTCGGGCTCTCCTCTGGCCCCCTCCCCCACGTGGCTGGGAGCCACTGTTTCTCGGCAAGGTCTCCAGTCTCCGACGTCGGCTCCTGAGTCGAGATGCCGAAGGGAAAGTCGGTGACCAGCAGCCGGCGCCGGGAGCGGCGGGAGCAGAAGAATGCTGGCGGTAAGGGGTAGGCCCAGGGAAGGAAGGGGTCGATGGACGTACCGGGCCCGACCCCCTTCTCGTCCCTGCCCAGGTCCGGGACTCCCGGCGCGGAGCTGCCAGGACTTGTGCTAAGCGTGGGCTTCCTGGAGGAATGGCGAAGGGGGGCTACGCATGGTGGGACCCGTGCTCGGGAAGGCTGCCGGACTTTTCCCGGCTCTGGGACTCGCTGCCCCTCGAGAGAGAGCGGCGCGGCGTGCGGTGGCACGGCACGGCACGGCGTGTAGTGTGGTGGCTGGACAGCCTGCCCAGCCTGGCAGGCCCCGGGGCTGCCCGGCTCTCCAGCTCCTTCTGCTTCCTGCCTTGTATGTGTCCTTTCTAGTGCCCCCCCCGCCCTCCCGCCTCCCCGGGGAGTCCTGGCTCAGTCTGTACCAGCAGATCTGCACAGGTTGGTTAAGCCCCGACTGTGTGCCTGGCACTGCCAGCCCGGCGGGTGTCTCTAAAAAGACGACAGTGTAGTGGAGGGGCTCTGTGTGGTGGGAGGCTTGGGAGTCTTGTATGAGACCTATGAGATGAGGCTACCGTGCTCCAGCCGCCACTGCCTGCTTGGCTTCTTACCGCCCCGCCCCGGGAGGGGGTGCGGTAATTATCCCCATTTTGTTAATGAGGAAAATGAGGCAGGCGGAGGTGAAGTGAGCTGTCAAGTGAGTCTGGATTGGAACTCAGGTCTTCCTGACTCCAGGCCCAGCGCTCCATTCCCTGCGCCACCTACCTGCCTCTAATCAATGGATTTGGAGTTGGGGGACATGAGTTCAGAGCTCATCCTCTTCTGTTTCATGTTTCTGTGAAAGAGAGAAGGAAGTTAGAGGTAATATGCATAGGACGGAGCTCAAAAATCAAGGGATTTGGAGTTGGAGGACATAGGTTTGGATCCCACCTCTACCACTCATCTCTAAATTACTTAAGCTCTCTGGACCTCAGTTTCCTCATCTGTAAAATGAGGTAGTTGGACTGAAGAACCTCTAACGGCCCTTCTAGCACAAGATCTGTGATTTTATACATGCGGAATAAGAACGGAGACCCCACATATGAGAGGCAGCATGACCAACGGTAGATACAAGGATGCACTAGAACTGGACATAGAGGATTTGGACTTTGCTTCTTGTTGGACCTGTTTCTTCATCTCTAAAATAATAGGGTTGAACTGAAGTAAGGTACCTTCCAGTTCCAAATCTTGTGATTTCCTCATTTTTTCTAATTGCATTCTCATATGTTGTTAAAGCTGAAAGAGAAACCTTTTAGATCATTTAATCCAACACTTTCATTTAATTTTTTAAAAAATAGTGAATATATGGGATGACTCTCTTGGAGAGTAGGGGAAGGAATATTGATATAAAAAAGATAAGTATAAAAACTAATTTTTAAAAATAGTGATTTGTTTTTACGTCAGCTTTATCCGTTCGTAGAAGTTCCTTCCTCTCTCCTACCCAGGGACACATCCCTTGCAACAAAGAATGAAAAAGGTAAAAAAAAAAAAAAACAACCCAGTTCAGCAAAACCAAGAAATAAAGCAACTGTGTCTGATAGTATACACAATATTTTACACTTGTAGACCCCTTCCTCTATAAATAAGGCAAGTGCTTTTGGGGGGGGTCAGGTTTAATTGTTATAATGTTCAATACTCAATTTAGTTTTTTTTGTACTTTGTATATACCTTATTGTGATTACATGTTATACATTTTCTGGTTTATGCTTATTTCAGTTTTCCTCATTTTATATGACTTCCCATTCCTCTAAGTATTCCTCATATTACTTGTTTCTTATGGAACAGTATTATTCCTTTACATTCACTTTTTTTCAGGCATTCTCCAAAAGACATATCGAATTGGTCACCTTTCCTCAAGAAGGGACACTTGTAAACATTTCCCCTATCATTTAACTTTTTGAAATAGCTTGTTTATCCCTTTAACTTGTAATTTAGGCCAGCGTTTGTTAATGATAAATGTAAACAAAGTCCTTGTGGCACCCATTGATAAGATCACACACAGTGTAGCAACCTCACAAAAACTTTTAAGGCTTTTTCTGACTGTTTTTCAAGTCATAATCCTTATTTTCCTACTTTTGGGGTGGTGTAGATTTCATCCTGTAAAGATCACAATGTATACAAAGTATATACTTTACACAAAGTGTAAAGATCATGTATTTTTTAACCATTCCTCAATCATTTTATAAATGATGTAGTAGCATGATGTGTTGTATAACAAATTTGGTTTGTGGTTTCTTATAGGTGTCATGTTTAATACTGGACTTGGACAGCATATTTTGAAAAATCCTCTCATTGTTAATAGCATCATTGATAAGGTTTGTATAAATTGGTTTTGTTGAAGACTGAAAAGAAAGTCAAGACGTTTTTCTTTAGAATGTGTCTTTTAAAAAAGTTGCTGGATTCATGTATTGTATTTCAACATTTCAACAAACATGTTAAAAGTACCTGCTGTGTGTTAGGCACTGGAGATAAAAAGGCAAAATAAATGGAATAATCCTTGCTGTCAAGAAGCTGACACTCTAATGGGAGCAGCACGTGCACAGATAAGTAAATGTAAGATTGTTTGAAGAAGGGAATGGGATGAAATTGTGGAGAAATAGGAAAAACATTTTGGTGTCTGAGCTGGCTTCTGAAGGAAGATGAAGATTTTGAGATGTAGTAGAATAGAGGAAGTACACACCGGTGTGGGGTATTTTTGTAACTACACAGAAACAGGAGATAGAATGTTGAGTTTGGGCAACAGTTAGTAGACCTTTTTTGTTGGAATGTAGAGTTCGTGAAAGGGAGTGAATAATTTGTGAGACTGTTCAAAGGTAGGTTGAGCCGGATCATGGAGGACTGACTTTAAGTACCTGGATAAGGAGTTGTGATTTATCTTAGAGAAAATTGAGAGACCCTGGAGATTTTTGAGAACAGTTGATACAGCTTAACTTTTGCTTTAGGAAGATTCTTTTAGTAGCTGTGTGGAAGGTAGGTTGTGGAGGGGAGAGAGAAAAGAAGGGAGACCACTTGGGAAGCTATTGCAGTAGGCTAGATGAGGGTTGATAAAGTCCCAAATTCAGTAGTGGCCTTGTGAATAGAGGGTAGAGAATTATGTAAGGGATGTCTTGTCCATTTTATGAACAAATATGGCAATGGGTTGGTTTGGGGAGAGGGCTGAAAGCAAAGGAGAAGAATGAGGCAAGGATGATTCTAAGATTGTAACCTGAGTGACTGGCATGGTAGTTTTGCTCTTAACAGAAAAAATCAGGGAGGTGTGGAGGGTGGTAGGTGTAGGATAATGAATTCTCTTGAAAATATTGAGTTTAGGGGCGGAGCCAAGATGGCGGAGTAGAAAGACGCACATACACATAGCTCCGAACCCACAAGCCATAGAACGGCTACAGGGAAGTAACTCACGGCGAATTCTGCACCCAGAGGCCACGGAATATTGGAGCGAGTTAGATTTCTGTTCCGGAGAGACCTACAAACCTCTCGCGGGGGGTCCTTCGCGCTGCGGACTGGGCGCCAGTACTGGGAGCTGAGTGCAGCCCTGCCGCGGCCGCAGAACCAAGAGGAAAAGATCCAAGAGGGCTTCAGGGACGGGATCTCCAGTGGCCACGCGGGTCCCTCCACCCACAGAGGGACCTGCAAACCTCTCGCAAAAGGTCCGTCGCACTGCAGACGCGGAGCCCAGCCCAGACCTGCTGCGGCCGCGGCACCAAGAGATACAGATCCGAGCAGGCTTCAGGGACGGGATCTCCAGCGGCCGCACAAGTCCCTCCACTCACAGGTGACGGGGGTCGGTGAGAGAGTCTCTTTGGCGGGTCTAGAGGGGAGTGGGGTGCCCCCATAATTCAGGCCCCCCCGGGAAGTAGAAGCTGAGAGGCGGCTGCAGACAGGGGTTCCCCAAGCGGGCGGGAGCCTGGATCCATTGTGGAAGGTCTGTGCATAAACCCCCTGAGGGAACTGAGCCTGAGAGGCGGCCCTGCCCCGACCTGACCACCTGAACTTAATCTCACACTGAATAGCAGCCCTGCCCCTGACAAAAGCCCTAAGGCTGGAAGCAGCATTTGAATCTCAGACCCAAAACGCTGGCTGGGAGGATCAGGAGGCAAGGTGGGTGTGAGGAGAATATTCAGAGGTCAAGTCACTGGCTGGGAAAATGCCCAGAAAAGGGAAAAGAAATAAGACTATAGAAGGCTACTTTCTTGGAGAACAGGCATTTCCTCCCTTCCTTTCTGATGAGGAAGAACAATGCTTACCATCAGGCAAAGACACAGAAATCAAGGCTTCTGTGTCCCAGCCCACCCAATGGGCTCAGGCCATGGAAGAGCTCAAAAAGAATTTTGAAAATCAAGTTAGAGAGGTAGAGGAAAAGCTGGGAAGAGAAATGAGAGACATGAAGTCAAAGCATGAACAGCAGATCAGCTCCCTGCTAAAGGAGACCCAAAAATGTTGAAGAAATTAACACCTTGAAAACTAGCCTAACTCAATTGGCAAAAGAGGTTCAAAAAGCCAATGAGGAGAAGAATGCTTTCAAAAGCAGAATTAGCCAAATGGAAAAGGAGATTCAAAAGCTCACTGAAGAAAATAGTTCTTTCAAAATTAGAATGGCACAGATGGAGGCTAATGACTTTATGCAAAACTAAGAAATCACAGAACAAAGACAGAAGAATGGAAAAATGGAAGATAATGTGAACTATCTCATTGGAAAAACAACTGACCTGGAAAATAGATCCAGGAGAGACAATTTAAAAATTATGGGACTACCTGAAAGCCATGATCAAAAGAAGAGCCTAGACATCATCTTTCATGAAATTATCAAGGAAGACTGCCCTGAGATTCTAGAACCAGAGGGCAAAATAAATATTCAAGGAATCCACAGAACACCGCCTGAAAGAGATCCAAAAAGAGAAACTCCTAGGAACATTGTGGCCAAATTCCAGAGTTCCCAGGTCAAGGAGAAAATATTGCAAGCAGCTAGAAAGAAACAATTCAAGTATTGTAGAAATACAATCAGGATAACACAAGATCTAGCAGCCTCTACATTAAGGGAACGAAGGGCATGGAATAGGATATTCCAGAAGTCAAAGGAACTAGGACTAAAACCAAGAATCACCTACCCAGCAAAACTGAGTATAATACTTCAGGGGAAAAATTGGTCTTTCAGTGAAATAGAGGATTTTCAAGTATTCTTGATGAAAAGACCAGAGCTGAAAAGAAAATTTGACTTTCAAACACAAGAATGAAGAGAACCATGAAAAGGTGAACAGCAAAGAGAAGTCATAAGGGACTTACTAAAGCTGAACTGTTTACATTCCTACATGGAAAGACAATATTTGTAACTCTTGAAACATTTCAGTATCTGGGTACTGGGTGGGATTACACACACACACATGCACACACGCACACATACATAGAGACAGAGTGTACAGAGTGAATTGAAGAGGATGGGATCATATCTTAAAAAAAAAAATGAAATCAAGCAGTGAGAGAGAAATATATTGGGAGGAGAAAGGGAGAAATTGAATGGGGCAAATTATCTCTCATAAAAGAGGCAAGCAAAAGACTCATTAGTGGAGGGATAATGAGGGGAGGTGAGAGAAAAACATGAAGTCTACTCTCATCACATTCCACTAAAGGAAAGAATAAAATGCACACTCATTTTGGTAGGAAAACCTATCTCACAATACAGGAAAGTGGGGGATAAGGGGACAAGCAGGGTGGGGGGAATGATAGAAGGCAGGGCATGGGGAGGAGAGTGCAATTCGAGGTCGACATTCATGGGGAGGGATAGGATCAAAGGAGAATAGAAGTAATGGGGGACAGGATAGGATGGAGGGAAATATAGTTAGTCCTATACAACACAACTATTATGGAAGTCATTTGCAAAACTACACAGATTTGGCCTATATTGAATTGCTTGCCTTCCAAAGGGAAGGGGTGGAGAGGGAGGGAGGTAAAGAAGTTGGAACTCAAAGTGTTAGGATCAACTGTCGAGTAATGTTCTTGCCACTAGGAAATAAGAAATACAGGTAAAGGGGTATAGAAAACTATCTGGCCCTACAGGACAAAAGAGAAGACGGAGACAAGGGCAGAGAGGGATGATAGAAGAGAGAGCAGATTGGTCATAGGGGCAATTAGAATGCTTGGTGTTTAGGGGGGGGAGGGGATAAAAGGGGAGAAAATTTGTAACCCAAAATTTTGTTAAAATGAATGTTAAAAGTTAAATAAATAAATTTAATTAAAAAAAAATATTGAGTTTAAATGTTTATGGGATGACCAGGTGAAAATGTTCAGTGAATAGTTGGCTATGTGGGACCAGATTTGAAGAAGTTAATGGGGAATATATAGATTTAGGAGCCATTTATATAGACGGTGCAGCAGATGAACCCAAACAAATTCACAATCTACTCACCACAACATGAAAGAAAATTGCATTTTATTTGTTGCCTACTTTCTTTCACTTGTTTACGTTGGTTCTCCTTAAAGGGAGAGCATTTCAGAAGTGGGAGACAGCCAGAGAAAATGCTTGGAGCTTAGAGATGGAAGGTTTTATTTGTGGAATAAGGAGGTCAGTGTCATTAGATTAAAGAGTATGTGAAAGGAGTAAGGTGTAAGAAGACTGGAAGGACAGGAGGTGGCTAGGTTATGAAGGGCTTTGAATCCTGAACATAGCATTTGTATTTGTTCCTGGAGGCAATAGAAAGCCCTTACAGTTTATTGAGTAGGGAGATGACATGATCTGACCTGTGTTTTAGGAAAATCACTTTAATGGCTGAATGGAAGATGAATTGGATTGGGGAGCTTGTTGTGTTTGTCCTTCGTTTTTGAAGGGGACCATGACATCAGGGAAATGATGACATGACTTGCAGTTGACTTTGATTTGAGTGAGGGAGGGCTGTATAGGTCACAGCCTTACTTTCCCTTCCAGAGCCATCTGGATCCAGTGATCAGATATTCATCAGGATGACTGGAGATGGCTCAGGATGCAGTAGGAGACCCTGGCCCTTTTAGGCTGAGGCATTTTCACTTATTCATTTAGAGTGAGGTAACATCCATTCATTGAAGAGTCCTCTTTAAGAAATGAGTCAAAGGATGGCCTCTTTAATTAGAAGAAAAGAAAAAGAAATCAAGCTGGGAGGGGAAGACTCTCAGGGTTGCTGTTGCAAAGAGAAACTGTTACCACTGACATTCACTCTAAGCCAGGAGGGCCCAAAATACAGCCATTAAGTGAAGCTTGGGCAGGGACCTGGGCTTCAGATTGAACTGGGTTTAAGGAATGGGGAGACAATTGAGGCAGATACCCACCATCAGGCTTTTGCAGTAAAGGAGGTGTGAAATGATGAGGGTCTTTCATGGAGCATTGGTAGTGTCAGAGGAGAGAAGGGTTGATTCCAGAGATGTTGCAAAGGTGAAATCTAAAGCTTTGACAACAGCTTGGATAGGGGAATAAGAGATAGTGAAGAATCCAGGATGACTCCTAGGTTGTGAGCCTAAGGGACTGGGAAGATGGTGTTGTCCTGTACATTAATAAGAAAAGAAGGAGGAGGGTAGGGTTTAGAGGAAAAGATAATGAATTCTGGTTTTGGACATACTTAGTTTAAAAACTAGAGATCCAGTTCAAGATTTCTGATAGGCAGTTGGAGATGCAAGGTTGGAGTTCAGCAGAGAGATTGGGGCAGGAAAGGTAGATTTAAGAATCATCAGTGTAGAGATGGTAATTAAATTGATGGTGATCAATGAGATCACCAAGTAAAGGAGTGTAGCGAGGAAGAGAAGAGAGCCTGGGACAGAACCCTGTGAAACCTGCAGATAGAGGACATGACCTGATCTGTAGAAAGATCCAGAAAGCAGACAGAGAAGGAGTAGTCAGGAGGAAAACTAAGAGACAATGGTGTCCTAAAAACCTAAAGACAATATCACAAAGAACACTTTTCAAAAACTGCATAGAGGTCAAAGAGAAAGAGGATGGAGAAGAGTCAAATAATTTTGGCAACTAAGATCATTTATAACTTTGGAGAGAGCAGTTATAAGATCTGAAACCAGATCGTAAAGGGTTAAGAAGAAAATGAGAGGAGAGAAAATGGAGACACCCAGGGTTGGTTGGCCTTTTCAAGGAGTTTAAAAGGGAATGTGAGATAGAGGAGTAATTAGCCAGGATGGAAGGATTAAGTGAGGTTTTTTTTTCAGAATAGGGATGACAGGCATGTTTGTAGGTAGAGGAAATGAGCCAAGAGAGAGGGAAAGATTGAAAATAAGTGAGAGAGTGAAGATGAAAGAAGGAACAATCTGTTGGAGGAGACAGGATGGAATGGGATCACTCAGAAGTAAAACTGGTTATTCTTTCCTCAAGGAGGAATGCTTCTAAATACTTCCCATTTCATTTAGCGTTTTTGGAAGTAGTTTGTTTTACTGTTTTCACTTCTCATTTGGGCTAGTATGTGGTAATAACAAATGTAAACAAAATCCTAGTGGCCAAGCATTAATAAGATTACACAAAGTATGGGAACCTCACAAAGATTCTTCAGGGTCTTTCTAACTGTTTATCAAGTAATAATCTTTATTTTCCTTTATTTGGAATAAGTGTAGATTTCATCCTGCACTAACAGTCCTACCCTAATGCCTCACTATGGCAAGGTATTTAACCATGGCTTCTCAAAAACCTATGTCCTGGTATATCCTCACCAACCTGGAAAAGCTTCATGTTTGGGTCTGGTTGCAGACAGTTTTTGTTGCCCAAGCGCCAGCCTATCTAAGTTTGGAGAGTCTTACTACCAAGTTGGATGCATATGATAAATATTTCTGGCCAAAACAACTCGTAGATCATCTATTAAGGTGTAGAGGACTTGTGATCTGTGTTGGTGAAGAGTGATTTTACATCACCACAATCACAGGTCTTTGAAACAGGAAGTGGATTTTATATCCGTTTATGATTTGAGCCCAGTGGCAATGGCAGGGCATATTCATTTTTAAGTTTTGATAACCAAGCTAAAATTCCCTCTACTAGAGTGGAGTTATGAAGTCATTTGATAATTTAGCTTTGTGCAGGTTAACGTAAACATAGTATCATATGATAATATATATATCTGAGATAAAGTCCTAAGATTTTTGTGCTTGTTTTTAGGCTGCCTTGAGACCAACAGATGTGGTCCTAGAAGTTGGTCCTGGAACTGGAAACATGACTGTGAAACTACTAGAAAAAGCTAAAAAGGTCTGAGTTTTGGAATTTAAACATTTAAATTTTAAAACCTTATTTTAACATTTTACCTTTAAATTTGAATATTTTGGTATTAAAAAAGACTTTCAGCAAACTGAATTGTATTTTTAAGCTTTAAAAAAATCCCAAAAATTCAATATTATGAATTACAATGACGTTAAATTAACCCTGGATATAACTTTGAAGTCTTTTCCTAACATTATCAAGTTAGGGAAAATATCTTTATTCAGTAAAAACAATTGCTAGTTGAGTTCATGATCAAACTACCAAGTTTCCTGTGGAAAATATTTCACTGAATAGTAGATAGATCCCCAGTTGAGATTGCAGTTTGAAGTCACAGTTTCAGCCTTATCTGATATATGTTGACTTGTAATATTTTATTCAATAGTGCTTTTTTGTTAACTCGAAACATATCTTTACCTTGAAAATATCCCAAGGTCTTGCTTTTGAAAATAGGCAAGTATAATATACTTATGTATAATTGGTATAAATTGCTTTGTAAATCTTATGGTGCTGTGTAAATATTAGTTATTAGTATTGTCTCTGTCAAGAATATTAGCAGGACAGAAATGTTGTAATGGTGAATGTCAATGAGGACCAATGTGTAGTCACACTAATTTGAGCCAAATTAAACAGTGTGGTGTTTTTGTGATGTTTTTGGTGGAATTTCATAAGAAAACAAACAGCATCTCAATTTTTGTAACTTTTTTCATTTCATTTTTTAAAATTCCTTTTTAAAATTTTGAGTTCCAAATGCTTTTACTCCCTGCAGCCCCCCCCTTACCCATGGAGAAGGCAAACAGTGTGATACTCATTATACACATTGTCATGTAAAACATTTCCATATTAAACATAATTGCAGAAAAAAAGCAAGAAAAATAAAGTAGAAAAAAATATATATTCCATTTTGCAACTCAGTTCATCAGTTCTCTCTCTGAATGTAGATGGCATTTTTCATCGGAAAACTGAATCATTGTATCACTCAGAGTTTCTAAGCCTTTCACAGTTGATCATTGCTACAGTATTGCTGTTACTGTTTGCCTGGTTCTGCTCATTTCACCTTGCATTAGTTTATAAATCTTCCCAGGTTTTTCTAAAACCATCTTCCTCATTATTTCTTACTGTACAATATTATCCTATCAACTTGTTTAGCATTCCCCAGTTGATGGATATCCCCTCAATTTCCAATTCTTTGTTACCACATAGATAAATTAATATTTTTGTACATCTAGGTCCTTTTCCTTTTTCTTTGATCTATTTGCCATGCAGTCCTAGTTAGTGATATTTCTGGGTCTAAGGGTATGCACAGTTGTGTAGCTCTTTAGGTATAGTTTCAAATTATTATTCAGATTGATTGGTGTTCATTAGTGTTCCTATTTATCCACATATTCTCTAGCATTTATAATTTTCCTTTTCTTACATGTTAGCCAGTCTGATGGGTATGAACTATTATCTTTGGCTTGTTTTAATTTTCATTTCTCTAATCATTAGTGATTTAGAGTATTTTTTATAGTTCTGATTCCTTGTTCTCAAAACTACCTGCGTAAAAACTTTGTTTTTAAGGATACTTTTAAGGTAGTGTGTGTGTGCAGGGGTGGGTAGGGGTGGTAAATGGAGTACAATGTGTAGGAATTGAAAAGTATTTTAGAAAGCGTGTTTCAGGATTTTTACTGTTGAAAGGATTGAATGCCAAAGAACAATCCATGTTTAACTAAATATATTTTCTAATCACTTCTCTGTTTGCTCCAGGTCATTGCCTGTGAACTTGACCCCAGGCTAGTAGCTGAACTTCACAAAAGAGTTCAGGGAACGTGAGTATAACTAATAGAATTAGTAGTTTTGTCTTCCAAAGTCATGCTCATGTAATTTAAAAAAAAATTTTTTTTCCTCCATTTGGCAGGCCCCAGGCAAGCAAACTGCAAGTAGTGGTTGGTGATGTGTTGAAAACTGATTTGCCATTCTTCGATGCATGCGTGGCAAATTTGCCTTATCAGGTGTGCTCGGTGTTGCTGCAGACAGATCATAATTAAGGATCGTTTTGTGAATGTTTCCTTGAATCACATCGTTATTCTCTTTTGCAGATCTCTTCCCCGTTTGTCTTCAAGCTGTTGCTGCATAGACCTTTTTTTAGGTATGTCCGAAAACTGAGTTTCTAGAGTATTTCAGAAAGACTGGTTACTTCTATTTGGTTTATTTTTAGTGTATCCTTCCCTAAAATGTCAGGTAAATGCTGTTGAAGTCAGAGAAAGTAGATAAATGTCCTTTTTTTGTTTTCCATCCTTTCCATTCTACTCCTACCACCTTTAGCTCAGGACGCTGTTTCCTCATACCTTTTGTAGTAACCTCCTAACTGATTTTCCCCATTTCTTCCCTGTAATCTAATAAGGTGGTCAAACTGATTAAAAGCACAGCTTGGAGAAAACTATTCTTCAGTTCAAAATTCTTCCAGGCCTCTCCATTGTTTCCTGATGGTATATAAGTTTCTCAAGAGGAGGGGGTTGTTTGCTTTTTTGTATGTCTGTATCCCCAGCATTTTACATTGTACTTCTCATGAAGTAGGCATGATTGGCTTTCACAGGATGATGCACAATTTACCTTTTCATTCTTCTTTAACACTGGTTTCTAATTTGGCCAAATTAGATTAATTATAAAGGTCTAATTCAGATGCCATCTCTTCCACAAAGCCTTCCCTTTTCTGAACACCCACTCCTCCTGAGCTGGAGAAATTTCAATAAGAAATTCAATACATAAACCAAATTTTGTTCCCATTACATTGTACAAATTTACGTTTTAAAAAAGCATGCCTGATTTTTGAGGTATGTGTCAGTTTTTCTATAATCTTAACTGTCACTCTTATTAAAAAATTCTGGAGTGAGTCTTTTTCTTTTTTTCTTCTTGATTGCCCAATATAAAGTAGAGGCATCATGGATAGTGTACCAAACTGGGATTTAAGAAGACCTGAGCTTCAGTCCCTCCTCTGACATAAGCTGAAACCTTGGGTAATTCACTTAACCTCAGTTTCCTCTGGAAAATGAGAGGGCTGGGCCAGATGGCTTCTTTGTACCCTTTGTGCTCTAAACCTGTGCTACTATGTATGAACTTTGCCATTTAGTCTCAGATACTAGATACTTTAGAAGCCCTCATTCCCTTTAAAACTGAGTCTTAATTTTATTTAGAAGCTGTTTCTGTTTTCTTAGTTAGGGGTTGATCATATGTATTTAAACAGAAACATGTCAGCAGTCCCTCATTCCTAAACCAAAAATAACAGACAGTAGTTTTGCTTTTAATGGGAATTATTCTCGGTCTTTTTGCTTCCTTTCCCACCTTAGAGGGGAGGCGGCTGTTCTTGTTCACTCTAGAATGCCTCTCGTCATCCTGCTTGTGCTGTGTCAGGCATTTAGCAAAATCGAAGATTGCTTGGGGTTTTTTTTCCTTTTTTAAAAAAATAGTCTTTTGGATATCTTTTATTGTTGCATCACTTACATTTCCTAGTGAATCTCTCACCTTTCCTCCTCACACAGCATCATTTCTTACAACAAAGAATAAAAAAGAGAAAAAAATTAGCAAAACTCACCAACATACCAAAAACAGTCTGACCTTTTGTACTATTCCAACCCCATAATCCCTGATGTCTTCAAAGAAGGGATGAGCTGCTTTTTCACTTCTCTTTTGGGGGTCAGTCTTGGTTATTATAATCTCACAACAGTCTGTTTCCTTTATGATATTGGCAGGTGGTGGTGGTGATCTTTGTGTTTGTTTACATTGGGGGAGGGAGAGGAAATAAGCTTTTATATAGTCCCTACTGTGTGCCAGGCACTATACAGGCTTTTTACAAATACATGATCCTTCCAACAACCCTGTGAAGTAGGTGCTATTATGATTCCCATTTTACATTTGTGGAAACTGAGGCGAACAGCGATTAAGTAACTTGCCCAGGGTCACACACTAGTCAGTGTCTGAGGCTGAAATTGAACTCATATTCTAGATTCCAATTGTTGTAGAGAGACTTATTACTTTCTTAGAGCATAGTAATATTCCATTCTATTCATGTGCTAGAACTTGTTTTATCATTCTGCATTCACTAGGCATCTGCTTTATTTCTAGCATTGACTGTTATTCTTTTTTGTCGTATTTACTAATTTGCTGAGTGTGAGGTGCAACCTTAGAATTCTTTTGAGTTGCATTTTTCTTATTATTAGTGATTTGGAATATTTGTCTATGTAGTTAATAGTTTACAGTTCTTTTGAGAACTGTTGGCATCCTCTGACCACTTGGGGTCAGTGGCTTTTGGTCTTTGTGTTATGTACCTACATATTTGGAATTTCATCCTTATCTTCACTTTCTTCCAGTATATTGGCTCCTTCTCTGCTGCCTTCAAACAGAGCTATATCTCCTCTATCATTAAATAAATTTTCACTTAATTGGACCATTCCCCCCATCCTGCTAGTGATAATTATCACATGGTCTCCCTGTCTTACTACCTGAACTCCTCCAGAAAGCTGTCTAACCCTAAGTGCCTCCACTTCTCCTCACTCTTCTCTCAGCCCTTAGCAATCTAGTTCCTCCTCTCTTAATTCAGTAAAAACTCTTGAGTTTTTACACAAAAAAGTGGCCTTTTCTTAAGTCTTCATCCTTGTAGCCCTCTCTGCAGCATTTGGGAGATTGATCATCTCTTCCTTGATACTCTCTCCTCTTTAGGTTTTTATGACGTTGCTCCCTCCTCGTTCTCTCCCAATATGGCCTTTGCTGGATCTTCATCCTTGTTAGACCTTCCAGCTGTGGGCATCCTCCCAGGCCTTTTCCTGAGTCTGTCTTTTCTCTCTATTCCAGAGGTTCTTAACTTGGCATCCATGAACTTTTACAAAATATATTTTGATAGTTGCATTTCAATATAATTGGTTTCTTTTGCAATCCTATGGTTTTTTTATTTTATGATTTCAAAAACATTTTGAAAAGATGTTAATAGCTTCACCAGATTGCCAAACTGTTTAACGTTAGAAAAAATGTTAAGAACTCCAGCTCTATACTATTTTACTATTTTCCTTGATAATCTCATTAGTTTTCTTGGGTAGAATTATCATCTTTATGCAGCTGATTCTCAGATTGGTAAATCCAGTTTTAGTTTCTCTGCTGCACTCCAGTCCTAAATCACCAGATGCCTTTTAGACATCTGGAATGGGTTGTCCTGTAGGCATCTCAATAACTCTGTCCTAAACAGAATTCAAGAATTACCTCCAAGATCAAATATATTCTCTTTGGCATTTAAAACTCTTTATGACCAGACCTCTTCTCTTACCTTTCCATTCTTACTACAGGCAGCTAGATGGTATGGTGGATAAAGTGCCAAGGCTGGAAGTAGGAAGACCTAACAATAAATCCAACCTCAGACACAATAGCTCCAAGTCACTTAAGCTGTCTGCCTTAGTTTCCTCATCTGAAAAATGGAGATAAAAACACCTACCTTGCAAAGTCGTTGTGAGGATCTGATGAAACCATATTTGCCTTCTGGAATGTTGCATGTGAAGTTTTCTATTCATTTATAGTGGTGGCTGCTAAGTGATATGTGATCCTGACTGATTCCTCTGTATTTGAATTTTTTTTTCTGACTGCTTTCAGTATTTTTTCTGTGCCTAGAAGCTCTGCATTTTGGCTCTGATGTTCCAGGAGATTTCTTTTTTGGGAGGTGCCTGGTAGATTCTGTTTCTGTTTTGCTCTCTGATTCTAAGAGATCTGGGCAGTTTTCTTTTAATATTTCTTGAAATATGTTTAGACTCTTTTTTTGGTCATGTTTTTCAGGTAGTCTAATGAGTCTTAATTTTTAAAATCTTTTTTGTAGGTTAGTTGTTTTTGCTATAAGATAACTTAAATTTTCTTGCATTTTTTTCAGTTTTTTTACCTTAAAAAATTTCTTGTTATCCCATGAAGTCATTGGCTTCTATTTGTTGCATTCCTGTTTTCAGGAAATTTGTTGCTTTGGCAAAGTTTAGTACCCCTTGAGCCAAATTATTAATTCCCTTTCCAATTTTATAATTTCTTTTTCATCTTTTCCCTCAAGTACTCTTGTTTATTAAAAAAAAATTTCTTTAACTCTCTTTAAAAACAACAACAATAACACTCTTGCTTTTTGTCTCTGAGGCTTTGCATTACAGATTCTCTTCTTCTGGGTTATATCTTTGGCTTCCTCGCCACCATAGTAGGTCTTTATTCGTGGGGTTTTTCTTTTCTTTGGCTTGTTCTTCTAGTCTGTTTTTAGGGTCAAGTACTTCTAGAGCCAAGGGTGTGAACTGGTCCTGTTGCCACTTTTTTGGAATATTGTGTTACATTACTACAAGATCTGAGGAACAGGCTGGAGACCTACAAGTTCTTAGTGCCCTCAAAGTGATCTGATGGAGATCAGAGTCTGGTTGTTACCCCTGCCACTTGAGCTCAGCTAGTCCCTGACCTGGATTTGGGTCCGAGCAAGAGTAGAATGCTCCTGAACCTATCACCAATCATCCAACTTTATTATAATAAAGCCAAACTTATTAATTCAGAATTTAGGCTTCTCTTTGATCTAGAATTTTTGCCCTGTTTATTCATCTGTAGATTGGGCTAAATGATGGAGCTGAGACCCCCCCAACCTTTATCCTGGGGGTCTGAGCCATAGTGCTGCCTCTTTCTTCTGAATTTCTTTTTTTCTTAGTGCAAGGCCCAGAGCCTCCCCACCTGGGAATACCACTCCTGCCAGCGTTCTCCTTCTTAGTGTATGTACCCTGGATCTGTGACCCAGTACTGGGTAGTAGATGACAAAGCTGCCATTTGACACCTGTCCTCATTGAGGTGCCCTGGTATGGGTCTGGTGGTACCTCAGGATGAGTCTGGGACCTCCTCTTGCTGTGGTCACAGCCTTTCCCTGCCTGCTGTGGTGCTTCATGGGGGCAGTGCACTTCTGGCTGGCCTGACCTCATCCTTAGAATCAGCAGACCTCTCTCTCTCTATGCTGTCTGAGGCTTCACAAATTACTCACTGTAACTTTTCTTGTATTTACCCCTCAGGATTTTGTCTGGTGCATTTTCAAGGTCTATTGGGAGGAGCTGTATGGAGGAGGGCTAGGCTGGTCTTATTCCTGCTACTATGCCATCTTGGTTTTGCCCCATAAACAGCATGTCATTTTCTGCTTTTGGATGATGGACTTCCTTATCTCTTGCCTCTAAGGATCCCTTCCTTACTTTAAAACATAGGTGTCAACTTCTCCATAAGGTCTTTTCTAATTTCTATGATGACTCTTTTTTGACTTTGACTCTCTCATGCCTAGCACGGTGCCTTGTATAAAATAAATGAACATTTTATTGAGTGATATTTTTATGGTTATGTATTCTTTATTAAAATAGGAGTTTTCTTTCTTCCTATTTTCTTTTCTTTTCAGGTGTGCTATACTTATGTTCCAGAGAGAATTTGCTCTCCGTTTGGTTGCAAAACCAGGAGACAAGCTGTACTGCAGACTTTCCATTAATACTCAGTTACTAGCACGAGTGGATCATCTAATGAAAGTAAGTGAAATTTAACCTGTAGAGTAACTTCATCCTGGGTTGAGTCTCTTGAGTACAGTGATTTTGGTCACAATAAAATGAAGCCTGACACTCATTTTGTGATGAACAGGTTGGGAAGAATAACTTCAGACCTCCACCAAAAGTTGAGTCCAGTGTGGTAAGGATAGAACCCAGGAACCCACCACCACCTATCAATTTCCAGGTAAGGTGAAAACAAAGCCAAGCCACTTGGCTGCACAAGAGCATAGGGCCATCATTCAGAAGGAGAAAATTGTAACAGGAGCCAGGCCTGGAACATTATCTGTTGTGTGCCACTGGAGCTTGCTAGGAAATTCAGGTGACTTGTACAGGCTACATTGTCAAACTTTTTTATTGGAGCCACATTATTTTTGAAAATTATTTACTTCTGATCAATTTTGGTTCAACCTTTTGTTATTATATATTTGCACTTCAATTATCATTAGTGAGGGAACATAACAGGTTTTTTCATGAAGAGAGTACAGCAAACTGAAGACTTTTTGGTGTCTAAGAACAATATCATCCATCTGTTTCAGGAGTGGGATGGTCTAGTGAGGATAACATTTGTAAGGAAAAACAAGACTCTATCTGCAGCATTTAAGTAAGTGCCTTCTTTGTGTTTATTATTATGGGGTATAGACAGCTGCTTTACAGTATACGGATCCAGAGACTGTTAAGCATTTTTTTAAAAACTATGTAATTGTAGGGGATGGTCAGAGTATTAATGAAAAGTGACTTAGGGAGTCAGAAGATTTGATTCTTGGCCTAGCTCTACCACTGCTTCTTCAAACTCTCCACCTCTGCCATAGCTCCCCAGACTCGGGTTTTAACTTTTAACTTGAAGTAGTAAGTTTGAGGAGGTTACTGGGGCTGCATTTACCCAAAATAGGAGTACTTTTAAAAGCTGAGTTTCATTTATTATTGTCCTTTTTTTAATTACATTTTTTTTAATGAACATAAATATTCGTCTCTCCCAACTTCTTCCATTGGGAGAAAAAAAAGAAAATCCTTTTAACAAACAGTGAAGCAAAACAAGTTCCCACATTGGCCGTGCCCCAAAATAAACAAAATGTAACTATTACTTATGATATAATCTATACATATACATATGTATTATGGGTATGTGTATTTTTAAATTGTAAGTCCATCCCTTTATGTCAGGAGATGGGTGGCATGTTTTTCCGCTGGTTCTTTGTATAGTGGGTCATTCATTCATTGCTTCAATCAGCGTTCTGAAGTCTTTCAGAGTTGTTTGTTTTCAAAGTATTGTTACTGTATAAATTGTTCTCCTGGTTCTGCTGAATTCACCCTTGATCAGTTCATACAAGTCTACCCAGGTTTCACCGAAATCACACAACAAGGGTACTTTTCAGCCTTGTTTCCTTTTTGTTTCCTTTAGTCTCTTTCTTATTATGGAGGCAGCTGCCATGTAATGCAAAGAGCAGTGGATTTGATTCATAGGAGGCCTGGGCTTGATTCATAGCTCTTGTCACACAGCTAGTAAGTGGCAGTCACAATTTCTTTGAGGCTCAGTTTCATCACCTAGAAAACAGGGATAAATTCACTAGCTATTTCACTAGGATGTTGTGAGGAACAAATCAAATAATAAATGTGGAGCGAGGCAGTGGAGGGTAGGAGAAAGAACACAGGATTTGGTCTTAAAAGACCTGGGTATAAATTCTAGCTCTGCCACTTAGCGACCTTGGGCAAGTCATTGCTTTTCACTGAATCTGAATTTCACTGAAATTAGGGTGTTGGATTAAATGATCTCCAAGATGCCTTCCCACTCTCAACCCTTTGATCAGTTTATGAACACTTTGTAAAACAAAGTGCTATAAAAATGATGGTCATTATTAATATATGTGTTAAGCTTATAATTATAGCAATCTAAAATGTGACCAGTTTTGGCACTGTCATTCATTTAAATATGAAACACTTAAAAAACTCTGTAAAAGCATAAATAACATTCAAATACCTTTTACTAAACATAATATAGAAAGGAATCTATTGAAACTCAAACTTGGCAGTTCTGTTAATATCATTTTGCATCATCATAGGTCGAGTGCAGTGCAACAGCTTTTGGAAAAAAATTACCGAATTCACTGTTCAGTTCATAACATTGTAAGTAGAACATGGTTTTTAGTGGTCATGCAATCATCTTCTTTTATGATGCACCTCTGTCTTCAGGCAGATTCTGTATCTCTAGTAACAAAGCATACAGTATTTACCCTCACAGGCTGTAAACATTTTAATTCTGCTTCTGGTAGATTAATGCAACTGTAACTACATCACTACAATTTAATTGTGAGCCATCACCATTGCATTTTCCTTGTCTTTTTCATCTGCTGATTACTGCATACCTTTAAACGGCTCCAAAACCCAACTGCATGTAAACATTCAGAGGTTTGTGGCTAGAACTTTGTAAATGTGATGTGCTTGTACAGAGACAGCATGTTAAACGATCTGGTATTTTTTAAAAATTCCTTTAGAATGATTTATTCTTTGATGTAAAATTATATTTTAAAAGTACAATAATGTTATCTAGGATTTGTAAATTATTTCCATTTTAAAGATAAGAATTTTAGGGCAGTAAAAAAATGATCTTATTCAAAAGTGTAATTGGGTTTCTTGGTGTGGGGGAAGGTCACCCAATTAGAACCATAGAATCAGAGAATCTGAGTTGGGAGAGACTTCACTGGCCCTCTAATGCAACCTATACTCAAAGATTCATTTTTCTGTACATTTAAACTCCTTTCCATATTATCATAAACCAAAAGTTATTTTGTGACTTGCATGAACCCCCAAAAAAGAGTCAAAGTAGCTGCATTGCAAGACATTGTGTTCATTTATTCTGCATCCTGTGTTGATAGGCAGTACCAGAAGATTTCAGCATTGCAGATAAAATACAGAAAATCCTAACGGATACAGGTTTTAGTGACAAACGGGCCCGTTCCATGGACATAGATGACTTCATTAGGTAATTACATTTTTATTTTTCTGAATGACTTAGACACATTTACATTTCTGTACTCTTGACATCTTCAGATGCTGTGTTTATAAAGGCCATTGGAGAAGAGCAGCACACAGGGGCTACCTGGAAAACCTGATGCATAGGACTTGCACTGCATGTAATAGTATTTGGTGTAGCAGATGGAGGCTGCTAGCCCTAGCACGTAAGATTTTATTCAAGAACCAGTAATGAGGAACAGTCAGAGCCAGTAGACAATGTCTGGGTTAAGGGGGAATTTTAACGGATTTTCATTCATAGTCTTTTGAGTATTCCTTTAGGAGCCTATCTGCTTAATAAGCTTATCAGTTGGAGGAGTGCTAAAGTAGCAGCTGTTTATTTACATTTCCCTAGCTGAGGTATAGGAATCTGACCCTTGTGTCTTTTCTTTCCATCCTGGTACTAACCACTGCTCAGGAAATTGAGCATAAAACAGTGGCAGTCACTGTAGGGTCTAGGTAACAGCTGATCACTGTGGCTGCTCACTTAAGTCACTTGAGGCCAACTCACAACAACCAGAGTGAGGCACAGGTGAGCTAAGTATTTGGATAATTCTGACTGAAATACTTCGCCTAAATCAGCCATACAGATTTTAAGAATGTCCATATGTGTTCAGGGAGAATTTTGCCCTTAAGCAAACCAGTAATTGTCTTAATTCTCTGCTTGACTTAGCTTTGCTGGTAAATACAAATGGTTTGGTAGAGTTATAACAGTCAGATGGTACACTGTTGATTTGAGTGATACTGGTGGCATTCGATGTTAATTCTAGAAACTATATACCAAGGTAATTCCATCTTTTAGCAGAGAGTACTCATTTCATTCTCCACACAGGAAGTAATAAAAGACTGGACCCTAGGGGCAACTAGAGACTCACATTCTATGACCCTAATAGGAACTGGCATTTACATAGCACTTTCAAGGTTTACAAAGCACTAGACATTCCAACCACATTCTCCCAATAATGCTGTGAGTTAAGTACTACAGGTATTACCCCAGTGTGCAGATGCAGCTTGAACCCAGGGCTCTCCTTACTCCAATTGTGGTTCTCTTTCCATTGCACTGTCCTTTTTACAGTTGCCAAGAACAAGTTCCTATTCTTCCTGGCCACCTGGAGATTTAGCATGAAAACGGAGGCTTTACCTAGCTCTTTGCTTGTTGTCTTCTGTGTCAGACTGGGAGCCCTTCAATGGCAAGGCCTGTTTTTCACCTCTCTTTTTATCCCTAGCACTCAGGATAGTGCCTGGCACACAGTAGGCACTTCATAAATGTTTGTTGACTGACCTGAGGGAACTTTGTCTTTTTTTTTTATTCCACTTCAGTTCAGATCGTGCCTCAGACCCTTACTAGCTGTGTGACCCTGGCCAAGTCCCTGTGTGCCTCAGTTTCATCTGTAAAATGAGCTAGAGAAGGAAATGGCAGAACCACTCCTATATCTTTACCAAGAAAATCTCATATGGAGTCACAAAGAGATGGACGTGATTGAACAACAAGCCCTTGTGAAACCATGGGAAATTCCTAGTTTTCCTTTTGTACATAAGAACATCTTCCCTCTACCTAATTTCATTGAGAGGAACAAAAATTTTCTTTACATGGAATGGCCTTCCAGATCACATTGGGTTCTTGTCCTGGGAGACATCATGATACAGTACAGAACGCTCCAACTGGAATTAGATTGGAATTTCAATCTTAGTTCTGCCTGGGTGACCTTGGGCAAAGAGGTCCTTGAAGCTCTCTCCAGGCCTCCTTTGTCACCTATAAAATAGAGAGGTTGCAATAGCTTCTGATATTCCTTTTAGCTCTGAATTTGTGATACTGTGGTATCTCTTGATATTTTAAATTGTTTTTATGTATCAAGATGAAAGAGGTCTCCCATTTAAACACACAATCTAAACCTGAGTAGACCAAACTCAGTGATAAGAAATGAAAGGCAATCTAATAGGTTTTCCAGTCAGTTACAGTTGTATATAGAGAGCAGCTATTTTGTGACTTTTTGTTTTTCATCCTGACATGTGATTTCATCTGGGAGTTTAAGTCCTGATGTGGGAATTCCTTCCTCCATGGAGATGAGCAACTCACTTGCATTTTTTAAAGTCTTAATTGACTGGGGCACTGAAAATTTGTGACTTGCCCATGGCCACGCACCTAGCAAATCTAAGTCAGAAGGGAGTATTTGAACCTGGGTCTTCTTGATCTCAAAAGTCTTTATGTGTCAAATCTCTTACAATGGATTGTTACTATTTTTTATTGTACTATAATTTTTAAAAATCAAATTACTGTTTAAGTGAGCTGTTGGGATTAGATTTAGTTCTCCCAAACACAAAATTTTAAGCAGCACAGATCTTGTTTTGGTTACTGTTTGCCTACTTTTTCATGTTCCCCTTTTTTCCAGATTGCTACATGGATTCAATGCAGAAGGCATCCATTTTTCTTAGGCAGATTAAAAAGAGGATACTCCAGACTTAACAAGAAACTGTAATTTTACTTTCTTGGACTACTGATCTAATGAAGAAGGCAAACCTCTATTTTGTTACAAGGATAACCACCAAACACCCTACAGGTTTTATGACTAAAACTTAACCTTCTCATCATGAAGTTAACTTTTTGTTTTTAAAACGTTTTAAAGGTAAATTTGTTCTGTACTTTATAAGTGTTCAGACTATGTGACTTTGGGCATGGGGTGGCCAAGTCATTGACCCTCCAGATCAAATACAATTCTTTCCAAAAGTTAATAGCCGCAATACACGCACAACTTAACACATGAACCTTTTCACTTCTATTTGTTCCATCTTCTAAAACTAACATCTTATTGTGGTAATTCTATTTTTAAGGGCCTTTTCTTTTGCTTGTTTATTGGAATATATGAGAGGTATGTCTTTTAAATAAAAAATAAGCTTTTTTTATTATTCTCTTTACTCAGTCTTCTCCTATTTATAGAATATTCATCTCCCTCGTTCTCCTGTCATGAACTTTTTTCTTTTACTAATTGCATCCATCTGATCCTTCTTACTTCCTTGAGCTTGGTTCCCTTTTACACTGAAGTGGGTAAAGTGGCATATTGAGAAATATGGAGCCTGGGAATGATTCTCAGTTTATTTCTGATAATGCAGTAGCTATGTGATCTCAGGCAAGACACTACCTCTGGATCTCAACTTTCCCCATTGGTCAAATGAGGGAGTTAAGATTAGATGATTTGTAAGATCCTTCCCAGCTATGAAATTTGGTGACTAACCAGGAATTCTCAATGGTAGGATTATTAGTCTCCTCACAAAAATTATACCCATGGAGGGTATAATGGAGTTTTATATACGTATAAATAATATGAATAAAACTCTACAAATTTTTACTTGGATTTTAAAAATATTCATGGAAATATACTATAAAAATACCTTAGAAGACACCTAGGAAAGATTTCAGAGAGTTAGGACTGAAGCTGTGATTCCATTAATATAGGAAACTCATGGATGAGAAAAGTCCCTTATAGTTTTAGAAGACTTATAGCAGCTAGGATCATTAATTTAGTGGCCTTAATGTGAAACTGCTGTAGTGGATCACTGTTTATGTGACAGCACAGAAAATAACTAACCCTAAAATTTAGTTTTTCATTATCTTTTGTATATCTAACTTTATGGAATTGTATGGATTGTTTTTTCTACTTTCTTTACATGCAGCATGCAGCATGCAGCATATGGAAGTTGGTCCCTTTACTTCCAAATGTCTTGAATAGTAAACATTTATGGTATCCAGATTAAATCTGCTTTATCGAACAGTTAATATCTCTTGGCTTAGCCAAGAAACACTAGCTGCCCAACAAAGCTAATGCTGGCAACACCCATAACTTTATAGCGTTTTTCTGAATTATAAAATTGCATGAAAATAAGGGCCTTTTATAAATCTCTTCTCAGAATCTTAATGTTCCTATAGATAGTAGTAGATCCATTCTTATATAATAGAGCCATGTGCCTAGTTTTTAACCTTATTTTAAATGTGTCAGGAGAATCATCCTTTAGAATCATACTGAACTCTTGTAAATTTTCTGTAAACTGAAATTTGCTTCAAACAAGATTCACCAGTTAGGCAATCTAACCTTATCACTGTTAAGAGTAGAGAGATCTCAACAAAATAAGTTAAATTAGAAACTGTCCTTCTTATAAATGATTGGGTTTGGGTATACTTGAATAGTGTGGAAAGAAATTGGATTGGGAGTCAGTCAACCCATTCTGTCTTTAGCTGTGTGAACATGGATAAGTTCCTATTCCCTCTCAGCTTCAGTTCTGAGCCCAGCATATGGATGCTTGAGTCTGGTACTACCCTCCCCACTCCCCCATGGTAGCCATGTTATACTGCTGTGAAATTTCAGAATTTTTATTGGCATACTAAAGTTTTGAAGTGTCCATTAGTAGATGAACTACAATGAACCATATTTTCTGCCTGACATTCCCTGGTCTCATTATCTCATTCCCTATATTTCCTGCTTTGAAGAGCTGGACCTATCCATTGAATTATTAACTCAGGTTAAATTAGGTACAGATGGCCTAGATTTTATTATTTCTTTACTGTTATGAAATTGCTTTAACAGTCTTGATGATGAGAAGGAAGCCTGTCATAATAACAGGGCCATATGAATAATTTCTATAAGTTAGCCTTAAACTTTTCCATGCAAAATTCTTATCCCCACTTAATGCAAAGTTATAAATGCATTAAATTAAGTAAATTTGTCAGTATCCTTTAGATAACAGACAACTACCTTGATGCTGTATTAGCAAAAATGACTTATATTAATAGTATTAACTAATAACCTCTACTTAAGTTTATTCCAGAGCAGAGGGTGATAACTTTATTCCAAGTATTTCTCAGCTCTGAACTTCTCTTTTAGGCACACCTGATTCAAAATCAATTCACATGTACTTTTACAAGGAATTTCATAGAAGTAAATTCTCATTTTTAAGTTATTTCATAGCTTAATTTATTAAAACACATTATGAAACTCTACATTTGTATTTCAGCTTTTATGTTTACAGTTCTAGGAGTTTTTCCACCATGATGCAATAAGGGCTTCCCACAGTCTTCCTTCCAATATGGGGGCTGCAAATACTGAAATGGTGAATCTGGCTCATTTAGCTCCCTACTCATTGCTTTCCCTTTTGCTGCTCAGCATTAAATGAGCTAGCAATTTCCCAAAGTAAACTAAAACAGGACTTCCCTAAGGAGAATTTTTTAATCTACTTTTTGAACTCTCTCTGGGGAGGAGAGAGAGAGAACTCCTAGAGAGCTATATATCTTCACCTAACAAAATATTTACATGAAATGGCAAACATTCCTCCTTTGAAGATTAATCTGCAAAAGAAAAAAAAAGTGCTACCATCTAAAAAGTGCAGGATATCCTCACCAGACTTTTGGTGAGAATGAAACTTCTTGATGACATTGATCACAAAATGAGCGTTTGAAGGAGCTAAATGTGCACGTGTTCTTTACGGCATGGCTGCCTCACTTTTTAGCTGATTTCACTGTACAAGGAAAATATGCATTGGCTACTTTGCCTTAATGCAACCATATGACTCCACAAAACTACCTGTAGAACAGTTAACACACATGCATCAGAAGTCATTTTCTTTTAACAGCATATTATTGTCTAGATTGTTAGTTGTACCATTTAAGTAATGGCGCCCCATTTGTTAAGGATCAGAATTGCACTATTATTCTCATTAATATCGCACTGGCACATACATTGCTTATCTGTATTACCTTAAGATACAACTCTTCTCAGTATTTCGTTACCTTTTATTTTACATCAACTAATTTATATATTTGTCCTTTACAAATAAAATGCTAAGAAAATTGAAACCACACTTTACGTTATTTAAAGTCATAATTCCAGATTATTTCTTTTTACACATCTAAGATGGAATGGTCCAGTGGCTTTATCCACCGTCACAGATTTTAGTTCCGTTCAGTGATATGGCACATCCTCCAAAGTGAACTGATCACACACAAAAAAAGTCTCACACACATTAAAAATATACACACGATAAAGGTAATTTACACTGACAAATAAGGAATGTCATTTATTAAGGCTGTGCTTCATAAAGAGGAAATTTAGGATCAATAGCCTTAATCAAGGCACAGAGCTGGAAGAGGTGAGCACAGCTGTCTCTAGGAGAGGACAAGATATGTACAATCACTGATGAGGTATGCATGCACGCAACACAATTTAAAACTGTTCAGTTGGTCTTTGTAGGAAAATTGAACAGTTAAAATGAAATGCTGTGGTTTTTTTCCTCTTTAAAGAAAAGTCCACAGTCTTACTTCATTATCAAAAAAAAAAAAATTGGCAAAGATCTCCAAATGTAAGCTTCACAATTTGAGTAAATGAAACATGAAACAAAATGCTTCACAAATCCCAATCTTGTTTGGTTGCGCCTCCTGGACTAGAAAGCATTTTGTAGACAAAGGAGTGTTTCACACAAACTGAAATGTCATTCTGGTGAAGAACAGGACATTTCCACAGACACTTTAAAAAAGTTTTTAAGTGTTCAAATGGCCCTTTGTAGCCAAAGCAATAAATGTTAGAGTATGGAGGGCTCCAGGGATTCTTTAGCAGCAAGTGCCTGTTTTAAAGGGCTCGGGGTCTCTTCGGATTGATTTGCTTGCTGGCCAGTTCTTCTTCTTGTAGAGCTGCACGGAAAGATTTCACTTTATCTTGGAAAAAGAAGAGAACAAGGAAATAAATATTTTGTTCCATGTATAGAGAACGTATTTTCTACATAGGCAGCTGGGTGTTAAAAAATAAAAGGTCTAATACAGAGGTGACAAGACTACATGCCCAGTGCAACTTAAATGAGATCAAAATGCAATTGGGATATATTTAACAAAATAAATGAAAATACAATGAAACATAAATAATATTACAAGTCAATACATGGTTTGCTGGGATCCTTACATATCAATTACTGACCCCTGTTTCAATTCAAGTTTGACACCACTAGTGGGTCAAACCCTCCAAACCCTTATTTTTAAGCAGTAAGCTTCTCTTACCCAATCTTCTCCCCTCCCTTTTCTACCCTCAAATTGAGGAGCTATAAATAGTGAACAAATGGTACTTGAGAAACTATAAAATAAATGTTATTTTGTGGTTTAATAATGGTATAAGAACCAAAGGTAAATATTCACTGTCCAAATAATTCGTGACTTAAGAATTCAATTTTTTCATTGCATTTATTTTTAATCACAGGATGTCACGTTCAAGGGAATGGGGCAAGGGAGATGTATATGTTAAAAGGAGCTGATAATCCATGCTCTTCAGACCTTTCTTCCCACACCCCTTGTCCCCAAGAAAAAAAATATCTGAAGGACAAATCTCTAATAAGAATCCATAAGGATTAAAATATGGTATGAAACCGGTTTTTACCAAGAGTCCCTTTGCTCCCCCATTACAGCATGAAATAATTACTAATCAGTGTACATTAATCAGCATTTTCTAAAGGATAAAGAAAACTACCTCGAAGTTCAGTAAGAATGTCTATCTTCTGTTCAAGGATTGCTTCTAGCTGTGTAGCATATGAATCCACATCGTAGTCCACTTCTTCAGTCATTTCTAGGAGGGCTTTTTCATCTTCTAACCATCGAATAGATTCCTTTAAGGATAAGAAAATTAAGGACCTCAAGTTTCCTTACTGGAGAGAGATTTTAACCCACAACCAGAATGAAACTTTTTAGCACATGCTTGGCAGCCAAAAGAAAAAACTTATATTTTTCCATTCAGGGAGATGTGGGTAGGTGAAAGATTGCTGTCTGGCCCCTAAATGTTAAGCTGAATTTGTCATTTCCTCATGAATTTTCAAAGCACCTTAAAGGTCTGACATTAGAAAACTTGGGTAACGGGTCAGTTCAGATCAGTTCAGTTCTTGCAAAAACCATAGAATGCCTTTAAGTTTTCTCTTCAGATTTTCATGATAAAGGTACTCAAAAATTTTCATTTCTAAGACCCTGAAGAGCAAAGAACGAGTTTAAAATCATCCAATTTTCTTGCCTTGTCCTAGGAGCTATAGCAATTTTGAATCTTCCAAAGTCATTTCACCCTATTTACTTGACATACTTCAGTCACACTCTGGGTGTCAGGGGAGGAGGAGGAAGGTCAAGGTCAGTTTCCAAACAGCCACAACTGCAGTGAAAGGAGTGTTTCAAAGTCACCATGGATGCTAGGACCAACAAATGCCTATAAATTTTAGGAAAAAATCAAATCCATCTACTCAATAACTACCACTTCCCTAGAGGCTAAGACAATTTGCAATAAGCAAAAATGTTTACTGCTGCTACAATGAGAGCTTACCTACTGGTCCAATTATTTGCTTGAGAACAATTTTATATACCTAAAACATGTAGGTAGCCCTAAGTTTTACTTAAACAGCACATGGCTATGCCTTTCACTTATAACTTGTAATTACATAAACATGTGCACTACAAATAGATTTAAGGTGGGCAGCTTCCACAGTACATCTACCCAAATACTCACTAAAATAGTCATCTGCCATAGTCCTTCATACTCTGGAAATGCTTTTATACCACCTGCCAGTAAATGTTGTAGCTTATTTGTTGCAGCAAATAAAATAAAAAGGATGGAATTTCTTTTCCTTTCGGAGGAAGGGAATAAGCATTTATTAAGAGCCTACTATGCCAGGCACTGTGCTAAGTACTTTATAAATGCATTTTAAATATTGTTCACAGGTTTTTATGCCTTAAAGAAACCCCCTACTTAACAAACTGACATTATCATAACAAAAGAATGCATGACTATAAATAAAGGACACTTTATATAATATATATAATAAATGACACTAAATAAGGGAGTCAGAAAGACCTGCTTAACAGAGAAAGACAGAAGCAAAATAAAAGCACAAGAGTTAGTTCCATTTTCTCTGTATGTGTTAATGTTATGGCATCCTCCCAAGACAAAAGACCCACTTGGAATCTAACCTTTTATCCTAATTCTTTTTGTCCTGAGTGTGGTTAAATGAAAAAAGCCCTTAAATCATGCTTAGCATTTTGGGAGAAAGTTAACTCTGGACTTCAGCATCTATGACACTTGTTTTGGTGGCATGCCCCTGCTTCCACGTTCTGTGCATATTTTTAAAAAATTTTTGATCTAATTTTTTAGATCAATTTTTTTAGCTCTCAGGGAAGCTGATGTAAGCCTGATGATGAATCCCTATACTCAGAGGTGGGAGAAGAGCTAGAGAAATAGCAGTATCCATTAGGACAGCCTTCTTATTCCAACAAAATGCTGAAAACCCATGCTTGAAGCCTTATCTGTTTAGAAATGTTGCATTTGTTTAAAAAAAAACAACTATCCCCTCCTCGCTTCCTTAGTCTACCTACATTAGTATAAAATTCCTAATAACTGCCTAACATCTGTGGGTCCTGTGGAACAAGTCAGTCATCTGTCCTGTCTGAACCTAGCTGGTTTCCTAGATCTAGCTATGTCAATTTCCTACACCAAACCAAAATAGAGACAAGGGAATGGCCATCAGGTAGAGAATACCCATACTGTACCCACAGTCTGCATACTATTAATAAGCCCCAAAGTGAGAACAAGTTTGTATGTGCCTTTGTCTATGTTCCTTGAAGTCCCCAAACTAACACAGAACTTAGTGATTTTTGCAGCTTCTCCCCTTACCTCCCCCAATTTCCTTCTCATTAGAATCATTTGAGACTTCTATCTTCGAATTTCAGTTTGAGCCATTTTCTCTTTTGGAGTCAGTCTTTGGGGCATCATACCTACTTTATGTTCTAAAGTTTTTGAAGTCTGCTTTCTTAAACTCTAGGACAGTGTTTTCTAAACCACATCACAAAACTGCTGCTCTGTGCAGTGTGAAAGAATTCTATGATAACATAGCTGCTACCAAAGTTTTTCCTCTCAAACAATGAAATTACACATTGAAAATAAATTTAATAAACTCATCAGGATTTATTCCAATTATCTTTTCTTTATCCCCAAGGTAATCTGTATTTTCAGAGGCAGCTAGGTGGGGTAGTGGATAGAGTATGGGAAGCCCAGTCAGAAAGGCTCATGTTCTTGTAAATCTGACTTCAGACCCACAGTAACTATGTGACCCTGGTCAAGTCACTTAACCCTGTTTGCCTCAGTTTCCTCATCTGAAAATGAGCTGGAAAAGGAAATGACAAACCACTTCATTATCTTTGCCAAGAAGACCCCAAATGCCCCAAGAGATCATAAAAATGGGAAAGGGTCCCACATGTACAGAAATATTTATAGCAGCTCTTTGTGGTGGCCAAAAACCGGAAATCAAGGGGATGCCCATCAATTGGGGTATGGCTGAATAAATTGTGGTATATGAATGTAATGGAATATTATTGTGCTATAAGAAATGATGAACAGGAAGACTTCAGAGAGTCCTGGAAAGACTTATACGAACTGATGCTGAGTGAAAGGAGCAGAAGCAGGAGAACTTTGTAAACCACAACAACCACAGTGTGCGAGGAATTTTTCTGGTAGACTCCAGTACTTCATTGCAATGCATGGACTTAAAAAATTCCCAATGGTCTCAAGGCAAAATGCCTTCCACATCCAGGGAAAGAACTATGGAATTTCATCACAGAATGAAACAGATCATTTTCTTTTGTATTATGTTTTGGTTTGTTTTATAATTTCTCCCATTCATTTTAATTCTTCTATGCAACTTAAGGTGAAAATGTAATTTAATAGGAATGTATGTGTAGAACCTATATAAAATTGTATGCCATCTCAGGGAGAGAGTGGGGATGTAGGTGAGAAGGAGGGGGAGGGAGGGGAAAAAAATCTAAGATATATGGAAGTGATTGTAGAACACTGAAAACAAATAAAAAAAAGAAGATTCCAAATAGGATCGCAAAGAGTTGGATATAACTGAAACAAATGAACAACAACAATCTCTGGAAGAAGTAGAGTTATGGACTCCATTAACATAATTCAAGGTCCCAACTGTTCTGTGGCCAAATTCGTTAGGACCTGCTGTTCTAACATTTTATTTATATGTGTGTGTATGCACATACACACACACGTAGGTATATGTACATATACACATGTATATATGTATGTATATATGTGTATGTATGACTATGATCAGGGTTTTTATCTCTATCTTGTGAATTCCAAGTTTGCTTTTCACATAACAGCACTTACCAAAAACCTTTCCTGTTGGTCAGAATGAGGTTCATGGTTCCCATTAATGATAGTAATTGCAATCTCAAAGGAACCTTGCAGTTCCAACTCTATAATTCAGCATCTACCCTCCTAATTTGTTCCCCTCCTCCCTTCTTAGTCAACCAACAGTCTTGACAAACAGTTGCTAGGACAACTCTTAAAGGATGCTCAGACAACCTTTTAAGCAGCTCTATTTCTACCAATAAATATGTGTGTGTGAGGTAGGTAGGGAAGAACACCTCTTTAAAACTTGCTGTGGAATATCAGTTAAAGAGTTTTTACTCTGTGCTATAAAGAAAGATTAGCTGCTGGACATTATGTAGTCTAGTATTATTACGGATAAAAGACAAAAAATCTGAGTAATTTTTCTTTCTTTGTCATTTATCAACATCATACTACCCTTCTAAGCAGTAGTCTTAATCCTTTCTTTTCCTTTCTATCCTGGACATGACCCTATTATATATCACATATACATTTAAGGGACATAAGGAAACATAGAAAAACTTCTGAAAGTTTTAAATCAGGCTATTGTATTACTGTCAGAGGACTAAAAACCATCTCTTCAAAAGTCTAAAAGTCACATAAGAAGACAATGTTTTGTTTTACCTGGAAGACTGCCCGGTGATCTTCCACAACTTGCTCTTCCATTTCTACCATCTGAGAGACAGCTTCATGAAAAGTGAATAACTGTGGAGAAACCTCCTCTTCCTAGAAATAAAAATAAACATCTCATGAGATGTTTAAGCATGCTCAAACTGAAATTCGAAGATAGAAGTCTCAAATGATTCTAATGAGAAGGAAATTGGGGGAGGTAAGGGGAGATTTTTCACCCCAAAGGTAGGACTCCAGTAGATAAGATTAATATTACTATACTGTTATAATTGACATTTATAGTGTTACTACAGAAACTTTTATAGTAAAATCATACATACCTCTGGCAGACCAAAAGATGAAACTTATTTATGCTATCAAATTTAGAGACATGGAAACAAATAACTACTCACACGTAGAAGATTTCACTGCAAGGTCTCTCTAAACAATACCCCTTCAAATCCCACCCCTCAAAAAACTGGTGACTTTATAGAAACATACCAGTTGTATAAAGTGGGGCAGAGTAGAGGAAATATTCACTGGCTAATTAAATTCCATGCTTAAAACAAAAGGGATTATCACCACCTTCTGACATCCATTATCATATTCTGATATTTTCTGTTTCAAATTTTAATAGACCCCCATCTTTAAAACACACTTCAGATTATCTTTGCACAATTTAAAACTATATCACTCTACAAAACCTTTTACCAGTTCATGAATAACATCAGCATCGACATCATAGTAGCTGACACATCATACATTATCTCATTTGACTTTTACCACAGTTCAGTGAGGGATGGGAAATACTATAGGTATTTAATGCTTTAAGTTATTATTCTCCCCTATTTTACAGAAGATAAAGCTTAGGGTTTTGTCCATGGTCAGACAGTTCAGTGAGTTTGAGGCAGAATTTGAATCCAGGTCTTCCCTGACTCCAACTCTAGCACTTTTTCCATTACACCACTTTACCTCTTGTAGACAGAGTTGATGTAACTTGCAACAGTGAAAAATTATTTTGATGAACAATATTTCTGAAGCGTAATCTATGTATTCCTGAAATTTACTAAAATGTTTTTGGATTCTCCACCTCTTGTGAAAAGGTTGGTCATGTGTTCCAGTTGAAAAAAATTAATTCAAATCAGCCTAACTATGAATTCAGCTTCTCCTTAAAGCTCAAGAAGAGGTGTTGTTAGCAGCAAAAAGTTTTCAGTGAAGTTCCCAAACCTTTTAACCCAGGTCACAAGTACAACTCTACTATTATCACATTATCTTATGCCATCACAAAGGGAGAGAAAATTCTCTAATTTGAAAATGTCATCTCAAGAAGCAATCACACATACGTGCCTGTGATCTTTATAGAGTTTGAGTCTTTGATCCAAAGGATTTCAGTATTCACAATGAAACCACCAAGTATTCTACAAAGTCCTATACCAGTGCCTCTGTGGGGCTTATAGGTGACCCTGAGGGCTTGAGGTCAGTAGCAGCAATGTTAAGTCCTAAAACTGGAAAGGCTTCAAAGAAGAGTCCAACAAACTAAAATGTTTGTTAAGGACCAGCCTATTTGAAAAGAGTTTTTTTTTAGCATCAGAAAGCTAGCTACTAGCTGAGGTGGCTTTTTGTTGTTGTTTTGCCACTGCATCCCATGACACTTTACTGTAAAAGACTGTTATCAAAATCAGTGAGCAGCGTATCCACCAGGTTGAAAAAACTCTTCAAAGTCACTTTCATCCCTTTTCCATCACTATTACCATTCTTCTTCTAGCCTCTTGTGCTAGAAACCTTGTGATGCTTTCCTATAACTGGTCCTAGTCTTAAGTCTGTCAATTACTGTTCCTTCTTTCCAAAGACCTCTCAGATTCATCACTAACTCTGCAGCATCTCCTTCCATTCCTCCACTTCAGGCTCTGAATCACTGAAATAGTAAGGTATTTATTTGTTTAATGTTTTAAAGTTTTTAAAGAACACATATGTTATAACATTTGAACCTTTTGAAAATATGTAATAGAAGGTACTATAAATATCATTATTCCCATTTTACATATGAGGAAAATGAGGCTTAGGCTACCTGACTTGGCTATATTTACATTGCTAAGTATGGAAGGTAGAATTTGAACCCAGACCTTCCTAACTCCCAAGTATAACAGCTCTATTCACTACACCAAAACAGCTCCTCGAATACCTTTTTAATCTCTCACCCCTCACTCAAACACAAATTCTACCACAATTAGAGTAACCGTCCTTAAAAGACATCAAGTGAGATAAAGTATTGTGGTGAATAATAATAGAGGAAACAATCTGAGCTACACAATTTTATTAGCAAAACAGGTATAATAAATGACCGTGAATAAAGGATGAGACCAATATTTATGTATTAAAAACAATCAAACAAGACCAACTAATTAAAAGAAACAGTTAACAGGATTCAAAATTAGGTAATCTGGTTTTTAACTGGAGGAAAGATTAGGGATTTTCCAAGCTAAGAGAGGGAAAGTGAACACCAGGTACAATTCCCTGAAATCAGAAAAAAGGTGTATCTCCTACCCATCCCCTCTCTACTGCCAAGTGTATTTAATCAGAGGAACATGGAAACAGTAAGTTACTGATCAGTACAGAACCAGTTTTCAAAAAAGACAGATGGGGTTGCTTGACATGTATAAATGTGAGAAAACTCCTTGCATCAATCTCTGGATATGACTAGGTTTCTGGTTAACATAACCTAGGTCCTTAGTTAAGGGTCTCTAAGCAGCAGACAGAGGTGGTCCAGCTTCCCAGACACACATAATTGAAAAAAGTTTTCTCACAAGACAGAAACTAACTAGACCCCATAAGTGAACAGAAAAGCAACTGTGTTAGATCCAGAATTGAGTTACAAGATGGAGTCAGTGTGGTTCACTCAATTCCCATAGTATATAAAATAACTTTAAAGCACTATAAAAGTGCATAGAGAGTGTGTGGGGTGGGTTGGGGTTGTACATGTCAAAATCAGCTAGCACTACAAACCAGGGCTTGATTTGCTGAGTTGTTGAACTGTCCAGATGAGGCATAGGCATAACTATAGTCCTCAGGCCAAATAAAGACAGGTAAAGAATACTTCTTACATTTTGAAGACTTTTTGTATTTAAAAAAACGTAAAAACTATTCTTAGCTTGCCAAATTTGGCCATATGGCAGCAGTTTGTCAATTCCTAGCCTAGACTTAGGTGATGGAGAAAATGCTAAAAAGGAAATTAAACTCAGAATAAAAAAATTCTGATATTTAAAACAAAGAAATTTTAATCTTGAACACATCATTCTTCACCCATGCTAAGCTAGTCTCCTCACTGTCACCTTCACACATGGGCTACGCTGTCCTTTTACTAGTACTCTGCCATCGCTCAGAATGTCTTCTATTCTGCCCAGCCACCTGTCTCATCCTTCAAGGCCTACTAGCTCAAATCCATCTCACCATGAAACCTTTCCAAACTGTGTTAGTCTACATGCCCTAGAGTTTAGCATTTAACTTTTTACAACTATTTTAGATAAATTAAACTACACTCTCAAAAGAAGACATCATTTTTTGCCTTCCACAAGGTTTAACATAGTGATGGACATAACACAGGCACTGACAGAAAGGTGATTTTACTCTTCCTTCATTTAGTCTACAGGAGCGGGGCAGTATAGCCCAGTTGTCCAATTTGTTGTTGTGCTGTGTTCGTCCTCGTTCTGGAAGAGGACCATGACATCAGAGAGATGATGACATGACTTGCACTGGACTTTGATTTGAGTGAGGGAGGGCTGTGCAGGTCACCAGCCTCACTTTCTCCTCCTGAGTCATCTGGATCCAGTGACCAGATATCCATCAGGATGACTGGATATGGCCCAGAATGCAATGGGAGACCCTGGCCTTTAAGGCTGAGGCCTTTTCAGGTTCTCACTTTCCCAGGCCAAACTCCACTTATTGGCTGTTTTTGGACCCTCTAGGCTTAGAGTGAATGTCAATAGTAACAGTTTCTCTTTGAAACAACCCTGAGGCTCCTGCTCCTCCCAGCGTGATTTTTTTTTTCTTTTCTATTAAAGGGGCCATCCCCCTGTCCAATTCAAAGAAGCACTAAAAGATGTGTAAAATCTAGGGCTAATACTCTCCTCTTTGGAAGGGTCTGAAGGAACTTCTCTGTTTGTAGCCTCTCTTTACAAGTCACGGGAAGTAGGCAAGATCCCCAGTTGATATAAATGGCTGCTTGGTTCGTTCTTGAAGAGGACCAAAATAACACCATCATGATAAAGTCAAGTTTCAGTGTGTCTGACTGTGGCTGATCAGACCAACATGAGCTTGGAATGCTCTACCACAGGTTGGGCACAGATAGTCCAGGTGAACATTTGGGGTGGTTTACTCCAAATCTGCACATCCTACATTTCCTTTTGCTGTTTCAATTCTGCTTTGCTCATAGAGCACAGCACCTTCTCTGATGTGGGCACACCACGCTGAATGGTCCTGTGCCAGTGTCTCTCATGTCACACAATCAAATTCAAAGTTCTTGAGAGAGACCCTGAGAATGTCCTTATATCGCTTCTTCTGACCACCATGTGACTGCCTGCCCTGTGCGAGTTCTCCACAAAACAGTCTTTTTGGCAAGCATACATTTTGCATTCGAACAACGTGGCCAGCCCATCAGAGTTGTGTTCTCTCAAGCACAGTCTGAATGCTTGGCAGTTTAGTTCCAGCAAGGATCTCAGTGTCTGGTACCTCATCCTGCCAGGTGATCCTCAGAATCTTCCTAAGACAGTTCTCAAATGGAAGTGACTCAGTTTTCTGGCATGGCGCTGGTAGACTGTCCATGTTTTGCAGGCATACAATGAAATCAGCACAATGGCTCTGTAGACCTTCATTTTGGTAGTCAGTCTAATACCCTTCAGAGTCTCACAAACAGTGAGCTAGCTCTGCCAATGGTGTCCACCAGTTCCACCCAAATCTCACTCTCACCAGTGGCTCCAAGTTGACGTAAATATTCTTTTACTGAATGAAACTTCTAATCATTTCCCACCTGGCTGAGGTCTTGGATTTCACAACCTCCAGAAACCTTTCCTTCTACAAGATGACATCAATTCTGAAACTCACACCTCCTCAGCACCCCTGCCCCTGGGGTCCCTCTCTCCCTCTGGCTGGAGAGGCATGCAGGTACTTCAACTCATCGCTTCCCAGTTTGTACCATTTGAAGTTATAAATATGTAAAACATGGTCATTGGTTCCAGCCCACTGGAAATGTAAGGTCCAAGTGGAACCCCACTTCGTAGATTCCATTATTTGCATTAATTGGGACCTACCTGAACTCATCAGAATTCTTTTCAATGCTCAAAAGGAAATAATAAAGCATTAGTTAAAAACAATATAAGAAAGTAGTCTTAAGTCTATTAGGTCATAATACCATTAAATTAAGACAGTTCTGTTAAGTTACTTACATTTTGTTCACAAAGGAGTTTTAAGTCATCTCTCTGAGGTGAACTCCCTACACCCCACTGTGTCTCTAAATCATCAATTTGATTTGGAGGATGATGCATAATTGGACGGACATCACCTGTAGCAGCTGGATCTACAGTCAATTCTTTTACCCTGAAAATATAGAGGATACTGTAAATGAACAAAGATTAATCCAGTAATACAACACCATGGTTTTATGATTTGAAGGTACTTTAAATGACTTAGTAAGAATGATGATGGCAACTTCATAAATTATTATTTTTCTGAAGTGTGGAAAAACACTAATAAAATGGTTATTTGCCTTTCTGATTTAATTTAGACTACATTCCTATGTCATATAATCATTATGAAAAATTTACTACATAGAAATAAGTTATGGAAGTGGGGATTAGGAAACATTTCAATGACTACCGAATTCCAGTAACAGGAAAAAGACAATATGGTATAGTATTAAGAACACTGAACTTAAAGAGTTATGAAACCTGAATGTTAGTTCTAGCTCTCCAACTTCTAATGTGATTGTAAGCAGACTATTTAAGACTCAGTTTTCTTATTTGTGTAACAGCTGTCTTGTCTTACCTTACTGCCCATTGTTAGGCTTATAGGAAATAATTTACGAGTACTATGTAAATAGTTTTATTGGTGTTATTACTATTATTATACAATTAGGCAACATTTTAAATACACAACTGGTCCATGTTATTTTTCCAAAATATTCTTGGCACGGAAAACACGGCATAACTTAAGGTTTTTTGGTAGTCAAATACTTATTATTTAATCTTTTTAAAGTACTATGATTATATTTCTCCCATAAAGGAGAAGATACATGCAGCAATTATTCATTTTTCTTTTATTAAAAAAACCATTTAAGTTGTTACTTTTAAAAATGAATAAATTTACTAATCACTTAGACATTTACAAATTTTAGGGTGGTATGCTTCTATACTGTCTGAAGGAAAGAAAAAAAATTCACAAAAAGGACACGCAGTAATATCTTTAAACAAATGGCATAAAATGATTTAGCATGCCACTGCCATTTTAATTAAACTTACTAAAATAACACCTTATTTACTATAAAATTACATAAGCCAGTGCTATTTTACTTAATATATATAAAGGTGACATCATCATTTACAAAGTCACATAAATACGAAGGGAATTAAGCAAGCTTGAATTCTATGGGAATAATTTAGAAACATAAATGAAAAACAACAACAAAAAAGATAACGGATCATGCAGGACCACCACCACCTGCCAAATGAAATGAGAATGACTAAATTATATAATGGCTTAAGGCAAAGAAGTAAAATGTTTTGTTTTATCTCAAAAGAAAAACTTAAAACAATAAAGATCTTATGCATAGAATGATGTAGACCTGGTGATCGAAGGAGAAAAGTCGTCATACTCATAGGAAGGAGAGAGATCAGAGCGACTGCCACTACCCTGTGAGAAGGGAATGTCTGATGGACTAATTCCAAACTCCTTTACTCTGCAGCACCAGAACAGCAGCAAATTAAAAGAAAATGCTCTTGTAAAGACAGTTGTATAAATGTAAATTCCATATTCTCATTTATCACACTTGCTGAAATTGTTTAAGAAGTAAAATCAAACATTTTTTGTTTCCTAACATATCAAACAGTAAAATGGTGTTCCTCTTCTGTTATGCTCAGGAACTAATTCCTTCCTCCATAATAACTCTTGCTCCCTATATTTCTTATGTTTTATATTTTCTGTGGCAAACTTTTCTCCTCCTTATGCCCCTTCCTAGAAGCATGCCTTAACCTGAAGAACATGTTCCTTTTACTACTCCCCTTTCCAGCTATATTCTTATTCTTTTTTTCCCATTTCCTTCCATTATTAATTCATATAACGTTTTTTTAAACCATCAACATTTCCTCAGTTTCAGCATTGCAACCCTCACAGTTGTATTCTAAAATGGCTTTTGCTGAAGTCGCCAATGATCTCAATTCTAGCTTTATGTTCACATTTCTTTGATCCAATGATCAAGCCTTAATTTTTCTAAACACTCCTTGCCCAGGCTTCAGAATGTACCATAATTCCTGATTAATTCTATTTTGCTTCATCATGGTTATCATTAATGTTTGGAGAATTTGTACCTATTCAATGGTACAAATACTTGGGGTTCTTGGCTCTTCAAACTTTATAATATTTATTTTCCTGACACACTCATTTACTGCATTTACAATACTGTCTGTAATTTACTACAAAATTTCCACCTCCAACTCGTCAGTCTTTCCCTTATAAAAATGAAATCATGCCAAAATATTAACACATCTAAAAATACAAATTAAGGTACTTAAAAATTATGCTACAAATAAAATGGCTTGACTTTGTCATGTTTCAGACAAAAACAGAAATATAATCAGATCCTGAATAAATTCAGTGAGTTTAAGTTTGTTATTGAGACCATTATTAAAACACCTAAAATGCTGACCAATTGTTTTCCATGTCTTGGGAGAACTAAAGAATAAAATGAGCTTTAAAGAAACAAAAGTTTTTTTAAACTGTAAGAGTATTGAAACAGTAGTACCAAACTTTGGTAACGAAACAGGTTACCAAAGACACTTGAGGACTGTCTTGAAAAATCAGCAAGAACGTAGCAAATGGACAAACATGCCTTGCAATTAGGCATTCATTGTCTTAAGATCCTTTCTAGCTCTGTGATTCACTAAATATTTTAGACTATTAAAAAATGTTGGCAGTTAAATGTTAAAACTGTAACAAGTCAATGAGAAGTCTCCAATCTTTATTTAAGTACAACAAAACTTTTCTATATCTTGTTCTGAAAGAGAAGAAACTACATGATATGTTGCATAGCATTTGGAAAGATTATTTTAAAAATTGCAGCCATCCCAAAAAGCCGGTGTTATGTCAACTTCTATGATATGACATGGCAATATTCAAAAGTATATCTGTTTCCCTACCCCTGCAAATATGTGAGCCCTATATGGATATTAGGAGTTCCTTTCTTAATGATAAAATCCCAAGTACTTTGAAAATCAGTTTTAAGGTACTAAGGTTTTAGCTCTATTTAGAATTCAAATGATATGAGGATTAAATTTAGAAATGTTTCTACAGTTTTTACATTATAAATATAATATACTGATAATGGTAAATTTATGTATTCTAATAAGACACTGACAGATAATAAACAAGTATTTAGTAAGCAAATATGTACCAGGTACTAGGGATACAAATATGAAACACAATTCTGCCCTGATGGAGTTTATATTTCACTACACAAGAAAGGAAATTAAAGCACATCCATTTCAACCTCTAATAAAAATTGTTTTAAAACAAATCTGAATTCTAAGTCAGTTTAAGAGCATTTGTATGAGTCAGGAAATATGAAAAAAAGAACCTATCCAAAGGCAATGGATCACAAAGACTAAATGTTCTGTGGAAACCAAAGTAAATAAATGGGCTCTAATCCAAATTCTATTGAACACATCCATAATCCAAATGAGTAGCTTCCAAATTTAAGCACTGACTGATCAAGTAGAAATTATTTTTCTGATGCTACTGACTTATACTGCCAGATCCAAAATCGTCATATGTGAAGAAATCTTCAGTGTCAGTGCTGTTGGGCTGGCTCTAATGGGCATTTTGTGCATTTTCTTTGTATCCTCAGTGCCATTTACAGAGTAAATGTTTGTTAACTGTTTAAATAAACAGAAACAAAAGACTCATAAAAAACCAGTGCAATAAAATTTCTACTGCTATCACTTGATTCCCCCTCCACAATCGATTTTGACATTAGAATAACACTTAAAATTATATAATGAATATTCAGAATTTTTTTTAAAATCATGCATAATGAGGGTTTGGGAAATATCTACTTGCAAAGAATGAAGGAGGTCTTAATATAATTAGGTAGAATTTTCATAACTGTGCTTTAAATGTAGTCAAATTTCTCCTTTCCCCCCTCAAATTCCCAAATGGAAAACTATTTGTCATACCTATTTGCGTATCTTAATGTATTAAGAGTATTTTCACAAGATGCCATCCCTGGAGAGATGGTAGCAATCTAGGGGAAAACAGAATGCAAAAGTCAAGGAATAGTAGATCTCACACACTGATAATGAAAATTTTGCCAATGAGACATCAAGAAATGAATTAAATTCATAAAGTGCCTATAAGTTTCCTCTCATTTTCAGCTAAGTTTCCTTAAGAAGGTTGCCTATTATGTGTCTCCACTCACTTTTCTATCATCCAGTCTCCTCCAGAAGACAGCCTCTCTTATCCCTCCATTCTCTCACTAATCTTCGCCGACTGCTTCCCCACTGCCTTACAAACACATCCATGTCTTCCCCATCCCCAAAATGCCCTCACCTGATGGGCCTATCCCCACTAGCTGTTATTCCATGTCTCTCATTTCTGTGACCAAACTCGAGGTGGCCGTGTGTTCTGGGTGCTATCGATTCCATTCTTACTCTTCTTGACTTTCCTGCAGCCTGTGACACTGTTAAGCACTTGCTTCTTGATACTCTCTTCTCTAGGTTTCTGTGACACTGCTTTCTCTGGATCTGTTTAACTGCTCCTTCTCAATGTCATTTGCTGATCTTCGTGTATGCATGTGAGGATCCCCCCCAGTTCTGTCATGGCCCTCATCTTTTCTCCCTCTATACTATTTCACTTGGTGATCTCATCACCTCCCTTCACATTTCATTATTATCTCTGTACAGATGACTTGGATCTATCTACTTGTCTAACACTAACCTCTAGTCTCCCATCTTCAAATGCCTATTAGTTATCTTGAACTGGATGTTTCATAGTCATCTTAAAACCAACACATACAAAATCACCCTTCTTCTTAACTTCCTAACTATTACTGCAGGGGATATTACTATGTTCTAGTTACCCAGATTCACAACCTTGGAGTCATACTGGACTCCTTACTCATACCACCTCCCTCCAAATCCAATCAGTTCTCAAGTCTTGTCACTCCTAGTTTTTTCATGTCCCTCCCTTCTCTTATGACACTGTTACCTGAGGCAGGCCCTTGTCACCCTGATGTCTAGACTAACAACTGAAATGAAAACCTGCACCATGGAATTCCTTTGGAATGATATTTAGATGTAATAACTCTCTGTGTGTGCGTGCGTATGTATGTATGTATGTATGTATGTATGTATGTAAAATCTATGTATACATTGCTGTAGAGAGTTCCCAGTAAGGAAAGTCCCTCTAACAATGAAGCACAATAATTGTTCTGCAACTTTTAGTTTTTAGAGTTTATAGAGACACTGAGAGATCTAGTAACTTGTCCAGGTTGCAGTATGTCAGAGGTGTGACTTCTAAAGCGAGGGGAGAGTGCAGAGAAAAGGGAATAAGCATTTACATAGCACTTAATATGTGCCAGGCATGGTGCTAAGCATTTAGAAATATTACCTCATTTGATACGCAAAAAAATCCTTCACATTTTTAAAACTCCAATTTTACAGTTGAGTAAACTTAGGCAAACACAGATTAAATGACTTACCAAGGGTCACACGGCTATAAAATATATAAGGCTAATTTGAATTCAGGTCTTCCTGACTTCAGGCCCAGTGTTCTATTCAACGGACTACCAGCTGCCTTGGACCGAGTTGGGCCTTTACTCACTACAGCAAATTATACATCTGTTTCTGACTATGTTAGAAGTTCTTAAACTTAGAGTCTGTGAACTTTAAAAAAATACTTTAACAACTACATTTCAATATAATCAACTTCTTTTGTAATCTTCTGTATTTTATTATATGCATTTAGCATTTAAAGGCATTACTTTAAGAAGGGGGTCTATAGAGCTCCCACTCAAGGGGTCAAAGACATAAAAAAATGTTAAGAACCCTTGCTGCCTTTTTTTAGAAAATGAGTATGATGCCACAAAATTATTATGATGAATGCTGCTACACAAGTATATATATGTGTGTATGTCTATCACTATGCTACTTATTGCTCATGTCCCCATGTGTCCACTCTGTGTCTTATAAAAGTACGTGTACCTACATATATAGACATATATCTACATTCATACGTACACATACACCTATCTATGTATCTATTTTGTTTTTTGAGTCACTGATGTGAACTGTTAACTTACTTGTAAGTAATAGTTTTAGACAGCTGCTTAGCAAACTGAAAATTAAAGGATTTTCTAGCAGTCAGTCTATGTCAGCAGCGGGACTGCGACCCTAGGGATTCTTAACTTCAAAGTATGACCTCTATTTGCTTTGCTGCACTGTTTCTTAGGCAAATAAGTGTATGCATGCTGGTATAAATGTCTTATTAGTGGCAATGTGCCAAAGCATATAAAGTACCATGTAGGCTTGGAGTCAGGAGAAATGGGTTCAAATCCTGCTCAACTTTTAAAAACTTACCAGCCATGTGATGATATGCTACCCACTCTCCCCCCACAACGATACTTTTACATGCCTGAAGCAATTTCCTAGGACTTATCTCCCAAATTATAGATGGAAGAGGAGGAAGTGATCACGCTACCAAAATCACAGATCCAGCATGTAATATGAGGCATATTTTACTTAAAATCTGCTCATTTCAAGCAGAAATGATAATACTTTCTTAGGATATAATTTTAGCACATTAAATTTTAAAATCTTTTTTTTTTTACTGTGAACTTAACAACAAATACAAACATTTCAATATATATGGAAAAAGACTGTAAAAGAAACGGAACTTTTGCTATTCTTTTTTTTTAAAAAAGCATGAATACTACATGTAGATACTAAATTTCTCTAATTATGTAACCACCTTCTCTTATTCTTTGTATTCTTTCAGAAGTCTTGATGTTCTTTTTTGCATTTCTGTAACTAAAATTAACCTATACAATTCCCTCCAAAACAGCTTTCCTTTGGAAGAAAATTTAAATATCTCATTTTTATAAATGACTTATCTTTCAAACACAATTTTATTATCTACGAAATTGCAATTTGGACAGTTCTGAGTTTCATATTATTTACTTCATCATTCTTGATGTGAAGAATAATATTTCATATTACAAGTTGGCAAGACTTCTACTCAGAACTTCCTGAGAAGATATTAAGTGTCCCAGGGGCTCCAATGAGTTTCAACACTGTAGAAGGCAGAAAGGTTTCAAGTGGCAGGGAGAACAAAAACTTTAGTTACACACCACTTTACTCATTCTCTCTAAAAGGTAAAAAGAGAAGCAACTGAAGCTTAAAAAAAACAATAACTCTGAGACTGAGCTTGCAGTTAGTAGGCAATGTAGTTTTCTTAGAGGTATGGGAGGCGGCTTAGTTATTTTTGGCTGGATATTGGCTTTAATTTCATTGACGTAACACAAACAGGCATTTGCTGTACAAACTGTATTCTGCTGACTCTAAAGGTTAATGATGTAAATGAAAACCAGCTGCACAGTGGAAAGAAAACTGATTTGGAGTTTTACAAACTGGACTTGTGTTCTAATCCCAGTTGTTTCACTGGTGTGACCTTGGGTAAATCATTTCAGAGTTTGCAATTAAGGGGTTGGATTTCTTAAGGTCTTTTTAAGGTCTCTATGATCCTATGACTAGGGAAGTGATATTCTTTGGTACATGTGTTCCATGTAACATATGACGAACATCATTTGTCCTGAGATTAGTTGGTCATTTCACCCTCTCCTCTGACTCCCCCGCCCCAAACAAAAACTTACCATGCATGTGCGGGAGTTTTCTCCTATGAATGAATCTCTTAGCACCTGAGTGAGTTTACTTGCTCTGAAGGGAGTATGAGGTTTATTTCTACCTAAGGCTCTGATGCACTCCTGAAAATTAAGAAATCCAGGTTTACATTTCAGTTTTCTAAGAGATTCCCCTCCTCATAATCAAACTGACAAATTTTAAAACTGTGCTTGAAATAGCACCTAACATTGAGTACTACAAGTTTTACTGATATCTATTAATCTTCTGAAAATTCTCACAGGGGTTTCAGTTCTATGGAAATTGAAGAAAAGAAAGTATAGCGAAGGAAAATGTTTCAAGATGTTTTATAGAAATGATACTTTTAAAAAGACATCATTACTTTCCTTTTGCTTATTATAAAATACCAGAATTTTTGTTTTGTACACGGTAAACATTTAACTGAATGAAATAAATACAAACTAGTACTTATTACGCAAGTTTTGACTGAATGATACTTTTTAAAAAACACTTGGAGGGGAGGAAGGAAGAAATCTCTGGTTTCTGAAGTATGTAAACTGAGAATGGATGATTATCAGTCATTGTAGAATGACTTTCTCTATTGAGTATGAGGTTGATTAGATGACCTCTTAGGGTTTCTTTAAATGCTCAAGTTCTATGTTTGTAGGGCTCAAATTGAAAGAATATTAAAATATTAAAACTTAGGCTTTAACAAGAGAACAAATTTTAAGTCTCTTTTAGACTCAAAGTATGAAGTCTAAAAGCCTATTTTAATACTTCATACCTGAGTTCCCAAACCTATACCAGCAGAGTTTCTCCAGACGCCTTTTTTTTTGCAGATGACATTGTTCTGATTGTATCTAGTTCTGGAACACTACAAAACCTCATCATTGAAGAGATCTGTTTAGTTATCTACACAGTAAAAAAGAACCAAATGGAAAGCAACTGGGACACTAAGCAGTATTTTCAATAATCCCAATCTTCTTGCCACATAAGCCCCTAATTTTTAACTTAAAATTTTTTTAATGAATAGTCAATAACATAAACATAAAATAAGCTAAATTATTTTAAAATGTTTTTAATCCCCCAGTGATGGTATAGATCTATGAACCAATGATAGTATATATCTATGAACCATAGAAGACTGTTCTCAAAAGAATCAAAATTGAATAAGACTTGAAGGGCAATCAATGCAAAGATATACAACTGGAATAAGCTGGTTATAGTGTATTACAAATAATAATTTGTATGCAAGACTAAAAAAAAATCAAGGACACATATAATATGAACACATGGAGCTAGATGTAGGTATGACAAAGGGAAAATCCAATATGCAACAGGGAAGCTGCACTTGTAGCCATAAAACATTAAAAGAACTAGAAGGAATTTTTTTGATGCGTTTGGTAGTTATGCAATTTTAACAGAAGACATGGATAAGAATGACATAAGATGAGGTGTGGACAGGTTATATGTAGTATGCACTAGTAGAAAAAATATCCACAATTAGTCAGACAACAGATTCACCAAAACAAATCTTTAAGATAACATTTAGCTTTTAATATGTGCCTTCAACTGTTCTACTTCCTACTTTAAGAAATTACGTAGGAGTGACTGCTTCTGTTTTATCTACCAACGGCATTAATTTTCAGCCTTAGAAGCCCTAAACAAAAATGCTGAATAGAAATGTGAAACCCAAGATAGGCAGCAAGCAAGTCAGAGTACATTCAGAGTACTCCTAGTTAGTTACCCCAGTGAGCTGAAGTCATCAGACTTGGATAAAAGATATCTCAGGTTACTATTACAGACAACTGCTACTTATGATCTCTGAGAAATCTTGGCAACAGGAGAAGCTGTATGGAATTATATGGAATTGTAGATGGGCATGTCCCAATTTTAAAAACAAAAGCAAAAACAAGGAAGGTAGATTCCCCAAACTATAAATCAGAGAGCTTGACTTTTTAATTCTACAAAAATCCTTAGAATGCCTTCCTAGTGATTAAAAAAGAAGTGCTGATCATTAAGAGAGTCAAAATGATAATCAAGAACAAAACACCCAGACTAACTTTGTTTCCTTTTTTCAGAGGAAAGAGGAGTCTGATAAGATGTTTAAAAGGGTACACATGTACTGTACATGAATTTCAGAAAAGACATTTAGCACTGTCTCTTATGGCACTATGGAAAGTTACAAAATGAGTAATAATATAGTCAGATGGATTAAGAAGTACATTAGACCAAAAGAGGAGTGATTAATGGAATGATGTTAACCTGGGAAATCATTAACATACTGCCAAAGGGCCCAGTTTTAACACCGTTCTATTCAACACTTTCAAGAGTGACTGAGATGCAAACACATTTTAACTGTAATTTACCATATTTGGGGATGAAACAAAATTTGGACAAACAGCAAAATCTGAAAGGAACCTCAAAACTATCCTTATCTTGGAGTCATCTCAGAGACATCCACCTAAAACTGGTAATGCCTTGTAAAGTGAATACTAGGTAGATTACAAATGCAAAAATAAATTGCCTATTTTTTAAAAATTTTGTCTTATATTCTGGGGTTAGAGGGAACCTCTCCTGTGTTCTGAAATAGAGGAAATAAAACTAAAACAGACTTTTACTTTGTGGACTGAATACATTTTTACTTACCTTGAGTGCTAAAAGGCTTTTATTAATTTCAGCACCTTCAAGTCGAGTTTGCCTATCTGCACTAGAAGTATCAGCTCCTCTTTCATTTCCAGCCAAATCAATGAGAGAAAATTTGCCATGTAATTTTCCCTTCCTTCTGAGGATAATTTGAAAGACTGCATGGCTCCGAGATGAATGTGCATTTGCAGATGTCTGACCAGAAGTCCTAAAATTAGATGAGGTAGAAAACTGTCAGCGTCGTATTACATCATAATATTTTAATGACAATATTTTATTTGTCAAAACTCAATGGAAATGAAAATCTAAACTACTTTCATTTTTTAAGTAAGAAAAAAACATCTAAAGCAGTAATCAAGCTTCTCTACCCTCTTGGAAACAAGCATCCAACTAAATTGAAATTAGTATGATGGTATTTTATATCTAATAAAGCTGTTGAAGAAAACAGCATTGAATTCTAAAAACCTTAACATTACAAATTAATAACAATGATCAAATTAAAACACATACTCAAGCTTATAAAATTAATCTGTCATTCTTCTAGTGGCATATTAAGCCCATAAAAATCATTGAATGTAAATGTATACATCTATAAATCTGATCTCATTATATACATCTATAAATCTGAGCTCATTAACTCGTGTTTCCTCAAAAGATGCGGCTTTCCCCAGAAGAAAATGCTTCCCTACCCATTCTCTCCAGTACTAAATGCTCCTCCTCTAAAGCAATGGACCAAGAGAAGGAGTAGGCATATGCCATGTCCTTCACTTCCATTTGCAGATCATCCTTTTGCTATCATACACCTCTGTTATCTCTCTTTAAAGGCAGAGGCTGTTCATTTTTGTCCTGTCCTAGCACCTAGCATAATGCCTTACACAGAGTAGGTGCTTACTGTTTGCTGAATAAAATATAACCTATTAAATACTAATGGAGGAAATGAATAAGTAGACTTAATGTTCTTAATATGTGAAACCAGAAGACAAAAGAAGTTCCAGCTAAATGGAAGGATGGCTCACTATTGTTGGAAAACCAAATTTTAAAAGTTGGTGTTTATTTTTCTGTTCTTCCAAAAGCAGAAAGAAATGTTATCTTATGAGGGGATTCAGGTGTTTCATACAGAATCATGAAAAAAGATCTCCATGAAGATAATTATAATCTTTGTACCAATGTTAGGTGCAGAGGACGAGAAGATAGAGAAATTCCATAAAACACTCTAGAAGACTCTCCAAATTAAATAAACACACACACACACACACACACACACACTTTAAGAGAGGTACAGAAGGCAAAGGCAACACAGATTTAGAATAAAAACTCATTGGAAATTCTTACAGAAGGATGGTAGAAAATTAGGGGCTGCATCAACTCTTAAAAACAGTGAGTAGGAGGCAAAGGGAAAGATAAAGTAATTTAAATATTGGCAATAAAACCAGTTAAGTAAAGTAAGTGATTCTGGGAACATTTAGAGACGAAACTGGAAGAAAGTCAACAGATGAAAAAAGTAAAAGTTCTATCAAGATTTTCCTAACAAACTCTCTTTCTTCAATGACAACAGAACCACCACATTCAGACTCTATCATCACAATCCCAAATGTGGTGCATGAGGAAGAAGAAAAGAAAACCAAGAGGGGAAAAGCAGCTTAACTAGACCAAATATACCCAGAAAGGTTTATGCTGGAGGCTACATAGCTTAGAAGGCCTTCAAGGGTTGATTCTCAAGATTTCTGAAATGAGGAAGGAAGGGAATAGATGAAATAACAATACATGGGAAAAATTCTAAAACTACTGACCAAATTAACATTGGAATAAAGCAACTGGGCAAATATCAATAATTATTAACCCATAGGCCTACTTTTTCTACTCCTCTATAAAATCTTTAAGAGAATAACCTACAGATGAATCAAATGCACCATCAATGAAGGTATGAGAAGGCTAAGAGGCTTTTACAAACTGTATTCTAAAGGAGATCACATCTCTACTTAAAGATACAGAGAATACAACATCCTATTGTGCTTACTACTTCTTGACAATAAACTTTTTTTTTTTAATTTGGTACAGCAAAAGGCTGCCTTAACGGTTGTCCTCCAGTTAACATATATTCCACATTATGTAGATAATAAGCATTTCTCAAAATCATATAAGACTTTCTTTAAAAATATAATAAGTTTTGTTCACCAATATTGATTATTTATATGAAGGGAGAGCCATGCTTGCCTCTCGTGGAGAGCATTAAAAGCAGAAGTCAAACTGAACAATAATTCCTTAGACATGGTAAGGACCTCCAGATGCTCCTATTTGCAAATGGTGTCATGCCCTCAGGCCCCCAAATACTGCCAAGCATCTTAAATGAGATCTGTAATGACTCAAAACAGTTCAGACTAATTAGCTATACAACACAGTAGAAAGAACAAGAAATTGGATCAGAGACCCTGTATGGAAATCTTGCCTCAGCACATGGTGGTGCTGCAAGGAAGATGCTTAATGCCTCTGAACGAGAATTCTCTCATCTATATGTAAAATGGAGTGGTTGGAAAAGATGACCTCAAGGTCCCCTCCTAGACCTACATCTGTGGTCCTATGATCCACATGGAAAAACCAAGAAGACGGAGAATGTTTATGCTTCACATATACAGAGCTGGAAGGATAATAACGAGAGCTGGGACAATGAACTACAACTGAGTCGGTGATCAAATTGGTGAGACTGCTTTTGGGACTCTGAACAGTGCTTTGAATGAATCACAGAACACTACATTATTCAGAGAAATAAGATGCGTATCACCCAAGAGCAACAAAGAGGCACAACTTGTATATGATGAGTAGGCTGCAATATATTCCCAACGAAGAATCATGTCTGGGAAGAAATTCAGTTCAAGAAAAGCACAATGAAAAGAAAGAAAAGGGCTAGTTATGTATAGAAAGTAAAGAATAACTAATGGATGTTGCTTTGAGCTCTACTGGTTATCTAAAAAACATCGTCAAGAGATCTAAAAGTGGGGTTGTTGGGAATAATGGGTGGACACAATAGTGGAAAATTTACAGGAGAATATAGACTGAAGTGGCACAGACTGAGAAGACACTAAGCTGTAACATATGAACACCAACATCAGAGATCATAAACTTGATGAAGCATCTTAAATACACACAACACAGTCACTCACTGAGATCAACAAGAGATCTTGAAGACTATGCAAGAGATGTTCAAAAGTCTGGTAGGTTGTAGTAAGGTAGAAATATTTAGAGTAAGGGTTAGAAATGGACTACTGTCATAGGAACCAGTCTAGCAATATTTGGGGAGACTCATCACCAGGTTAATTTTATAGTCACAACTTCTGAAAACTTTTTACTAAGGGGTTGTGATTTGCTTCAGTAGAGAAAATATATACATGTGAAATAAAGGATTATTTTAAGGACTTTAGATACCATTAAGTACACATGGTGTTCAACTGTATCTGATTCTTTGTGGCCCCATGGACCATTATAGCACACCAAGCCCTTCTATCCTCCACTATTTCCTGAAATCTGTTCAAGTTCATGTTCAATGTTTCCATGACACTATCTATCCATCTCATCCTTTGCTGTCCCCTTCTCCTTTTGTCTTCAATCTTTACCAATATGAAGGTTCTTTCCAACTGAGTTCCATCTTCTCATTATGTGGCCAAAGTATCTAAACTTCAACATCAGTATTCAACCTTCCAGTCAATAGTCTGAATTAATTTCTTTAAGTATTGACTAATTTGACCTCCTTACTGCCCAGGGGACTCTCAAAAGTTTTCTCCAGCACCACAATTCAAAAGTATTGATTCTGTGGAGTTCAACTTTCCTTACAATCCAACTTCCATAGCCATTGACTGCTACTGGAAAAACCATAGCTTTGACTATATGGACCTTTCTTGGCAAGGTGATATGTCTGCTTTTTTTTTTTTTTTTTTTTAAGTATGACATCCATATAGACCACAGCTTTCCTTCCAAGGAGCAAATGTCTTCTACTTTCATGGCTGTAGTCACTGTCTGCAGTGATCTTTGAAACCAAGAATATAAAATCTAACACTGCTTATATTTCTCCTCCATTTGTCATGAAATGATGGGACCAGTGGCCATGATCTGGTTTTTTTGATGTTAACTACATATATCCAGACATAAAATATAACTACATGTAAAAAATAATTAAGAAAATATTTGATATTTTAAATGCATCAATTAAAAGAATTAGCAATACCTGCAACTGTTGCCTATTTCAATGAGCTTCAGGACATCTTCAACGCATTTAACCTCCCGCTCCTGTAATCCCACAACTTGAACTTGTTGTTTACCATCCTCTAACACTCTCAATTTTGTCTTCCTATTAAGCAAGTCAAATACCTTTGGGGAAAAAAATACACTTACGTTAGCTAATCAAACATTAACAGAATTGAGAGTCTCAAAGGACACAGGAAAGTTAGTTAAGTATGTTTTAAATAATTTAGATAGAAATGATGAATGTTAAACTCTTTAAAGAGCCAAGTTTTATAAATGAGTCAATTTCTATTCAAATGAAATTAGCAGTGGAACTTCATGGTAAATACTAATAGCTTATAAAACTTACCTTTCCACTATAAATTTCAAAAAAGGTTGCATATACTTGAAGTTCTAACTTCTTATAGTTTGGTTTCTTTAGCATCAAAAAGACATCGCGAGCTGTTGAGTTTCATACAAAAAAAAACAACAAACTAGTTAAGTTTCAATTAATACCACAAAAAGTAATAAAAATTTCTTACTGCTTCAAAAATCTTTAAAAAAAATGTTGAATTTAACAATAAACTTCTATATAAAAAATAAAATAGAAAAAGGATTATGTGGAAACCACAAATCTCCATTACATAAATATTCTGTAAAATACATATATAATAATATACCATGTTATATTAAATATACATAAAATAAATTCAACATATTTTTGCAAACCTGTCCCTCTGAACTTCCTTCTGTTCTCCTCTGTGCATTTTAAAAGATGCTTCAATGATCTTTTTTTTACTTTTTTTTGGGGGGGGGTTGGGAAATTACAGGGTAAGACTGTTGCTGGCTTCCCCCATAAAAAGGGAAAAATAATCCTTCTAACCAAAAAGCCTTATTCCTGTTTTTTTAAGAGTCAACCTTTTTAAGAATAACGTTGTAGTGGTTAAAAAAAAATAAACACTTAAAAATCTAAAGTCCAAATCTTCATTTCATGTAGTTATACCTTATATTCAAAGGTGATCAAATGATCAACAATTATTTATTATGCTCTTATTTTAATTTAGTTATTGATGCTTATTTTCTTATCAGATGCTGTTTATTTATGATGGTTTACAACTGAACCAAACAGAAGATTTTCATAGTCTTTAAAAACAGACAAATCAAGCATAAAAAGGCAACATTAAAGTATTTGTAAATCCAATATGAAAAAAGGCCTACTTACCTGCTAGCGCATATATCCCTTTAGAACAATCCTGGTTCTTTCCTGAAAAGTCACCACCCATGGTCTAGAAGTTCAAAAATAAAGACCAATATATCATGTAAAAATAATAAATTCTATCTTAAGTGTTCATCTCATGTTGTGGTTTCCCTAACTGCAATCATTTAAAAAAAATATGAATCATGACTTTTATGTTACAAAATTTCTAGGAATCACTTACATGAGTTTTTCCACTGCCTGTTTGACCATAAGCAAAACATGTAGCCATTCCCCTTTCAAATATGGTTTCTACTAATGGTCTAGCTGTAAACCTAGGAAAAAGCAAAAAACAAAACAAAACAAAAAAACAAACTTTCATCACATCATTATTGCATTTACTTGGAAAAAGTCACATTTATATATAAAGAAAACTGGATGAGGTTAGTTTATTAAAATTTTTCCTTATAAACTATATTCCAGGATCATTAGAAAATACTGAAATGTGAGAGTTCTAGAATCATCATTTTTCAGAAAATTCTACCAAAAATGATGCCACTGGCAAATGAAGGAAATAAGGACATCAGTGACACGCAAAATATCAAAGGTCTGGTGGTCTGTGATAAATAATGGGACTTATTAAGGTTAACTGTAAACTGGATTCTAAAATAAGAGTACCAGCATCCATTCCCCACCCCACCCCCCTGTAGTGTGCACTACAACGGATTAAGGACAGATCTCAGAGTCAGGAAGACATGGGTATTACTTCTGCCTATGAAACATGTGAACTGAGTGACCATGGGCAAGTCACTTAAACTACCTCAGACAACTCTAAGAAAATAAACTATCTATAGTTTTGCTGATCTGTAATGGTGGCAAGAGTTTCTATACCAGGAAATCAAACTAAAATTTTTAAAAATAAAAAGTATAGCAAAGAGATTATGGTTATGCAACAATAACACAGAGGACTTACAGCTTGTAGTTTTGGAAGAGACCAAAAGAAAATGTAAATAACTAAGTTTAAAAAAAAAAAGATAAAAGAAGGAAAGGTTCCAATACAAGGATTGAATCACTACAAATGGCAAGGTAGAGTGAATAATGACTGACAAGGTTACATTAGTGAACGGAAAAGCAGGGTATAAGCTTCAATTTGAGCAAGTAGGTAAAATACATAAACTATGTCTAAGATGACAAGCTCTGGGTTACTGCTTTTGATTTAGAAAAAGACATCAATACAAATTGTTTCTGTACTGCTTTTGTCAAAAACGTCAACAGCAAATAGACTATTAAAATAAAATTTAAATCATGAGACTTGTAATAATCCAGGTTGCTAGCATCAGAAACATGTCATATTTCTTCGATTGTCATAAGAAGTACAGAAGATACAAGAACTCAATCATCTAGAGAAGCTTATTAGCAAGACTGACCAAAGAATTTATAATTATTCAACTTAAAAAGATGAAGAGTAGAGGGAGATATGATTAATACTTGTAAAATCATGAAGTGTATAATCAGGGTGAAAAACAATTTTTACCAAATATAGGAAATTTGTTGAAGAGGTGATACATACTGAAAATAAATACTCTCATGAAAATGGCTGGAAAGTTCAGGGAAAACTTATCATTTCAAATCCCACGAGCAACATTTACTAAGTAACTACCAAGTCCTTATGTACTTATGGGCCAAGAATATAAAGAAAGGCAAAAAAAAAAAAAACAACCAAAAACTAAACAAAAAAAAACCCAAAAACCTCCCAGACACTGCTCTAAAGAAGCACATAGTCTAAGGTGAGAGAAATCATGAAAAAAACTATATACAGGATATCTATCCATCTACCCATCTCACCAACTATTTGTGGAGTACCATGCTAGAAGCTGGCAATACAAGGAGAAAAGAAAAATTAGTCCTGGCTCTAATGGAGCTTAGCTGTTAATGAGAAAAATATATGTATATAGATACAAGAAAATTTAAGGATAATAATAAAGGAGTCAGAAAATGCTTCCTGTAGGTTATAGCATCTGAGGTAAAACTGACAGTTAAGGATTTTAAGAAGCAGAAGTGATAAAAGAACATGTGCACAAAGGTTATCTTGATTTCCTCATCTCTTGAGCATTAAATGGCAATTTATGTAAAGCACTCTATAAATTTTATAGGACTACACAAAGCATTTTAAAACATCTGGGGAGTACAGTGGATAGTGCTGGACTTGAAGTCAGGAAGACCTGGTTTAGATACTTCCCAGCTATATGACTGAGGGAAAGCCACTTGACTAAATCTCAGTTACCTCCTCCACAAAAGGAATTATAAGAGCACCGAACTCAAGGACATTGTTGTGAGGATCAAATGAGTGTGTGTGTATGTGTACACATGTATGTGTGTACCTATATTACCTATGTGCTATATTATATATGTACATACACACACTCATTTGATCCTCACAACAAGCCCTTGAGGTAGGTGCTATATATGTATACCAACACACATAGAGCACTTACAAACCTTAAAGTATGTAAATGCTAGCTATTATTATTATTAAATTTAGCTTACTAGATACAAACAAAATCATGGATGACTGATAGTTTATTCATAGAAGAAAGAATACCTGGCATACGTCCTTAACTTTCTGAGGTTGACCTCACAAAGGGTAACAGAATATACTTTAAAATATGATTGTACACTAAATCAGGTAGGCTATAGATCCACAGGTTTCATCAAAAACAAGAAATACTTTCGTTTATACTAGTATAGTAGTTCTATTTTATACCTAAAACTCAAGACAGAATTGGAGAATTTAATAGACCAATTAAGAAATCTTGCAAGAAGAAATGTATCTTTTAAAGTAAAGATGAGCACAAGTAATAAAAATAGAAAATCACAGACAAAAAAGCATTTACATACCTATAAACCATTTCATTAGGAGCTGAATCATCAAAGGCATAGTCAAAACGAAACGTTTGGTTTTCCAGGTACCTCGTTAAGTCTACTTTTTGTTTTGGTTCATGGACCATCACAACATCTTTACTAGGGATCGTGATCACATCAAGGTCTTTCATCACCGTTTCTAAAAAGAGTAAATGAAACAAATCAGTCTTCAGTCATTTTTATTGGCCAGGTTCAGCTAACTGTAAAACCCCAAAAAGTAGATAAATTGTTTTAAGCACTAAGATGTTAGAGAGAAAAGTATCACTAAAGTCTCCAACAATCAATTGAACAGAATACTGAAAGTAGTCACAGTAAATTACAAACTACACATTATGCAGGTCAAGTTAAGAGCTTAATTTGAGCAAACATTAACAGTCAATTTAAGTAAGGCATCTGACACTTATCTTTTTGTGCTTAAGATGGAGAAATATGGATGAGTGACTGGAAAAGCTGAATGATCAGAGTATTGTTTCATAGTTCTCTATCAGTGTCAAGGGTTTATCTTGGAAAAAGGAAGATTAGTAAGGGATATAGCAGACAGTGCCAGAAGTGTGAAGGGGTGTTCCTTGAAAAAGGCAAAGTAGATGGTAGATCACTCCAGTTCCAAGTTCTCTGACAAGCTATAGAACCAGAGGGAAAAGTTCTGGAGAGGCAGAAGAGGGTAATGAACAGAGTTCAGGCACCTGTTTAGCACTACAAATTATCCAGCAGATGCAGATCCTCACTGGCTCAGAATAAGTTTTTAGAAGGAAATTCCCTACACCAATGAAATTGCAGGTTTAAACCAAAACAAAATGCCACATCCCAACTGTGGGGACAGAAATCATAGATCCTACTAACAAGGACCCCCTCTATTTTAGAAGGAAGACTATTGAACATATTTCAGGAGAAGGAAGTACTGTTACTGGATGCAGACTATTTTAACTAGGTTGGCTTATTGCTATATATGTATACAAACACTTATTTTTATACACACACATATACAACAGTGCTTACAAATCTTAATATATGTAAATGCTATCTATTATTATTATTAAATTCTGGTCAGTAGATAGTAGTAGATACTAGATAAAATCATGGATGACTGATATATTATTGACGGAAAAAAGAATACTATGTAGCCTTTTACGAATTTAGATTGTGGAGCAACAATAAAATCCAAATCATCTATTGGAGTTTGAGAATAGCACACAGCACTGCAGTGTTTTAATTTTCAATGCACAATGACAAGGCAGAAGGCAGCAGGGGAAGGTCTCTTTCTCAGATGTCTGCTGTCTATGGAAGAGAGCCTTCGTACACGGCAGAGACATGAGGCCTTTTAGAGATAACCTTCAGTACAATTCTGACTTTGTTCTGTCACTGCCCCATCATAAGAGAGTTTTTAAGGCTTAGATGTAAAACATTTGGTCAGAGGCTAGACCAGATGACCTTAAACATCTTCCTACTCCAAAGCTCTTATGATTTAAAAATGCTGATGCTAAGGAAGGAAGAACTCCGAGTAAGGATCACTGGTAGGAGGGCAATAAAACCACCTTTACCATTTAAATTTTTTAAATACCATATACATGTTTCACATTTTACATTCTAAGGTTAAGAATATACAAAAGGAAGCCATTCAGCTTTAGTATACCAAATGAATTACTAACAACAACAGCAAAACAGGACAAAATAGATCTGGACTTCTGCATTACCTTTTTTATTGAGTGGTCGTTTCCTTACACAAACACATATCCTATGTTCATCAATCTGTGAGAAAAATAATTTCAATAACGATTACTTTATGATGTGATAGGTGGAACATTTTAAAGCAATCTAGAACTTCTGCAGAATTTTGGAAATTTGTACTAAGCATAAAAATAGTAGTTGTAAACTTAAACATAAAGCACACTACACATATATTAGAGCATGCAAATGGCTTTATGAATGTGTACAACAAAAATCCTAAACTATAAACTTGAAAAACAGCTTTGTGGAGAATGGCACTGTGAATCTTACCATTTGGTTCACTGACCAGATATCATCACTCTCAGCCTCTGACTAATTTTGCAAATGTCCCTCCAGAAATTTCCTAGCTTTATGGCTTGTTATGCAAAACAACTTACTGAGTGAAACTGGGAGTTGCCCCTAACCCCTCCCACTTGCAGCCTGGCCATTCCGTCTGCCTTAGTACCCTACATAAACCCTGTTCCCAGTCCCTTCCTTGGGTACTCCAGCACCTGCAGTGTGGCACCCCAAACTGCAACTCACTTGTTCCACTTAAGACAATCATTTTACTGTATTGGCTGTTTTCTTTTGAATTCAGGTTGGCATGCTTAACCTAGCACAGAATCTAAACTCCTTAGTTTTTAACTTTTTAAAGTATCAGGATCCTTCAGAAAGCTCCATTTATGTGGTTAATATATGTAATTAATTACTGTAATTGTTTCCTTTACATTAAAATGATTATTCTAAAAATGTTTGATAAATAGACTTGATGGGTATGTGTCTGTCTACACACACAAACACAAACAAACACACACACACACACACACACACACACACACACACACACACACGAAAGTCCTAAAATAAAGGGATCTTAATGTATGTATAAAATTAGATGCCATTAAGTCCAGGCATACTTATTTTTCTTCTTGTAAGTTAGTCCAATACAAAGTACACATTTCATGATTCCACAAATATATATATGTTCAAATTAGGTGTGCAGCTGGATTCTTTTGAATAAATATCAGTGTTAGTCATATAGTTATCTTCCCTTCTGTCCTGATATTTTCACTATAAAATGGTGAGACTGGTAGAGACTGCAGAGAATTGTTCGATCATCTGGGTCCATGTCTCCTGCCACTCTCTGTATCCATTTATAATTTGATTTTCATCTCCATTTACTAAAACAAAATGTTAGCTAAGTGCTCAAGTTAAATGGAAGTATATTAACAGACATAAACGGCTTACAACATAACAAGTAGTAAGAAAAGAAAGACAAGGGTGGCTGCTGGGGGAAGAGTGTAAGAGATGGAGATCAGACACATGCACGGAGGACTAAATTCTAATTACTTCTTCCTTATACATCTCACCAACTGTCACTCCATTCCTTCCCTCTATGCTCACTTGTAATTCAATTGTTTATCTGCTCTGGCAAGGACAAAGGGAATTTTACTTAAAAGTCCAGTAGCACTGTGGTTTATTATTTCAAGTTGGAAGAAAAGTAAAAATTATATGGAGAAATAGTTTTGTCACTCTTCTTTTAAACAAGTAAAAGAAGAGAAAACATGAGGGAAGAAAAAAATGAACATATGTAGTATTGATTTAATGAGCACTGCATTCATGAACTTTTAAGTTAAAAAATTAATGGTAACTACAAGCTACAGATGCACATATTTAAATAAGCCCATTAGTAATCACAGCCAAACAAACTTACCGGATCTGCCGTTGTAAGTGGTCTATAATCCAAGCTTCCTCTAAAGTCTCTGATCATACACATGATTTCATAATTTGGGTTTGTAGCATCAACATCCTATAAATTGGGAAAAATAGAAGTTCATTAACTTTAATGTTATATTTATTGCTTCTATGTCTGCTCTGAAGAAAGAAGGCAAGTCAGCAGTTCTAGAGATTTAGTTATAGGGAAATAAGCCAAAACTCAATCAGTTCTAGTTTAGGTTGGATGGAGATCAAGAAATACCTCCAAATATCACCAGTAGGTGGGAGCGTTTCTACTATTGCTTCTGTCTCTCTACACACGTGTGTGTGTCAGCACATATTTGTGTGCATGTGTATATTATGGATATATTCATTGTAAGGTAAAAATTGTCCTCGACTTCTTTTATCTTTCCCAGAATTCCCTGGAGTCACCCATGTCTCATTTCAAAGCAATCCTTCATGTAACAGAAAGAACACTGGAATGGAGAGGAACATATTAACTGGGTAATTGTTTAACCTCTTCCATATTGAATTTCCTCCTGTGTGAGACTGGGATACTACTACTTCTATTACTACCCCAATGGGCTACTGTGAGAAAAGTGACTTCAATCTGTGGATCATATACTAGAGAATGACATCAAAAAAAGACAGACACACAGGTACTTAAAGTGTGCATAGTAGTCTTCTTTGTCACTTATTTGTCATAATAAAATTCTGGAAATAAAATATGGACGTGTTGACTGAAGAACGGCTAACAAAGGCTACAATGCAATATTTTGGGGAGATCATCGATAATTCATTGGGTATCTTAAATATTTTAAAAGGAAAATCATTTAGGAAAACAATGGACTTTATACAATAATAGTCTGATTAATAAATTCCCTGAGAATAAAAGTACTTTGAAGAAAGTTGATTTACATTAGAAGGAATACAAACAGGTACAATTCTCAACACAGATCAGTGGTCATAGCAGCTGAGCAGGTGATGACAACTGTACTCTAAGACCAGCAGAAAAAGGCCTAAGGGTTTAATCATCAGAGAATGAAGATTAATTTCTGTACCATAAACACATGGGGTTTCTATACCATTTGGCAGGAGACCATTCTGACAGAGTTGTAGAGTAATACTCAACCAAGGCAGAAAAAAGAAGTGATCCACTTCGTAAAATACAAACCCATACCTCCTATATCACCTTACTTTTCTTCACTCATTTACCCTATATCTGTTACTTGCCAAATCCTGTCACTTAACTATCTCCACATTTCTTGCACACATCCTTTTCCCTCTAATGACATGGCCACCACTAAATTATGGAATTTAAGCCTTTGTCACCTCTGTCTGAAACTACTGCAAAGTCTTCCTTTGCTCCAATTCAGCTTCCAAATAGGAGGCGAAGTGTTTTCCCTAAGAATAGGTCTGACCATGTCACCACCCTACTCAGTTACTTCCAATGGCTTCAAGCTATTATATCTAGATTCAAATATAAACTATTGGGCATTTAAAAAGCTCTTCAAAACTTGAGTCTCTTACTACATTTCCAGTCTTCTTATGCAAGGTACCAAAAATTTTAATAAAAGTTTAAAAGTGCACTAAGATTTTGGGATATTCTGTATGTTTCATCCTTCTACACATTTTTGCAAAGTTTCTTAAATTTGTGTGTGTGTGTGTCATGAACCCTTTTGGCAGTCTGGTGAACGCTTTTTAAATGCTAAATATAGAATACAAGAAATTAATTATACTAAAATGATTGTCAACATAAAGCAAAATAAAACAAACATGGCCATGTATTCCAAGTTAAGAACCCCAGTTCTATAGATTCCAGTTATACTGGCCTACTTGCTGCTCTCCCATAACCCATCTGTGGTTTGGCCCAGAAGGCCTAAAATGTTCTCCCTCTGCACTTCTGACATCCCATTTTCTACCTGAGGCCTTTTCATCTCTCCTCAGCTGTGAAATCTGCTCCCTTCCCAAAACTACAATGTACACATTTTATGTATAGTTCGCATGTATGTCTATGTACACACACACACACACACACACACACACACACACACACGCACAGAGGCAGTTACACTTGTCTTTATATTCTCACAATGCCTCCCATGTAGATGATGCATAAGAAATGCTTACTGATTAAATGGAGCATACTTTTGCATTAGCAAAGTTACTAGTGTCGATGACTTTATAACTAGAATTAACCTATGTTTCATATGATGAGTTAATTTCCCCTTATTTTTTATTATAAAATCAGTGGAAGAAAACCTTAACATATTTGCCACCTAGAAATTACATTAATAGTGTTCACTGTTACAAGGTTATAGTTTTATGAACACAATGAAGAACACTAATGAGGACAACGAAGAGACTCACTTGATGGGAGGCCTTTTTGTGATGTTTATTAAGGCAACATATATCACTATGAATATGGAGATTTCAATTTGATCCATAAAATAATCATGATGTGCTGAATTTAACAAGAACTTGTGTTCTGAAACAATAAATTACCTAACACTGATTTCTTTATTTCTACTCACCCAGCTATCACCCTAGTTCAGAACCCTATTACTGTACAGTAACAATAGTTTAACTGGACTTCTTCTAGCTTGTTTTTTTCCCAGTGCCAATCTATCTTTCATATAGCTGCCAAAAATCCTTCCCTGACCATGTCACTCCCTTGCTTAAGAACCTTCAATACCTCCTTGTTCTTTTGGGGATAAAATACAAATTCTTCAGCTTGCTGTTTAAACCTCTTTATAGTCTGGCTCCAGTTTAACTTTCCAAGATGATTTCAAATGATTACCTTTCCCATACTCTAACATTCCTGCCTAAATGGCATTCCTACTGTTCCCCAAACTCAAAATTCCATCCATCACCTTTGTGCATGTAATATAGAACACTGTTCATCTCTGGAATACACACCTCTCTCTTCTATCTCTCTGAATCACTAGCTTCATTCAAGACTCAATCCATGGACCACTTCCTTTTGTGATCCTCCTACCTCGTTGTGCACTCACTGCCTCCTCCAACTGTCATGTATGTGTTTAAATACCAGTCACTGATTTTCTAAGGGCAGTAAGATCTGCTCTCTCAATACTCAAACGGACCTGTGCTCTCTGGGACTCTACTGGATAGGTGGAGGGATTACACACACACACACACACACGCACGCACACACACACGCACGCACGCACGCACGCACACACACAGAGCACAGGTTGAGTTAAATCAGAAGGGATGATATCTATTAAAAAAATAAAATTAAGGAGTGAGAGAGAAATATATTGGGAAGAGAAAGGGAGAAAAGGAATGGGGCAGGCTATCACTCATAAAAGAGATAAGAAAAATCCTTTTCAATGGAGGAGAAAAGGGAGGAGGTGAGAGGGGAAAAGTGAAGCTTACTTTCTTCACATATGGCTTAAGGAAGGAATAACATGCTCATTCAATTTGGTATGAAAATCCATCTTACACTACAGGAAAGTAGGGGAGAAGGGGACAAGTGGGGTGAGGGGGATGATAGAAGAGAGGGCAAATGGGAAGAGAGAGTAACTAGAAGTAAACACTTTTGGGAAGGGGCAAGGTCAAATGAGAGAACAGAGAATAGAAAAAAAGGGGGGGACTGGGTAGGATGGAGAGCAATATAGTTAGTCTTACACAACGTGACTATTATGGAGGTCTTTTGCAAAACAACACATATATAGCCTGCATTGAATTGCTTGCCTTCTCAGTGGGGATTGGTGGGGAGGGAGGAAGGGAGAGAAATTGGAATTCAAAGTATTAGAAATTAATTTTGAGAACTGTTATTGCATATAACTGGGAAATAAGAAATACAGGTAATGAGGCATAGAAATCTTTCTTGCCCTACAAGAAAAGAGGATCCCTTAAAAGGGATAAGGGAAGGGTGGGGTGTGATAGAAGGGAGGACACATGGAGGAAAGGGGTAATCAGAATGCAAGGTGTTTATGGGGTGGGGTGAGGGGAGAGATGGGAAGACAAATCGGAACTCAAAATTGTGTGGAAATAAAAGAAATGCTTGGGAAGGTGGCCTAGCGCTACCAGACCTCAAACTCTACTATAAAGCAGCAATTATCAAAACCACTTGGTACTGGCTAAGAAACAGAGAGGTAGACAAGTGGAATAGACTTGGCACTCAAGATGCAGTAGGCAAGCAATATAGCAACCTTCTGTTTGATAAACCCAAGGACCCCAGCTTCTGGGATAAGAACTCATTGTTTGACAAAAATTGCTGGGAAAACTGGATAACAGTGTGGCGGAAATTAGGCATAGACCCATACCTGACACCGTACACAAGAATAAAGTCCAAATGGGTACATGATTTAGGTATAAAGATTGATACCATGAATAAACTGGAGAAGCAAGGAATAGTGTATTTATCAGATCTATGGAGAAGGGAAGAATTCTTTACTAAAGGAGAGATAGAAAGCATTATGAAATGCAAAATGGATAACTTTGATTACATTAAACTGAGAAGTTTTTGCACAACCAAACCCAATGCAACCAAAATCCGGAGGGATGTAGTAAATTGGGAAAGAATTTTTACAGCTAAGCTCGGGGATAAAGGCCTCATTTCTGGAATATATAGAGAACTGACCCAAATGTATAACCATACAAGTCATTCCCCAATTGGTAAATGGTCAAAGGATATGAACAGGCAATTTTCAGAAGAAGAAATTAAAGCTATCTATAATCATATGAAAAAATGCTCTAAATCACTATTGGTTAGAGAGATGCAAATCAAAACAACTCTGATGTACCACATCACACCTATAAGATTGGCAAACATGACAGAACAAGAAAATGATAAATGCTGGAGAGGATGTGGGAGAGTTGGAACACTAATTCACTGTTGGTGGAGCTGCGAGCGCATCCAACCATTCTGGAGAGCAATTTGGAACTATGCCCAAAGGGCTACAAAAATGTGCATACCCTTTGACCCAGCAATATCGCTACTAGGACTATATCCCCAAGAGATCATAAAAATGGGAAAGGGTCCCACATGTACAAAAATATTTATAGCAGCACTCTATGTAGTTGCCAAAAACTGGAAGTCAAGGGGATGTCCATCAATTGGGGAATGGCTGAATAAATTATGGTATATGAATGTAATGGAGTACTATTGTGCCATAAGAAATGATGAACAAGAAGACTTCAGAGAGGCCTGGAAGGACTTATATGACCTGATGCTGAGTGAAAGGAGCAGAACCAGGAGAACTTTATGCACAGCAACGACCACAGTGTGTGAGAGTTTTTTCTGGTAGACTTAGATTTTTGTAATAACACAAGAACTTCTTACAAAAAAAAAAAAATCCCAATGGTGGTTCTCAAGGCAAAATGCCTTCCACACTCAGAGAGAGAAATATGGAAGTCACTCACATAATGTAGCAGATCATGTTTGTGTATGTGTATCTGTTTGTGTATCATGTTCTGATATGTTATACGATTTCTTTCATTTATCTTAGTCTGACTACATAGCATGACTATAGTGAAAATATACTCAATAGGAAAGTATATGTAGAATCTATACAGAATTGTATGCAGTCTTGGGGAGGGAGGGGGGTAGTGGGGGGCAGGTGGGGGGGATAAAATCACAATTGTATGGCAGTGATTGTTAAACATTAAAAAATAAAAAAAAATTAAAAAAAAATTGTGTGGAAATGAATGCTGTAATCCAAAAACAAATAAATAAGAAATACCTACCACCAAAGCATAATATATGTGTGTGTGTGTGTGTGTGTGTGTGTGTGTGTATTAAAGTGCAGATATATCAATGTTTAATATAAATTTTAAAAAATAAGAAAACATCTCCTATCAAATGCAAGTTAACAAATGAATCATGAAAAATACAGTGAAATTAGCAAAGCATCCATCTCCATAGCACTTGCTCTGTGATTTAAGAATCTGAGAAAATTGGAGCACAAAAATTTTAAGTTACTTTCTTAGGGATCACACAGCTAGCCTGTATCAGAGGAGGATTTGAACCCAGGACTTCCTAACTCCATGACCAACTCACTATTCACTATGCCATGCTGCCTTATACCATTTGTACAGAGTTTATGAGCTTGGAAGGGGCCTTAAACATCTTCTAACTCAATCCCTTCATTTCATAGCTTCTGCTGCTGGGGGAGGAACCAGCAGAATTGGGGGACAAGCTAATTTGAGAGCATACTGAATTCAGGTTCTTGTTACATTACTATCAGTTATCTGATAATGAAAGAACCCAATTAACAGTAATATACATGGATGTGTCTTGCCTTACATGGGAAGGATAGCAATTTGAAGGCAAAGTAACCACCATGACGAGACTGTCTGGCCTTCCATTTCAGAAAATATAACACAGCATAAAAGCACAGGCCACCAGCCCACTTCTGCTATGTACTCAGTATGGTCGTAGGACAGCTAAAAGCTGATAAAGACTTCATCAAAGGATTCCACCAGACATGTCTTATTACAGAACATCAATAGGTGCACCAACAACATGTTCAGGCTAGTGTGGCACAATTCCAGCTGAGTCCTCTCTTCTCAAGGCACCCAAGCTATTTTCTTCTGTCTCTTCTTCCTAATATTATTCACATTTCCTTCTCCCAACTTCCTCAAACTACTCCATATATCATAAACAAGCCTACAAGGCCACAGCGGGGAGACACTATAGTGGTGGCAATATGTGTGTTGTGCAAGATGGATGGAAGTTGATCAGCTGCATCTGCATAAATTTGAAAAGGTTTACAAGCCAAGACCAAAGCGGAGGGAGTGTTGGTGCCTGATTTTCTGTTTGCAGATGATTGTGCACTCAATGCAGCCTCTGAAGCTGAGATGCAACAAAGTATGGATCAATTCTCTACCGCCTATGCTAATTTTGGCCTAACAATTAACACCAAGAAAATATAGGTGCTCTATCAGCCACCACCACACCATCCATACATGGAACCATTGGTTACAACAAATGGAGAAGTTTTAAATGCTGTGGATAAGTTCACTTACTTTGGTAGTGTACTTTCCAGGAATGTACACACTGACGATGAAGTTGACGTATGCATTGCCAGAGCTAGCTCAGTGTTTGGGAGGCTCCGAAGAAAGTTTGGGAGAGAAGAGGTATTAGACTGACTACCAAACTGAAGATCTACAGAGCCCTTGTGCTGACCTTACTGTTAAATGCTTGTGAAATATGGACTGTCTATCAGCGCCATGCCAGGAAACTGAACTGTTTCCATTTGAACTGTCTTAGGAAGATTCTGAGAATAAGGATAAGGTACCAGACACTGAAGTCCTTGCTCGAGCTGAACTACCAAGCATTCAAACTATGCTTCAGAGAGCGCAACTCTGATGGTCTGGCCATGTTGTTCGAATGCAAAATGTATGCTTGCCAAAAAGACTTTTATGGAGAACTTGCATGGGGCAGGCGATCACATGGTGGCCAGAAGAAACAATACAAGAACACTCTCAAGAACTTTGGGTTTGATTGTGCAATGTGGGAGACACTGGCACAGGACTACTCAGTACGGCGTGACCACATCAGAAAAGGTGCTGTACTCTTTGAACAAGGCAGAATTGAAACAGCACAAAGTAAACGCAGGATACACAAATTTGGGATATCCACCCCAAATATTCACATGGACAACCTGTGCCCAACCTGTGGTAGAGCATTCCGAGTTTGTATTGGTCTGATCAATCACAGTCGGACACAATGAAATTTCACTTATTCATGGTGATGTCATTTTGGTCCTCTTTGAAGACGAAGGACAATAACCACCAACCAACCAACCATACAATAAAGCCATGAAAATTTCCGCAACAATTAAGAAAATTTTTAAAAAGAAAGAAGAAAAAGGAATCACAGAATATGGAATGCTATAATGTAAATGAACAGTATATAATTTTATTGTTAAAAACCAAGGATCACTTTCATCAATAAAGTTTTCTAATGCCTTGATAAGGGGTAGGGAACCTTAAGCCTCAAAGCTACGTGTGGCCTTATAGGTCCTTGGGTGCAGCCTTTTGATTGAGTCCAAGTTTTACAGAACAAATCCTTTTATGAAGGGGATTTGTTCTGTGAAGTTTGGATTCAGTTAAAGATCACTTGAGGACCTAGAGGCCACATGTGGCCTTGAGGCCTCAGGTTCCCCGCCCCTGCTCTAGATCATACATGAAATAAATTCTATAACTTTATATTTAGATACAAACCTGGGCCCTTTTTTCTCTGAGTTCTTGTTGTTGTAGCCTCCTTTTCTCACGTTTTTCTTGCAATTTCTCTACTTCTTTCACACAATTGGATTTTCTACGTGCTAAAAGTTAAAAAACAAATGGATAAGACCAACAGGTATCTTTTCTACCTTATAATAATGATTTATAGCATTTATGGTAATTTTACTAATATATTTCACCACATAAAATATTTCCTATTTCTCACTTTCATGCCATTAAAAAATAGGCTCACATGACAAAGCATGCCAACTGCAACTATTTAATCATTATTTACAAGCTGCTTTACAAAAACTAGGAACAGGACAATAAATATGCCACAAAAAAAAAGAGTCAAAAAAAAAGACTCCACAACATACTGATACATGTCATCTCTTGGTTTAGAATCATAGAGTCTTAGAGTTGGAAGGGAACTCAGAGGTCATTTGATTCCCATAGAGAACAGAATTCCATCTATAATCTCCTGGACAGATGGTTACTCCAGGCTTTGTTCAAAAAGAACTTTAAACCAAAAGTGCTGAGATAGCATTAAAATTTATTGTTCACAAAAATCAATTTAAATTATCATAGAGAAAAATAAATTAAATCCCAATTGGTAGACCAAGGATGTGAGAACACAAAGTTTAATTCTTCAGAGTAAGAATCTCAACACAATGAGACACAGACAATAGTCAATTGGGTTTGAAAACTGACCCTTTCCTTTGAGGATTTATAAGTTAGACCAAGAGAGAATACATGTATGCCTGAAATCAATGAATCCTTGATACGTGGTTTACATACAAGGGGGTCCAAATTCCTTTTTTGCAGCTTGAACTGGAGATATATCTGAAACACTACCATTCTGTTGTGTAGCAGAAGACTGTTCAGGAAACTGACTAGGCCGTGAACGTGCAGAACCAACCACTGCAAATGAAACAGGAATTTATTATTCATGGCATTAATAAAAACAACTTCTAACAAAATATTATAACTTCAAAAGATTTATCATTCATCAATGTGGACCCTTTAGTTACACTGCAACCCCATCCACATTGTAGTGACAGTTTTTCATGAATTGCTACAGAAAAAAAGTTGTCCTAGTGACCAACTCTCTGGGAACAACATTTTTCAAACTTGGCTACATTTGCCTTTTATTGATGGTGCATTACCAGGCCACACTCAACGTCTTTTCAGGTTAGCAGGATATAACTGAAGCTTAAGTGACAGAAGTAAGCCTTTAAATGAGCAAAAAAGCATTTAGAATTTAGTATGTGCTTACAAGGTGCTAGGCACTGTTCTCTGAGAACTCTGGGTCACCCAGGGTTGAAGCCATACTGAGGATGACTACCAAAGTAGAACTTTAGGTTAAGGTATATGGACAGAATAGGCATGTAGGCCTCAGATACTTACTAGCTCTGAGACCAGGGGCGAGTCACTTAACCCCTCTGTGCCTCAGACAACTCTCCAGGACTTACATGTCATTCATGTGGTTCTTCCTATATTGGAGTATAATAAATGAACTGGCAGGACACAGGTTAATGAGACTGTAAATTATATTACATTTTTTGCTGTCACCAATCTAAAGTAACATGCATATTTAAAATCTTAGAAATATGCATATAAATATGCCAGTTTTATTCAATAGGAACTGACATAAGCATTTAATTACTGAAGAGCTTTTGAATAGTTTCAAAGTGGTATATGCAGATTCAGAAATACAATTTCCACTAAAGTGATCATACCTTGGAGCTGATACATAATAATGAATATACTGAAACCAATTTAGTTTTATTTTTCTACAGGGGTTATTTCACACAAAAAAGACAAAAAGAGTTATAACGTTCCACAAGCAACACAAAAATATTATAACAGTATGGAAGTTATAATTTTCAATAATTGTACTGAAGACAGTTTATAATGCAGACAACCTCCCTCCGCTCCCCATGTTCAATCCAATTATAGGAAATAGGTTTTTAATTCTCTCCTCCTTCCTTCACCAGGAATGCTATTGTTTACAGTAGCAATTGTCAAAGAAAGACAGTGTAATCTAGTGAGTGTAATAGTGCTGAGGTGAATCATACAAGTGTGAATACTACCTCAGACCTTCACTATGTGAATTGAGGCAAGTCACCATGAAACCTCACGGAAGCCCAGATTGCTCAGCTATGAAATGCAGGTTACAGCATCTGCTTAGAGCTGTTGTGATACTCAAATAAGGTCATGTATATAAAGCACACCGCAAACTTTAAATGTCAGTTCTAGGGCACTTATTTTTAGTTGTCAGAATTAACATATATAACTAATATACATACATATGTATATATGTAAAACCAGGGCAGTTATTATTAGTTTTGAACTTTGGAAGTTTGGTAAAATCAGCTGAAAAAGATATGAGTTGTAGGTTAAAACTTGATGTCTAAAAATAAATGATATAATGCTTACCTTTTTTTTTCAGTTATTGTTTTCAAGGCATAAGGGGGAAATGCTAGGCACTGCAGCTCTATGAGAGATCATCTAGATACTCTCTTTCCCAATTCCCTAAATTTTGCAAAACTAATGGCCAAATATGTAATTACTGTATTGAGTATTAGCTCTTAGAATGAAAAAGCATGTATATAATTAGAAAGTTTTACTTGAAGCATATCATTCTTTGACTTAAAAAAAATATTTTACTCAAAAATCAAGTAGACTCCAAATGCATTGGAAAAAAATTAAATATAGTTCAAAGTTTCTTTTCAATAGTGGAGATGACTAGGTTCAGAGTCAGGAAAAAGCGTTTATTACTTTGGCAAGATTTGCTAAAGCTTATAAGGAATGACTACGGGCAAATCATTTGACCTTTCAGTTGCCCAGGCTACTATCTTAGAATAAATTACAGATAAATGGCTAATACATATTGGTGAAGGGAGTTTCCAATACTAATGAAACCATAGTTCTACACCAAAAAAAAAAAAAAAAATCAAAACAAAAACAATCTTAACCCCCAAACAAGAAATCTCTCCTATTAATTTCCCATATCTATAAATGAAATCAATAGTAACAGTAGCCTAATTTATACTTTACCCCTATTGTCTCTTGCAGGTGGGTCATTCTTAATAGGAGCCACAGTTCGGCGATTCTAGAAAAGAAAGCAATCATCATTATTTTTTTCTCTTTATTCACTCATTATGCAAAACACAATTCTGGCATACTTTTATATTTAAAAAGGCAACCATAAAAATTATAAGACAGAAGCTAAAATTACAGGCACTCTACTTTTATAATCAATAGTATCTACAAATCTTTTAAACTCTTTGTTACGAAAAGGTCTGAAAATAGTACACGTTTCAGGGCTGGATCGCAGATTTAGAGTTGGAAAGGACCTTGGCAGACAGAGTCCAAATGCCTAATTTTGCAGAAAAGAAAGTCACAAGGCCCAGAAATTTAAATGATTTGCCTATGGTCATACAACTAGTAAGTGTCTAAGGCAGGCTATGAAGTCAGGTCTTCCTGACTTGAAGTCCAGTGCCCTATCCACTAAGTCACAATGCTTTTTATTTTTATGTTTGCAGTGATTCTTGAAATAAAATTCTGGGACCATTTATAGAGTCAGATGAAAATGAAATCACATATAAAACTTCAGATAATAAGCTGGATTACTTTATTACACTTTCCGCCTGAATGTCTTTAGCTTCCCTTGAAGCCAGTTATTAATAAATAGCTCAACCCCAACTGGAACAGAAATTTCCAAGCAGTTCAACAATTAATTCAAGTCTATATTGATTATATTAATCGATTATAAAGCCTTCAAAAGTCCTTAAAAGTCTTCATTTCAGGATGAAGAACAAGATGCTGAACAGTTGATGCGCTACTAGCTATGTCTTTAGTATAGCTAAAGACATCAATATAAACAGAAAGAACCACCACCACCAAAGTACCAAACAGTTACGCCTGGAGGGGTGTGTGTGTGTCTGTGGTGTGTGTGTGTGTGTGTGTGTGTGTGTGTGTGGTGTGTGCGTGTCTGTGTGTGCGTGCATGTGCATGTGGGTGTGTGTAATGGATGGTGTTTGTCTCACAGGCATGAACAGTACATGTAATGTTCACTTTTTTGATGTAGTGATTGGCTTTGCTAATTGTTCTCTTCTTTTTTACTTACAAAAAAAATTCTTGGTATTCATGGATGGCTCTCTTGATAAGGGAAGGGATAAGGACAAAGGGAAAAAAACTAAGCCATGTAAAGACGAGAGGGTGGGAGCTGGGGATAATTTGCTCCCATGTCACGTAACTGATTAATATGTTGAGAAGAAATGGGAGATGTAGTGGATGAATCACAACATTCAAAAGTATCCAAGGGGTATTGGGTGCTGCAGAGGGCACTGGGCTGGGCCTAAGTCTGGGTTCTGTGGCTCTGCCACCTCTTAGTTCTATAGCCTGGGTTAAATAAATTAGTTTATCTCTGTCAGTCTCAGGTTTCTCATCTGCAAATGGGACTATTAAGATTTGCATTACTCACCTCATAGGGTTCATAGTTATCATAGCATATCATATCAGAACTGGAAGGTACTTTAGAGGTAAACTTATTCAATTCTTCATTTTACAGATGGGAATAAAGAGGCCCCAAAATAGGAAGTGACAGGTAGTAAAGGGCAGGGATAAGATTCGACACCAGGGCCTCTGACCCTACATTCTGCTCTCTTTCCACCCTACTACAATGGGAATCAAGCTACAAAGCCAATAAGCACAGTGGGTTCAAAGTGGGCTATAACTGTCACTTTTTTCTTTACTGGTAGGAAGATTATTACTGTTGTAAAATTAAAAGCATTTGAAGACAACACAGGAATGAACAAAATTGCTTATCTTTTCCTGTCTTTATTTTTAAAGATACATGAGTAAGATAATACTATATTAAGAAGGAAAATTAGGGGATTTCATTTAGTAAAAGCCATCAAAGAAATCAAGAACCAGTCTTAACTACTTTCCACTTCCCTAAGAAGACAAGTAGGTAGACAGTTAAAAATTCAAGATACAGTTATGAAATGCCTATTATGCACAAGGTACTGGGTATACAAAAACAAAAAGGAAAAAGTCCCTGACCAGGGGAATACCCACATATTAGTAAATACAGAGCATGTAGCAGCTAGGTAGCATAAGGGATAGATTGCTGTCCTTGGAGTCAGGAAGTCCTGAATTTGAATCTTTAAAACATTTATTAACTATGTGACCCTGAGCAAGTCACCTGCAGGTAACAGAGGAGTTATGTATTTTGAAATGAGAAAATTTAGGGTCACATACTCTATAAAAGGAAAGGCCTTAAGTTTGCAGCTAACACCTTCTTACACAGGAAGTTCTAAAGTCTTTCCTAAAGATTCCTCAAATTGAAAACCAGACGTTGTTAATCACTTTAGAGATGGGAGGAAATTGGTTATTTTTCAAAACCCAATCTTAATATACCATAATTTCTGAATCACAAATTCTAAAAATAATTCCTTAAACATTCAACGACAATTACAAACCTTCACAATTTTGTTTACTTTGGCTGAAGGGGTAGGAGGTGGAGGTGTTTCTGGGCTAGGTTCAATTTCTTCATCAGGTGCAAGGTCAGGGTTAAGTGAAAAGATGCTCTCCAAGTCAATCTGTTTATGAGAAAAAGGTAGGCTTACATGGAGTATATAGTGGATTTAGAAAATAAACAGATAAACTTAGTAAGTTGAGATTGGCACTATTTTAACTTGGAAAGCACAACACCTAAAATTATGGTCTTTATACATGTAAGAAGCTACCCTTGACAGTATTTGTGATTTTGAATTCCCTTAATTATTTGGATATGGTACCAGCATAAAGAGAATATAATTATATAACTATTGTAGTAGATGCAGCAGTTCACTTTTATGAGATAGGCTAGATAAAAGTGGCATTGATTTGACTGAAACCTAATTAATGACATACCCAATCATAGATATGAGGAGGAATCTACTTCCCTCAGAGTGAAAATACTCAAAAATCCAAAATTTTATAGGAAAGAGCTGAAACTATATATCCCCTAACGTAGGTTAGTATTTTGCTTTTCAATTTGTTTTTACAATCGACACCACTGTACTAAGACAATCAAATGGAAGGTTCAAAAAAAAAAAATCAGTTCACAGAACTCATTTCAAATAATTTTTCTTTGAGAAGGCACACTTAGGAAAAATAGTGTAGCAGCAAATACAATTCTAGTAAATAAAATCCAGATCATACAGTTGGAAGAGTCATAAGAGATTAATCGTTGAATTAAAGCTAAAAATACTTGCAGCTTTTAAAACAGATAATTATTACAGAACTATAAATGAAGGTAAATGAAATGGTATGCACCTCTTTGCCTTTTGTATCTCCATTTTCTATCCATTCAACAGTTACACTTTCATTATCTTCATTTAAAGATGTTACCATAGCTTGATGTATTCGACCTAAATGGGAATAGGATACACAGGATAAAATATCATTAACGTGTTATTAACATTTCTATGATACTGCATTTTAACGAAGGGGTTTGAAAAAAATTAAGGAGGCAAATCTTTAGTTTACCATGAATTTGGAATGAACAATAACTGCCTATGATGCAACAACCAGATAATATTGGTCACAAGCATGGCTTCACCACTCACCAATTTAATAAACATTAAACATTTATTACGTATTATATATTCACACACTGTGCTAGGTACACGAATACAAAGATAAATAATTAGTCAGCAAGCATCCATTAGACATCAACTTCTGGAATACGATAAAAAAAATCCTATCAAGGAGTTTACAATCTAGTAAGGGAGATGACTTCTACACAAATAAATGCTTAACTATAGAATATGACAACTGAATAAAAAGTATAAAGTAGATCATAAGATTTAGACTTGGAGGGAAGACCTTCTTAAAGCTAATTTAGTCCAACCCATTTATTTTATACAGGAGAAAAGTGAGGCCCAGATAGATAAAATTACTAACTGCCCAAGACCACATAGAAAATAAACAGCAAAGTCAAAATAAATGGTAAGAGCTGAATGAGACAGAAAAGACCCCCTAGTTGAGGGTCACTGACCTGGGGTCTATGACCTTGTTTTTAAAGATACTGATTAATGCATTTCAATATCATTAATTTTTTTTGTATTTCTATGTATTTTGCAAATTTAAACAGTCTAGGTTTCACCCAACTGCCAAAGATTAAGAAACATAACAGAAAAAAAGGTTAAGAACTCCCGGCACAGTCCAACCTCTCACCTAATCCATGAATCTCATTTAGAGAACTGTAATGCTCCTCTCAGCAATGACTAAGCTAACTATATGATATCATTAAGAGATTAACATCTACTACCTGCTGATAAAATGATGTGCTACAACCCAAGAAACTGATTTAGGGGCCAGTTCAAATTAACCACGTTAAATTATGGCATGGTTCACCTTGTCTGTTAAGAGTCAATTTTTTGTTAAGGACCTTGAGCAGTAAAGTTTCACAAATGAGTAAAACTTTGGACCAGCACTTTGAAAATATTGGTTTAAAAAAAAAGATTTTTAAGAAGGGGAGTTAGGCAGGCAAAGCTGTGCTTTCTTAGAAATTCATTTAGCAAATCTATAGTCATATGAAAACAACATTTCAAATCACTATTGATTAGAAAAATGCAAATTAAAACAACTCTGAGGTACCACATCAGCACTTATCAGACTGGCTAACATGACAAAACAGGAAAATGATAAATGTTGGAGAATACGTGGGAAAACTGGAACACTAAGACATCATGGGTGGAGTTGTAAAGTAAACTAATGATTCCAGAGAGCAAATTGGAACTATGCCCAAAGAGCTACAAAACCATGACCCAGCGATACCACTTCTAGGTCTGTATCCCAAAGAAATCATAAAAATGGGAAAAGGACTTACATGTACAAAAATGTTTATAGGAGCTCTTTTAGTGGTGGCCAATAACTGGAAATTAAGGAGATGTTCATCAATTGAAGAATGATTGAATATGGTATATGTAAATAATGGAATACCATGGTGCTATAAGAAATGATGAGCAGGCCGACTTCAGAAAAACCTGGAAAGACTTATATGAACTTATGCTGTTATGCTGAGTGAAGTGAGCAGAAGCAGGAGAACACTGTACACACTAGCAGCCACTGTGTGATGCCTGACTGGGACAGACTTAGCTCTTCTTAGCAATGCAAGATCCAAAAAAATTTCAAAAGACTCAATATGGAAAATGTTATCCACATCCAGAGAAAAGAACTTTGTGGGGTCTGAACGTAGATGGAACATACTATCTGCTCTCCTATTCCCTTGTTGTTTTGTTTCTTCTTTCTCGTGGTTCCTCCTATTACTTCTAATTCTTCTTTATATATCATGACTAATGTACAAATGTGTTTATGTAGACCCTATATCAGGTTGCATGTTGTCTTGGGGAGAGAGGCAGCGAGGGAAATTTAGAACTTAAAATCTTAGGGAAGCAAATGTTGAAAACTAAAAATTAATTTTTTAAAAAGAAAGAAAATGTTATCAGAAATAGAAAAATTATCTGTCATAAAAGTATTCTATGCAAATTAAAAAAGAAATGCAAACCTACATTTCCAATAATAGGGATATGGTTAAATGAACTGAAGCACTGTAATATATACGCAAAAACACAATGAAGAGAAAGTCAAAGAAATCTTAAAAAGTCTTTATTAAATGATGCAAAGTGTGAAAGAACCAGAAGTTCACATGCTATGACCACTTATGAAGAAAAGTAAATGAAAATGGACAAAAGAAGAATCCCAATTAGCAAAAACATTTAACAGAGATCATATCTGACAATTTATACACAATTCTTTCTAGCAGTTCACTCCCTCTGTGCGAGGAAAGAAGAATGTATGTTTTACTATCTGTGCTGAAGAACTTTCAATTACTCACAGTTCAACCTCCTTTTATATATCTTTTAATTTACATCATTATAGTCATTGCAGACACTGTCCTGATGGTTCTGCTTATTTCACTCACCATCAATTCATCCTAGTCTTTCCATGTTTTTCAGAATCCCTCATGTCTTAGTTCTTATTAGGATATTATTCTATAGCATTCAGCTATCACAGTTTTTCCAGCCATGCTCCCAAATGATGGTCACTCATTGCTTTCAGCTTTTTGCCACCACAAAAAGTGCTATGAATATTTTAGCAAGTGTTGAACCTTTACTTTTATTTTTTACTTCCCTGTAATATGTGCCCCATAGTAGGGTGCTGGGGCAAAAGACATAGAGAGTATACTCACTTTTTTGGCATAATTCCAAACTGATAACAAGAACTGTCAAACTACCAGAGATCCACCAACAGCATGTCAGGTTGCCTGTCTTTTCATGGCCCTGCATGGTTGTGTGAACCTCAGAATAGTTTTAACTTGCATTCCTTACTGTTAGTGATTCAGAGAATGTTCTCATGCGATCACTTAAAATTTCTAATTCTTATTTTGAAAACTACCCATTCCTTTGCCCACATATATATTGTGTAATGGTTCTTGATTTAATGTGCACACACATACACATACACACACACTGACTTTATATTTTGAATATGAAGACTTTTTTAGGGGATTGATATTTGAGGCAAATATTTTTCTGTACTTTATTACTGTAGGAGACTCACTGAAATGACTTAGATTGGAAGGCTGTTTGTCCTTCGTTCTCAAAGAGGACCATGACATCAAGATGATGACATGACTTGCAGCTGACTTTGATTTGAGTGAAGGAGGGCTGTGCAAGGTCACCAAACTCACTTTCTCCTCCAGAGCCATCTGGGTCCAGTTGGCTGATATTCATTAGAATGGCTGGAGATGGCCCAGGATGTAATGTATTCCCTTGGTCATTTTAGGCTAAAGTCTCATCAGACTCTCACTCATCTCATCAGACTCTCACTTTGAGTGAGATACACCCATTCAATGAATAAGCCTCTTTAAGTAGTTACTCAAGGAATGGCCCCTTTTAAGAAAAGAGAAAATAACACACACACACAAAAATCAAACTGGGAGAGCAAGACCCTCAAGGTTCCTGGGTAAAAGAGAAATAGTTACTATTTAGTAAATACTAAATTTAAATTACTAAATAGATTGGAAGATTAATAGGAAGAAGGCAAGGACAATCTCCACCATCATTATCCCACCTGTGCAAGAGCTGACAGAACTTTATAAAGGAAGACAATAACAAGGGGACAGCAACCTGCCCCAAGACAGCTTCTCTCTGAATTTCATTGAAAAATATGAGGAGAATGAGAGGTTTGCAGATTTCTTTGTGGAAATAAAGGGTTTTATCATGGCATTTCAGGCCTAGATGATTTCCAGCATAAATTACAGAATGGCTAATGTTAGAGACTCAATAATATAAATCATGGAAAAAAGTAATGAAATTGTGCAACACATCACTTCAGACTGAAAAAATTTAGCACCTAGAAAATACCTAGGAGGCTAATACAACACAACAGAAAATCACTATCTTTCACATAATGGTGGTCAACAACTCCCCATACTACAAACCCAAACCTCAAATATCTTGGGAGAACTCAAATAATAAAGTCATCTGGACCTGGACCATTATCCCAGAATAAAACATTGCACATAATCATCTAGAGGTAACACTGACCTTTAAGGCATTTTTAATAAATGTCACCAAGTCACATAATCTTCAAGGTAAACATAATAAAAAGCTTTTAAAACACTGAGACCCAGTAAAGGAACTCAAAACTGTGCCTGAAGAGGATAAGGTATGTATCATCCTGTTTACTACTGGAGTAGTACAGGATGGTTTCAGTGTACCTCCAACAGACAATTTTACTGAATAGAAAAAGCAGTTATTTTATCTATTCATATAAAATCTTAAAGAATAACAGCAGGATAGCTATTTTTCTCAGGATCATTTTTATGTGAATCCCATTAAAAATATGAGAATGAGATAATGCTGCTTTCACATATGACTGTACACTTTTACATATGACTGTAGGATTAACAAAAACAAATTTCTTCACAACAATTCCATGAAAGAGGAAATAGAAACACAATCATCTCCAATCACATAGCTAATAAATGCAAAAATAACTAGGACTTGAATCCAGGCATCCTGAGTCTTAGTTCAACCTCCCTTCCACCACACCAACTAACTCTCCAACTGGATTAGAGCAGGAGAAGCCCTGATTCTGGTCTCTAAGGCCTGAGTTGCCACTCAAACCTAGCCTTAAGCAAGTTCCAAATCACTGTCTGCTCTGGGCTTCAATTTCATCCTCTGTAAAATGAACAGTTTGGATTAGATGATCTCTAAGGGTCCTTTCCAGCTCGAAATCTATGATCTTGGAACACCTGGGCAGCTTTTACCATAGAACAACAAAACTCCTCTTCTACAGTGTTACAGACACTTTAGACCTTATTCTTCTGCAAATATTAGTCCCATGATGATCTCTGGAAGAAATACTTTCCCCATACAGGTATGGGCACATTCACAACCACTTTTTAATGTTGCTTTTGTTTAATTTTTATGAGTTTTAATGTTAGTTTAATTTGGCTTATTCTTTCATTAATTTTGTTTGGGATTTTTTTTTTTAATTGAAAGCCTCCATATACTCAAATATATCCTTCCCTTTAACCTAGTCAAGATTCTTTCAGAGTTAGTAAACTTATTAGGAAATTTAATGGCATAAATAAATGCCATTAAATAAGACCAAAATAAATAAAGACCAAAAAATCCACAGAAATCTTATGTTTTAAAAAATTTATTATTAGTTTTCAACAGCTACTGAGTGCACCCATGGTGGATTATTTGAGTTTGTGGGGATTCAATTTGAACCAGGTAGATCTGTTCTATATCTTTTCATTTTTTTTTTTTCTGGGATAGGAATGGCAAAGTATGTAACACTTAGATTTGATGATCAAGCTGAATATTAATACTATTACAATGGTATCACTGGGCACAGTACAGATTTGTTCAAGGATCGCTAGATGGTAAAGTGAATAGAGCACTGGGCCTGAAGTCTGGGAAGACCTGAATTCAAATCTAGCTTGAGACATCATTTACTAACTGTGTGACCTGGGGGAAGTCACTTAACTTTGTTTGCTTCAGTTTCCTCATGTGTAAAATCTGGAGAAGGAAATGGCAAACCACTCCAGTATTTTTGCTAAGAAAGCCCCAATGGGGTCACCAAAGAGTTGGATGCAACTGAAAAACAATTGAACAAAAATAGACTTGTAAATCTGATATTTCTACTAAACAGTTAACATTATAAAATTATAATGCCTACAGAACTTATGTCAAAAGGTTCTTGTGAGGCCCAAACGAAACAACTGATACAAAATTCTTTGCAAAGGCAGACTGACATTAGCTACATGCCACTGGATTTGTTGACATGACCAAAAGTGATTTTGTTTTTCCTTCCCTAAATGGAGTCTATGAAATTCGTCAAAGATCCGAAAGTGGAATCAAAAAGCCCTTCATAAAGTATATCTGCATGAACTCAATGTAGAGAATGTCAACAATCATAGGACAAATTGTTGAGTGGTGTATTTATTTATGGAGACAAAGGGGTTTATGATGACAATTCAGGAGCATGTCATCATCACCAGAAATTATAGAAGGATTATCCTTATACAACCTGTACTTACTGATGACCACTGGTTGTAAATGGAAATGATTAAAAAAAAGGAAAAAAAATTTGTACAACATCACTGCAGGCTATCGCAACTTAGCACCTACAAAACACCTAAGACACAGTCTCCTGGCAATAACCAGATACAATAAAAGCTTGCCATCTTTCACAAACTATGATAGATAAAAGGTTCCCATTCCATAATTACTGAGATAAAAATATACTTGAGACTTAAATAAGCTGTACCGGATCTGGAACATTATCATGGATAAAACTGTGGCCCACAATTGCCCAATAATAATGACATAATAATAATAATAATAACATTCAAGGCAGAGTCTCAACTACATATTTCCTTCCATAAGGAAATTCTTTCCCAACATTTCTGGGGAAATGTATGGTTTTTCCCCCAAAATACTGAGAAACATTAGCTGAAATCAGAAAGAAGTACTGTGGTTCTCCTGCAAGAATTCAAAGTTAACAATCAACAGAAAAACATAATTGATGTTAACTTGAAAGTAAGAGCAGGTAGGAAGGAAGGAATCATGACCTAGTCTTGCTTATCATAAGTTCACAGCTCTGCTGAAAATGATGTCATTCTTTCAAATAAAATAATAAGTTTATATGCATGTAATACTTAAAAAAAATCCTATGATTCTAAGAAATAAGTTTTGGAAGCAAAATAAGTCTTAAATTGGCAATTTCAACATGTGACTCTCCAAAGTGCTGTTAGTCTTCCTAGAAAGTCTGAGTGTTATGTTATTAAAATACAACCCAAATATTCTCTGCCATTTTCTAGTGTGTGAATATTTACTACAGGCTACAGTTGTTTTTAAATGCTATTAAAAAGTAATATTTTTTGTTAAAAATATTTTTAAAAGACACATATTCATTAGTAAAGAGGATGAAGAATGCTGGAAATATTTTACAAAAGATATAGGAAAAGTAGTTTTAAATCATTGTCATAATATGTTGATTCATAAAAATAAGTAATGCATTTATTATATCTTTCTGTTAATATTTTCTGGATATAACTTTAGCAAAGAAAAATGATTCACTATTATTTTATTATGCATGACTCATTATTTTAAAACATGTAAATAAATAGTCCATGGTAGACCACATCTTTACCACCATACAATTAAATGAAACATGTACAGACTACAAGATCTACTGTGTATATGGTGATTATAAAAAACCCACAAGAATTTTAGAGCAAAATCCTAAGTTAAAGGTGCTCCTTCACCAAGGTGTGCCCCATGCACATTAGAACTTTAGAAGATTCTGATACAAAAGAAACAAATTTGCTCAAAAACTCTCTTTCTATTTTAATCAAGTGAGTTTTAAAATAGGGGGAGGGATGCTTGCCAAAGGTGTTAGTTAATCAGTCATGGAGGAGTATCCAAGAGAATCCAAACTGAAGAATGAGTCTCTGTTTACAAAGAGTGGAAAGGAGTTCCAGTAGATGCTCCTTTTTGTAGGTGACACTGTGCTGAGTGTTCTAAAATTTAGAACATACATGGCAGATCCTCCAAATGAAATTTGTAATCATTCCCCACACAGGAAAATCTAAGTAGATAAGGAATTTGATAAGCAGATAGGTGAATAGGCAACTTATAGAGCTTGTGTATCAATATACCTATTTCCTGCAGATCCAGTAAATGGATGAGATGAGACCAAGATGAAAAAGGGGAGAATGGGCTGAGAGATTATCAAGTTTTTTTCAGCGACCCTGAACTTCTTCCAGAAACAAATTTCTACCTTTTATCATTAATACCTTTTCAGTGACACTATATGATTTTCAAGTCATAGAACACTAATCTCTGAAGCACAGAATATGAAGATCACCTAAAATGAAAGGGAGGTGAATAATCAAAATAGGCCAGCTGCAACACAAAGAATTATGCAGAAATGCCATCATCAAAGAAAAATATGATCAAATAAGATACAATGGATATGTGAGTACAGGAATAGCTGATGGGACAGCCTGCATCTCTGTGATGTCACAAGAATGCAATAAAGGTGCTCCCAACACATTAGGTGAATGCCTTCTGAAACACGAAAGAATATGGATGAAAGTTACATAGGATGGGCATATAGAGATGGGTTACTGCATCTATAATGCAGTAAGGAATACTCAAATCAATTAAGATCATATCCTCTCTGTCCTCCAACAGGTTGCTTCTTTCTCATGAAGCCAGTTTCTTTCCTAGAATAGCTAAAATATATCTGTTTCTTTAAGGTCTGCAAAACCCCTGGTCATCGAGACATAATAAGGAAATTGAGGAAACAATGGTGATGGTGTTGGTCAAAAGATAGATTATGGCTTGCCATGGAGCTTTCTATTCTTCAAAACCTGGGTAAGCAACTACTCCCTACTTTCCTAGGAAGAAATAACAGCAGCCACTCTAGGATTAGCACATAATGCCTGGGGGGCAAAGAAGTGGAAGAACCTAAGATTCACTCACTTACCTTTAAGCTCTTACAAACACTCTCAACCTCATTCCAAGTAGTTCTATTGCCTGGTTCCCAACACAAATTTGAGGTGTAGTAATCCTGAAAATTCCAGTCATTCTGACCTAAAGCAGGAACTACCCAGATTGTAATAGCAACTCCCACATATGTAGACACTTATTAATTCCACTTTACAGATGGGAAAACTGAGGTTGAGACATAAATTGACTTGTCCAAAATTGTATAGCTAGTACTCTCCGAGCAAGAATTTGAACCTAGATCTCTTAACCCCAATCTACTCTTTACACTACCCTACACTATCTTGCCTCTCTAAAGGATCATGGTGTGTCTATCAAGCCCCTACTTTTGACTGTCCAAAGGCTCTGAAAAAGCTATCGTGGCAGTCAAATTCAGGGTGTGCTAGGGTTCATTTATGATATTCATGTGGTTGAGCAAGCACTGATGCAATGGAATGGTTATTTAAGGGCCATGATCAAATACTGTGTGTTTTAATACCATACCAAACAAAAGAGACAAAGCATTAAGTGGCTAGGTAACAGCATATGGTATATGCTACATAATGACATCATATATTTATTTTGGTGAACTTACAACTGATTCACTTAAACATGAAATGAGAATAACCAGGATCATGAAAGGATGATTTATTGTACTATTTCCCTCAAAGCTGTGTTATCAAGCTTTTACTCTTTTAATTTCCACATTACACTTTCCAATATAGTTTTACCTTCCCCATGTCCCCTCTACTGCAGTAATCCGCTAATTTCTCTTCCTCCATTAAGCCTCAACTCTCTCCAAACCAGTCTGTATACAACTGCCAAATGGATACTCCTAAAGCACAGTCTAACCGTGTCACTGTACTGTTCAGGAAGCTTCACAATGGCTCCGAACTGAAAATCCCTCACTATCTGGCTACAGCAGATCTTTTTTCGCCCTAGGCAGATTATATCACTTTCCTATCAAAGTGACTAAGCTATTCTATCTCCCACCTCAATCATTGTAATACTCTCTGTCCTCACCTGTACATGTTGGAATGCCTAGTCCGCTTCAAGGCTCAGCTAAAATGACAGCTTTCATGACTGTCCCAACTCACAATCTCCCCCCTCAACTGCTTTTATTTATGCTGCACATCTCTTATATTCTTGTATATCTTTACATATGTAGTCCCTCCCCTAACCTCCCCTTCTCCCCCAATAGATTTAAGATCCTTGAAGGTATACTATTTGGTTCTTGTCTTTGTATCCTTAGTACCTACCACTCATAAAGCACTTAATAAATGCTTCTGACTGATTTCACATCAAAGTCAACAGGCACCCAAGTATGTTGTAAGACTGTGTGGAGGTTCTTATCAGAAGATTTCTTCTTTTTTTTAATCCTTTACTGTGGAGGCTGAAGAAATCATAATTATCTTCCTTGTGATCTCGGTGCTTACTCTCATGAAAGCTTCAAAACAATATGACCAAGTGTCACGTGTGACCATGTTTCTTGTTGCCTCTGGAGACAGAAAACCAACAGGATTTGTTCTTTCATTCACCTTCCTTCCTATCAATATAGATGGTTTCAATTCTTTCAAAAGTATTTCAACTCCTAAGTCTAAGTCTTTGGACAAAAATTACATATTAGTACTGCAAAAAGTTAAATTAATTCTTCTGGATAGTCTGAGAATTGAGAATTCTTAGTATCCTCTGTCCTCTTTTCAGCCACTATCACTACAGAAATGAAAAAAAGGCTTGTTGGCAAAGTTATTTTGTATTTCTGTAAATTTCATGAATTGCCAAGGCCAAAAAAATTTCCTTGGTAAGAGAGGAGTGTCTCCATACTTTTGCTATGCTGGTCCTCTGACAGCAGTCTACTGTCAGGGTTGTAATAGAAGTTTTTCCACCTTGGTAGAACTCGCCAAATGTTGCACTCTGGTGGCCTAGCCTTAGAGAACCCTCAATAAGATCCTTGGAACAATGAGGCATTGGTATAAGATTTTTGTAGAGGTTTCATATACAGCAAAGGAAAAATTAAGCCAAAATGTGATGTACACAGAACTCAGTACATTAAAAAATATCATAGTTTTAAATTTTAAAGCAGATTTTCACTATTGTTTTTGTAAATCCTGTGACATATTAACATCTAACGTATTTAAAACCCAACTATCTAATATCTTTTATCTATCTGAAACATTCCTCAAATAAAGAATTAGTTCTTATATTTAAAAAATATTTTAAGTTTAGTCCATTTTTAAGAGCTAAATTCCAGATCCATGCTAAACTGTAAAAGTTAGATTTCAAAAATATAGCTATCTTGGCAAGATTTTTTAATTCAGCAAATGCCAAAGCTAATTTTCAGCCTTCAAATAATTTCAGTTGAACTAAAAATGCAAATTTAAGATAGGTGGTAGAGCTATTCAAAGCTTATATATTATCGAACTGTCAAAAACTAGTTGTACATGTTGACAATCTCCTCTTGCTCCCTGAAAACAGTATTCCATTATATTTTCTAGTACACAGCTGAATCCAGCAGCTGTGAGGCTAGGAAATGCCAGCAACTAATTAGGCTGGCATAAACCTTGTCTAGCATATAAAGTAAGATTCAGTTTCAAATACAGGAACACAAAAGCCAAATAAATCAGCAGGGGATACTAACAAAATCTCAGCACTCTTATTTTAAAAAGTCAGAATGCTTAAAATTTTAACAAATAAAAGCAAACTAATAAAGAGATACAGTCAGAACATTAGAGAAAGATGGGAAAAAGCAATATGTCTTTATTTGATCAAGTAATTTGTCTTTAAAAGATTCAAGTTTTGAAAATAGGTAGCAGCTGGTTTTTATACATTACAACCATAAATTTAATGGTTCTTTCATTTCAAATTTGAGGTTGGGATTCACTTAATAATCAATCAGAGAGTTTTCCATAAAGTCATTGCTTCTTTTTAGTTGCAAGTTTGTTTTTTAACACACTTAATCTTGGCCTATGTAAGAACAAGAGGTTCTTTAAAAAATTAATAACTAAAAAGTAAACATGCAGGAATAAAGTCCCTGACATTACAAAACCAAATCACTTATGCTAGTAATGCCTGACCCTTTTGAAATTATGACATACAGGTTGCATTGTTTGAATCTTGAAAAATGACCAGAAAAAAGTACTGAGTAACATTATAAATTGAAATCAGTTTCACTTAGCATTGACTTCTTACTTTCTAATACAATGTAAAACCAAAGCTGGGAATAACTGGTTATATAAATGATCCTATATACTCAAAAACAGTGATATAAAAATTCAGGTTATTTAAGCAATACATCACAATTTCTCTAATAAATCACTATTAACTTTTTAAAGAATCAAAAGCTTATTCCAGTTCCTACAGAATAACAAATTTCTTAATATTCCAAAATCATAATACATATGGATTAAGAAATTTTAAGGTATCTTTTATAGGAAAAAAGAAAGTATAAGAATCAGCAATGCAACCTAGTTTTCTTTCCTATAGACACTCTTCAAACAAGCATTTAGGGAAACAAAAGATATTCCCATTTTCAGAACAAGGACAAGTAGCAAAATTTACTAAAATTAAGGTATCACTTAATAACAGATATCTGATAGGTCAATGTTGTTACTATGTGTGTATTTTAAACCAAACCCGTGTAACAACATGAGAATATCTTTTGAAAAGACAGGCTTCCTATCTCACTCTAACAGATTCATTAATTTATCGATGCTGGTAGAAAATATGGACTGCAACTCATACCATGTTTGCATCCTTTCTATAAATCCTCCACAGTGGATATATTCATTTTGGTAGAGGTCCACCCAATGACCCAAAGAATTAACTATAAATGGGATTGGAGGGCAGGGAAAAGTGAAATGAAGCTCTCAAAATACTTAGTACACACTCATGAATATATTTGACCTTTTTCAAAACTGCAAAGCAGACCATAGGTGCTAATTTAATAATAATAATAGCTAGCATTCATATAGCACTTTGCAAAATATTATTTCATTTTATCCTCACAATATCCCCCACTTAATAGATGAAGAAGCTGAGGCAGAGAGGGCCACACCTGATGCTGGGTGGAAACTCAGACTTCTCACTGCAGTGGTGGCGCTCTGTCCATTGCACCATCTAACTGTCCATTTATTAACATTACATAACCCTCTTGAGCATCTTTCTTGTATATCATCAGTGAATTTGAGGAAGAAGTTTAGGATAGGTACAGAGTTAAGAAGGGAGATCAATGTAAGATTTAGAAGTAAAACTCTCTATTCTGGTTCTCATACTAGGATTTAGCTGTCTGACTGTAACTATCAACAAACTAAGTAATGTTGAAAAGAATCTTTCTGGCATTATGTGGGACCAATATCTTCAGCAGCTATGAAGGAACATGAAACCGCTAGGGAAAAACACAAATAATGGGTTTGTTAACTAAACAGCACCGTTGCTGTTTAGCAAGTCTCTGGGGGCGTGGAAATGCTAAACCTAGATACTTGCTCTTAGCAGATCATACCTAAGGTGTTAGTGTTTATGAAACAAAATGTTATTCTACTATTCTTCTCAAACTTAAAATATAATGCTGGAATTTAGACACATTCACACAGCCAAATATGTAAGTCAAATTTCATTAAGATTTGTTCCATACGTAGATTCAGTAATTTTCAAAGTATTTTGAATCAAATGACTTAAAAAATAAGTCATGAAAATTCAATACTACTCTGATTCCTTTGGGAGTAATGAAAAAACTTCAGATTTGTGCATTGCTTCCTGAAATATATAACACACTAACAATAAGTACAATTGTATATGGCTCACACTACTTTAAAGTGATCTAACTTCTAAAATAATACGCTACAGAGGCTCTGGAAAGTGATCTCCCAAGGCTTTTCTTTTATATCCACACTTCCCTGGGTGAATGATTCCCAAGCCACATACTTTTATTCATTTATCTCTAAATGTAGAAAGCTTGTTTAAATGTTCTGACTTCAGGACTGGAACATCCTAATATCCATTTATTACTTATAAGTTTAACCCACAAAAAGTCTTTAATATAAGGTAAATATAGAACAATGTTAATTATATGTTTTAAATTCTCACTTATTCAAAGGCAAATTCCAGATAAATATGGATGTCTACCTAATACTTTTTGTAGCTACACCATTATATAGCTATATCATCTTTTTATTACTTTAAGTAACAGAAAATGAGATAGAAACCTACTGATTATACACTTAAAAAAGCTTTTAAACCTCAGCAATAATTAGCAATGCAGACATGTGAACAAATAATCATTAATAACTTTAAATAGACTTAAGAAGGATGACCCTGAAATAATAACTTTTCTGGCCATTCCAACTAGTTTTCAGTCACCCTTCCCAAATTTCACCAGGAAATTCTATGCCTGGATTTAAGCCAACAAGTACAATGAATAAGTGTTTTAGCAAAAGTCTGAAGAGCGATCGTGAGGATGCCAAGTAGACAGAATACTGATATAATCAAGAATCTTTCAAAAAGACTTCTCTACTTAGTAAGGAGGCCAAGCAACTTGAATCTTTTAGTACTGGGCAAATCTGGTGTTGTACCTTATGACATGTGGATGGAAACTTGGTTTCACCAACACCAATAAAAGTGACTACTGATAGTATTGAGGGAAAAAAAATCTATGGTGCACAAAACTCAGGACTGCTCACCTGTCCTTAGATTTCCCTGGAATAATGGACACAAGTTTTCCAAGAAAAATCATGACAAAAGGTTCCAAAAACATTTTTCTAATGTGTCATTAAAGAGTTTTTTAAAATGGAAAATAAAAAAAAAAGTAACGCTGGTTTATAAACGAGCTTCAAAAACCATGCTACTAGAAACAGAACAAACTGAACGGACAAATGCTAAATTCTTCCTAATTCTATAACAGAGGTAACGTCCATATCAATGCTATATGGGAATCTTTTTATAACCAGTCACTATTAAAGGTGCTACAGGAGGCAGCTAAGTGGCACCATGGATAGAGCACTAAGTCTGGAGTAGGAAAAGCCTAGTTGTTAATATGACCTCAGACGTACACTACATGAACCGAGGCTTTAATCTGTTTGCCTTAGTTTGCTCATCTGTAAACAGGGATAATAGCATCTAACTCCGAGGGTAGTTGGAAGGTTTAAATAAAATAATCTTTGTAAAGTATTTAGTCTAGTATCTGACATATAGTAGGTGCTATATAAATGTTAGTTATTTTTATTAGAAAACAACACAAAACACATGTTCCAAACTACACAAAACTGTTGCACCCGTGTCTTGCTATGGATCTGATTAATTACCCACAAATCTGCATAAGCAAAAATGCATTGTTCAGTCAAGACAGAAACCATTCAAGTTAGAATACACGGGAGGAAGTCAAATCTTAATGTAAAGTTCTCATCCTTCACTTAGACTAACCCACAGTAGGTAAAATTTGGAATAGCAGGACCTTTATGAGAAGCTGGTGAAAAAAAAAAGGAAAAGTCGTGCTGAATTGTGACATCCTGAAAGTTCATGAATTATGAACTAAAGAAAATTCAAATGTAGTGACAGCACTTGTAGGAGTGGGTAAAGGACATAAAAAGAAGCTGAAAAGAGAAAGCATGCAGGCTTTCTATTTCCTATCCAAACATCACTTTGTAACATCTCACCAAAAAAATGCCACTTTTTTATTTTTATAGCAAAGCACTACAAATTGTGGTTACCATCCTTGTCCTGTTGCCATCTGACCGCTGCTGCTCCTTTCTCACCACTGGCAGCTTTCAAAATAAACCCTAAAGACTCTGGCCTTTTTTTCCTGGGACAAGTTAATCCACTCAGCTGAGTTGTCTAGGTTGGTAAGTAGCATACCCAATTACATCTAGCTGACTTCAGGCCATCTACCTAAAATACCCTCTCTTCTAACACTTGTGGCCAAGACAGTAATTGACCACTCCCACCGTTTCCAGAAAGGGCCTGGCAATTGGCTTTCCTATGGCTCCAATCGCCACTCGTGTCTCCTCAAACCAAAACTCCCTTACTTGGCCACCATTTTTCCAGATGTGTAAGCTCCTTGAGGTCATGGACTCACTTTTATATTTATCTCCCCGAGATTTAGCACCTGTACCTGGCAAAAAGCAAATAAATGCTTTTCTTTTCATTCATTCACAACATTTATACTAAATGCAGAACACATTAATGTAAAATCTCTATATATGTAATAAAAACTACTAGAGGAAGCCAATGGAAATAATTCATAAAATTCCAAGAAAAAAGCCGAGATTTAAAAAAAAAATACAATACAGTCAATAAGAAACACTGAATGTGAATATATACTCTAGGATTATACTAAGAACATATTGCAGAAAGAGAAAAAAATAAGGTTAATTCAAAAAGTTACAGTATCTGATTCTTATCCTGTCGAATGTCACTCATTCCTGTTTCTTCATTCCCACTCCTCTCATATTAATTTAGGCCCTTAATTCCATGCCTAGGATATTGCAATAGCTCTCTGATCTCCATGACTACATTCTCTCCCTATGATACATTCTAAATACTGTCATCTTCATTAACCTTTTTTTGCTGTATCAAATGTTAAACTGAATAGTCCCAAAATGCAATTTTTATCATGTTCATTACTATATGGAACTTAAAGTGGTATAGGATCTTAAAATAGTTTTGATCCTTCCAAACCTTCAACTTTTCACATGTAATAATGGGACCTGGGTATCATAAAACCAATATCTGGATAGCAAATTTAAAAGTAAATTGAGTTTCCTTCTAACAGTCGATAAAGTTTTTCAATTCTATTTGCCACTGAATAGTTTACTCTTGTTTATAGGAGCAATTTTTCATTTTTTACTAGATCTGAACTAAGAACAATATATACAATTGTGTAGCTTTAAAATTAACTAAATATCAATCTAAAAAATAAATAGTTTCAAAACACAATAAAACTATATGATTGGTGCTGTGCAAATTTAGAGATTTTCTTCCACCCTCAAGGAAATACATTGTTTCGTAAGCCAGGAATCAAACTCTCCACTTAGGAAATTTCCATCAAACTACATCTGTAATTAGAATGCTAAGTATTTAAAGGCAAAATACACACAAACACATAATCATGTACAAATGAATAAAGTCAGAAAAAAAGTAGTAAATTAAAACTACCCAACAAATAACAAAAGACAATTTAGGACATTTTCCACATAATAACTACACATTTTGTTGATAGGTAGGCAAACTAAAACAACCAGTAAAGGTAAGCACATGGTGAAGTGAAAGAGCCCTGGCCTTGGAATCAAAAGAGCTGAGGTCAATAACTGCTTCTGCCCCTTCTCTTGGATTAGTCATTTCATCTTGGGGCCTCAAATTTCCTCACCTGTAAAATGAGAAGCATTGGCCTAGATGATCTTTAAGATCCCTTCCAACTCTAACATTCTGTGATTCTCTGGTCCCTCTCACAGGCCTAACATCAAGAAGACATCACATACGTGTGACTAGCAACTTCTGGTCTCCTATCACTCTTCTGAAAGACACTGGACACAACTGAAAATAAATATTAAAAAGCACATTTAAGTTTATCTGAGATAAAAAGGTCTTATTCAAAGATATTACTTCCTCAAAAGTATTTTCTGAATAAATTAGAAGCTCCTTGTAAAAGCAGTATTAAATAGTCAAATTTAAATTAGTTAAATGTGGAAAACATGTAAACTCCTCAAGATATTCTTGATATTAAACATACACTCAGCATGACAAGCTGCAGGTAACACATTGCTTTTATATGCAAAAAATCCTACACATTACTTCAACAAATACTTAGGAAGTGACTATGAGGGGAGACACGAAGAATAAATAAGACATAGTCCTTACCCTCAATAAGTTTATGCTAGAGTCACCATCAGCAGTCATTTTATGGACAGCATTTTATGTATCTTGTGGCAATTATCAAGTCTAGAATTATAAAATGGAAGGAAATAATAATGTGGTTTTTATATGTGGAAAATGCCACTGATCAGGAGGGCAGATATGCTTAAGTTGGTTTTCTGGTATCAGATGTATCCATAAGATCCAGATGGCCTTGAAACCAAGAAAAGGCATTTGTGAGATGCTTTAACAGGAGTTGCTATGGAAAAAAGAAACTCTAACTAAGTAAGCACAGGGTTCAATCCAAATAATCAGACACAAACTAGAAGAAATAAAATCTTAAGCAATGGTAAAACACAAAAAAACCACAACTGATAATTTGCCAAGTGAGTCAATGATATACATAGGAAAAGAAGCCCCAAGATTTTATTTTGTCCATACAGGGGTTCTTTATGTGTGTTATGGACTCCCTTTGGCAGTGAAGCATAGGGACTCTTTCCCAGAATAATGTTCTTAAACGTATAAAACACATAGGATTACAAAAGAAACCAATTGTATTGAAATAGTTATCACAGTATCCAAACAAACAAAAACATCAAGTAACATCTACTGGTCTACAAAAACACTATCACTTGGTAGATCACAGTGTTTGCTCCAAATCTTTTTCAAATGTTCTTTCCATTCATTATAGTCCGCTATACCACAACACAGTTTATTATTACATAATAGATATCATATATAAACGTTGATGTGCTTGGGATGCTAGAATCTAGGTACTTTTAACTGTGTCTGGATCAGTTATTAAAGTATGATACTAGTAAGATAAAGTCACAGGCTGTATAATCTGTAAGTTCTAATGGAAAGTGTTGAAAGCTTGGAAAAAACTGAAACTATGTTATGTCCAACTTGAGACCTTTAGTCCCATTAATGTTTTTACTTTATAGAACTATGAGATGAAAAACATTACAGATGGGTTGTATACACCCCATTAAAAAGTATTTGTTTTTCCCTATATTAAGCCAAAATCTGTTTCTCTGTTTTAACTTCTACCCAATACTCTTATGTGTGTTATCTGGGATTGAGAAAACATAACAGTGTCTCAAATATTTGAAAACAGAAATCATGGCCTTCTCCTAAGTTTTCTCTTCTTCAAGTTAAACACAGGATGTGATTTTTAATCACTTGACTATTTTGATGCCCTTCTTTCCCTTTTGCCAAAATAATTCTTATAATGAGCCTATGATTACGTTTGCTTTTTAGGTTGCTTGGTTAAACACAAAAGTGACTCATTTTGAGCTGCTGTCTTGACACATCTTCTACATTTTAAACTCATGCAGATAATTTGTAAACCCAAGCTGAGCATTTTACATTCATCCCCATCCCCATCTTCAAAGATTTATTTCATTCTTCTAACCTGTCAAAATCTGTATCAGTCCTCTCCACTCCATGTCATCAACTTGAAAAGAATACAATTTATACTTTTATCTAAGTCACTCATTAAAAATTATGGAACAGAAAAGCTTAAGAAAAGAGCCTTGTGACACTCTATGAGAGACCTTCAAAAGTAAACACTGATCCATTATTCATCACTCCATGGATCCAGTCAGCCACTTTCACACCCACCTAACTGTACGATCGTTTAGTGCACATCTCTCCATCTTGTCCACGACGATACTGTGAGAGACTTCTGAAATCATTTGCTAGAACCCTGGTATACTATGTCTATGGCATTTCCCTGATTTACCAGCCTAGTAACTCTGTAAAAAATGATGAAATGGCATTAGTCTGGCATAACTAAATGTGTAGCCCATGCTACAACCTAATCATCACTGCCTCCCCTTCTATGTACTCATAAACTACCCTGTTAATAATGCATACTAGAATTTTGCCAAAGGATCAACAAGTTCACCATCTCCCTTGGAGGACCAAAAAAAATTGTCCATCTTTAATTCTGTAGTACCCCTTCCATTCATTACCATGGAATGAAAAACTCTGAAAAAAGTCACAAGACAGGGAACTACCTTACTAATGCAGTAAAAAAATTTCATTTTACAGATGGAGATGGACAGAAAAGAAGGAAGATTAATTTATGTGCTCAAGGTCATGAGTCACTAATATATGCTGTGAAGAAAAACCAGTCTCTCCATTGAAAATTCAGAATTCTACCCACCATAAAATTCTTTATCATTTGATGAAACTATGGCCAAACATTATGTGAGACATACAATGGAGGTTAAATATTTAACGTTTAATTCATGAGTGGTGGTAAAATTTCACTAGTTTTTTTAATTAATCAAGTCACTGACCATCAGTATAGCTTCCTTGTAGTTATTGTCTGCAAATTGTTATATGGCTAAACCAAACTTGATCCATAACTTAAATCGTTAATGATACACAGACCTTGTTTTCATTCCCTAAAACTAACAACAAATTGAATTCTAGTTATTTTTCAGTAGTCCTCAAGGAAGTCTAGACTTAAAGAGTTTTATTGTGTTTATTTGTATCCTGTCTCAATTTTTTGAGGGATTATACACAAATATATCTGTATTTCTTACTGGGGTCTATTAGAATAGACTTCTCTGGCCACAGACTCCTTTCTGCAAGTTGATGTGACACTTAAAAAGCTCATCAGGTGAAGAGAAGGAAGAGTTGGCGGAAACTATCCCTTCTGTGGTAAGTCAACAAAATTTTGGCACATTCCAATCTCAGATTCAAAATCAACTAACTCCCAAATGCTTTAGCTGCCCCTTTAACAGATCCTGGATTTGAAGGGGAGCAGCGGGAGGAGGAAATGACATTAATGATATTAGCACAGTAGTCATAACTTAAGCAGAAGGCACGTTATGAACTCTCTTTATGGTCCAAAGTACATTCTGGAATTATCGGAGGGGAATCAAAATTGAAGGAACAGAAGCACAAGGACATAAGGAGAAAGGGACAACCATACTATCAAGGAGAGATAATAGCCAAACAATTACATTTCAGGAGTCTAGAAGTTAATCTCAGGATTCCAAAGGGATTTGAGCTGAAAAATCCAGATCAGCCTTATAGGAAAAGTCAAAGCATGGTTTGTACACTTCATAGCTTACAATTTGTAGCCAAAAACAAAACAAAAAAGATGTGTGCCATAAATGCTGCCTTAGTCACTCAAGGCTACATGGCTTTACCATTAAGAGAAGAAGCTGTCAGCTCCATAAAGAGTTTCTCTACTTGAATGTTAACACATTTTATTAGCCTTTAGTAAGCATTTCCTCAATTGGATTAAGTTAAATAAACAGTCTTTCTATTGCACTTACATTAGCAAGTGGCTTTTTTGGCCTTTCTCTTCAACTCATTGGTCTTTTATTCTGTGCTCTGACTTGTCAAATCATGTGGCTTTGTCCAGTTTTGTCCCCTTCCTTGTATTCAACATTTTATCCTTACCTTTACCTTTATCTTTCAACAGACTATTGCCACTTCATCCCAGATATACTTATCTCCCACATTAGCTTTCTGCAGTCCATCCTAACTAAACACCTTGACCAAAGTTGTATTCTCTACCATGCTCTCCTTCCTACTTGAGTTCTAATCTTCCTTCCCTCTCCCATTCTATATCCCCTTTCCTTCAACCCTTAAGTGAACTTTTCAATGCACATTAGGTGGGATCCAAAATTCTCACCTTTTGTTTCATAATGTGTGAATCTACCTCATTTCCTTTATTTCTTCCTTTTCTCAAGGATTGTAACAAATCCCCTTTCTTTAACCATCTCACTCCCAGATCTGAGCTTCTCTCAATGCAGTCAAAATGCATTATGTTTTCCTTGGCCACTGATACTCCATAATTAGAAAGTTCCTTCCCCTAAATAAATCCAAGATTTCTCCCACCACTTAAATCACAAAAAGCCTGCATGTATGTAGCCTTAATGTTTATATTAACTGTCTGTTTCATATTTCAATACATTGTTTATAAGTTCACTATGGTTCACATTGACTCATGCAGGAGTATAAAGTGTTCCTTCTTCCAAATGAATTTACTGACCTACTGGTATTTCTGTATTAAAATGTAAATCTGGAATCTTAATAACTTTAAATATTTAAAGGAAGATAAAGATGAGGGCAAGTTATCAAATACTGTAAAATGCATGTGCCTACTATAAATCCCTACAAACATTTAAGGCAGCTCTCAAGAAAAAAGAAACCTTAAAAAGTCAACATGCAGCCCGAGGGCTGCAGCCAGGTTTCTAGTCTTAGGCCTATTGGGGCAGAAAGGATTTAAAGATTAACTGTACGGATAAAAGCCTCAGGATTTTTTTTTGTTCAGCTGTTGTTATCACCCTTCTAAAACCTGTGTCTTTGAGTCTCTGCTGCAGCAGAGATCTTCCATCATCTTGCCCCACCATGTTCTGGTGTTCTAGGCGCCACCTCCAACTCAGAACTCCAAATTCCAACCCTGGGATTCTGATTAATTCAGCACAAGCAGCCTTGAAACCCAGACCCGTTTCCCAGCTATCCTTAATTGTGTTCACTACCCACCATTCCCTTCCTAACTCTAGGTCTGAGAACAGTAATCAAATCAACACTGCCAAAACATTCTACTCTGGCCACCACCTTATATGTGTTGTCTTCCCTCAAAAAAATGTATACTCCTTGCTTTCTTATATTTCTACTCCCAGCTCTTAGGAAAGTGCCTCGTATATAGTAAGCCCTTTCTATTTCATTTCAAAGCATTGGGTCCAAGATAATCACTCCAAGTTGCTGTACTATAGGAAGATCTCTTATTGGTACCTAGAGAAAACACTCCTATTTCTTTGGCAATGACAGTACCACCACCATGAGGTAATGTTTCAGTCTAGAACTGGTGAGTGAAAAACAAGGTGAAATATCTACAAAAACTTAACTTCAAGGGTTAAAACAGCTTAGAGTTAAATGCTCTAAAAGGAGAATAGTGGTAGAACACCTGAAGAGGTTCTTAAGGCATTAAAGCTGCGCCAAGAGCACTGAGCTATGTTTGATTCCATGTGCTTTATACCTCAAGAAAAGCATTCTGTAAAGCATAAAGTACTATATAACACGAGTATGTGGCTAAAGTTGTTCAGGTTTAAATGTTCAATCAAATGCCAGACAGCAGTAAGCAGGATGTGAGGACAGGCTATCACTGTAGCTTGGACCCAGTAGGACAACATTTAATGTAGTAATTAATTACCTTTTTATCCTTGAGTAGTGGCAGTAAAGCTACCACGATGGGGGACTCATCTTCGACATACGTGTTATCTATATCAACATCAGCTTTGGATTATAAACTCTTTGTTGACAAGATCTTAATGTACATGGATACGTATATAACTAGTTTTTAACACCGTGGACAAATGTGTTTTGATGATGATGAGAATGGAATAAGGAACTCTTAAAATATCTCTTCTTCAGGTATCCTTTTTGGTAGGATCTCATCCATGTATTATAACACCAACATTATTTCTTCTATTAAGTAGAGAGTAATGGAAAAATAGCAACCCAAGTTCTACCTCAAAGGCCATCACATAAGTGAAAATTAACAATAAGCATCTCCAAGGGTCAATTCTGGTTATAAAACAGAGGTAGCAGGAATGAAAGGTACAGAGTCCTAGAGTGAAGCAATGTTACCCCATGAATATCTAGAGTTGACAAGTTGACAAGTAAGAGACTCAGAAATTACCCCCAGGAAATTGTTTTGGATTCTCCAGTAATGGAACTCTAATCCTTACCAGCAGCAAAGTACTCTGTTAAACTACTTCTGGCTTTAACATTGCTAATTTTGGCCAGGGAGAGGTTAGTATATATTCCCTCTAGAACCCTCAAAATCTTCATTTCTAGCACCATTAGAGTAAGGCAGTCCAACAACAATAAGGACACGCCTTGAGTTTTCTCTTAAATTTCTGGAGAGAGCAGCTTTCAGAGAACAATGTTTTCAAGCTTTGTAAGCTATAAAGAACTATATAAAAGTGAGTTTAGTCCGTACATTTAAATTACATCACACTCTAATGAAGTTTAGTTTTATGCTTGGATTAAACATCAAACGGTAGGGGAAAGAGAACAAGTTTTTGTTAAGTACCCACTATGTGCCAGGCACTATGCTGATTGCTTTACAAATATGGTATCACTTGGACAAGAGGAAGAAGAGCAATATTGCTGTAAAAAAAGAAGGCACTCTGGAGAGGCCAGAATTCAGAGGCACAGTCTTTAACCCAGAAATCTCCTTGGGTGACAGAAACATTTACAGCCAGGCCGACAAATAGCATCAGTCAATCCTACATAAATAATTATATTGATGCTATTAATTAGATTGTAAGTTCTAGGTTGGCATGCTCTTACTGTGTATAAGTGAGATAGTAAGATTTAACTTAATTTCACTACTGACAGCCAATACAATTTAGTCCCATTATAAATTTTACATGCTGGATTGTTGGCAGTAGAAGAAATCACAGTTCTCAAAGGAATCAAAAATCATCAGCAAAGTATGTATTTGAGTTACTAGTCCTATGATGTGAGGTAAGCCTAACTTCTCAGATCCTAAATTTCGTCATTTGTAAAATGGAATTAATACTTAGAATTGCCTACATTCAACTCAATAGACATTTTTATTAAGTGTCTACTTTGTGCAAGACATTGCGCTAGGCAGCAAAGAAAAAAAAACATTTCCTAACCTCAAGGACCTTGCATTCTAAGTAGTGATTCAATAACTACAGATAAGTCTAATACCTCACAAGGCTACTGTGGGGATCAAAAATATAAAAAACACTTTGAAAACTGACAAAGCACTATACAATAAAAGGCTTTTTTTGGTAAACAAGTAGAAACTGTACAAAAAAGTTAATCCATTAACACTATTACAAAGCTATTCCCTTTCTTCTTTTCCACTCTCAAAAGCTGCCAAAAAAAAGATAAAATGGATATCTGAAGTGCAACCAACATAATTATAATACTGAGATTATTTTAATAACCTAAAACACTACCTCCATTCTCCTAAAGTCCATCTAGTTTGACCTATATAAAAAGATACATAAGAGATAAATGTGTCAAAGTATTACTGATGGATCGGGGGAACTGATGACATAAACAATTTTTAACCTTTCTAATCAAAGAAGATTCTCTGTCCATGGCATTAAAGTTAATAACTGATGGCTCTGTGGGGATTCTCAATTGCTGCTAGAATTCCTGGTAATAGTCAAAAGTGTTATTTTCATCTATGTTTAGCACAGATGTTACAACTTTTCCCCTTAATGCAGAAAACAGAGTAATGTTTCCTTTGTTACTATCTAGTAGCAATGTCTTACCCGTATGGAACAGTGCAGAGAGCTTAGCACTTGAGTCAGAATACTTGGACTTGAAATACCCTTGTGATTTGAAGCAAGTCACTTTTAGGTCTTAGTTTCTTCATCTGTAAGATGAGAAGGTTTGGCTAGATGTCCCTTTCCAGCACTAAGTGTTAAGATCGATGTACATGGAAGTACTATTCTTCATCACATGACATTCTGGGTAGACTTAAACATTTATTATTCTAATTCATCTTAGGTAACTCAACGTCACCATCTTCTAAGTCCCTTCTCCCCACAAGCTGCATTAAGCCCAGAGGCACCCTCCTCCCCCTCAGTCTAGGACTAGGTTAAATCATTTAAATTCAAGCCTTTATTAATGTAACATTATTAAGTTAATATTAAGTTATTATGAGAGGAAGAAAAAAGTCAGGTCTGGAGTCTGTGCCTATGCTGCAAGAGATAATAGTTTTCTGCAACTAACAGAAGACAGTACTGTAGTAGTAGCTCCCACAATACAATCATACCTCCATAAAGGTTCTGGAAATTCCTACCCTTCTCCATACTCCCACAAAACCCAGGGGCTACAGATACTTAGAACTCTCTTCCCCCTCTGGGGAACAAATAGAATTAGTCAACCTCTCTGAATAATGAAGTTTTTCATATACAACCAAAAATTTTAACAAATGTATAGTTACCCATTTCTTCCAAAGCATATCAATAAATGCATTCTGCTTAAATGTGGACAAAAAAAAACAACTAACTTGCAAATACTAGATGGGGGAGATGAGACTATGACAACAGTTCTACACCTAAAAAAAGAGTGGTTTTAGCAAACTGCAAGATTAAGAAGAAAAAATGTAATGGCACTCCCAAAAAGCCAGTGCTATCTTAGACTGCACAAAGAGAAGTTTTGTTGTTGTTGAATTGTTTTTCAGTTATGTCTAACTCTTCATGATCCCATTTGGGATTTTCCTGGCCAAGATACCGGAGAGCTTTGATTTCCTTCTAAAGATGAGTTGTCCTGAAGAGGATTAGTGATGACAACTAAGAAGTGGAGAGACCCACTTAGCTCTGCCCTGGCTGGAGCACATCTGTAGCTCTGTGTTCTGCTGTGGGAACCATGTTTTTGGAAGAGCACTGATAAGCAGGATAGTGTCCAAAACAAGGCAGTCAATAAACTGGTGAACCATAAGATGATGCTATCGGAGAATGGATTAAAAGAACTAAAGATTCTGGAGGAGAGAAGACTTCCTGTAGACACAATAGCTGTGTTCAAGTATTTTGAAAAGAAGGATTACAGTTGATCTTGGCCACAGAGAACAGAACTAGGAGCAATGGGTGAGGTTACAGAATCTGATTTCAGCTCAACGTATGGAAATATTTCCTAACAGTTAAGAGTTTTCAAAATCTGGAATGACTATAGGTAGTGTACTCCCTTTAACTGGAGGACTTCAAATGAAAGGTTGGATCCCTACATGTTAGAAATGCTGTAGATAGAAGATCAGGTTAAAGGTTGGACTAGATGATCTCTGAGGTCTTTTCCAATTCAGTTTCTGTGATTCTTTGGGTGACAAAAAAAAAAACCAGGCAAAGTATGAAATTCATAAGTAATTTTTTTTAGGCACTTTACTATGCCTTTTTTAGTAACACCCTCAGCATCTAGCATTGTACCTCACATATACTGGGTACTAAAATGTTTTTTGTTCAGTTGCATCCAACTCTTCATGACCTATTTGGGGCTTTCTTAGCAAAGACACTGGGGTTGTTTGCCATTTTCTTCTCCAGCTCATTTTACAGATGAGGAAACTGAGGTAAAAAAGATTAAGTGACTTGCCCAGGATCGCAAGCCTTACACAATAAGTGTGTCTGAGGCCAGATTTGAACTCATGAAGAAGGCCCAGCACCCTATCCACTGCACCACTTAGCTGCCCAAACAACTGTTAGTAAAGGTGAACTTTTAAAGTGGCTAGGAAGCAACATTTGGGAGGGAGTAGCAATTAATTATGCATCACTTTCTACCAGGCCTAGTTCTAGTTCAGCTCTGGGCCTGATTCTTGAACTCAGATCTACACTGATAGTCCACTCTAAGTGGAATTGCAGTTAACTTTAGAACAGCTTTAGTCACGGAGTATCCTAGGGAGTTCAGCCCTAGAAATACTACTAGGATTCTCTTTAAAGTGATTCTAAGCATCCAAAGCTGAATCATAATTCTAAAAATCTCAAGAATGAGGGATTCATTCATTCAACAAATGTTTGTTTCAGGTTGTTAATGGCTCCATGGAGGGGGGGGTTGGGTTAACAAGGTCTATTATATATATAGATGGCAGTATAATTGTCCTGAAAGTGCTATACTCTAATCTAAAATTGATCTAAGAACACAGTTACAAAAAAAGCGGAAGTACAATGTACCATAAATTCCTTATGAGTAGTATAAAAAGCTATAGCTGTTCAGAAGAGGGAGAGATCACTTCTGGTTAGGGATTTGGCAAAACTTCATGGGAAAGGTTTTGAGTTATGCCTTGAAGAACCCTCCATGTTGCACAGTCTATCAGTCACAAACAGGAGCATTAAGGGCAGTAATGATATATAAATTTATTATCATGTTAATTCATTTAAATAGAAAAAAGTATCTGCTCAAATAATTCCATTAAAATTACACATATCAAATGTCACCACACAAAACTATGCAAAGAAATTCACTCATGACCCTTTACATTTCATTTGAACACATTAAAAGATTTTTACTCAAGTCATTTGAGGAAAAAAATAGCTACCAGTTTATATAAAAATTAGGTGACTATTTTACTGTACCAAAAAATGATGTGTACATCATTTAAAACATCGTTTTTGCTGCCAGTGAATACAAATTTAATCTCAAAGAAGCAATGAATGACATTAATAATATTTCTTCTAGAAAGAATAAATTAATACTGCCCTTGCCTCCAGTAATATATGTGTATCCTTTCCCCCAAAGCGCCTAAAGCTCTTAGCGGTAGCTTTTGCTTTTCATACTCAGGATGACAAAGCTTGCAGTTGCTAAGACAAATGACCTCAGAAATAATGAAAAAAAAAATCAGTAACCATGGAGGGTCGAGCAATACAGCATCACACAAAAACCCTGCTTTCCATAATAAGAACAAAGACAAAGATTTAGAGGCTCCATCACTCTATGTGTGATGTGTATCACAATCCTGGCCATGGTGAAAAGAAAGGAGTGGGCATCTACAGAAGCCAGCTAGATAGCCCGAACTCAGGCTTTCACCTGGTTTGTTCTTCCACACTTTGCCTTCACCCCCTCCTCACAAAGATAATGAGACATTCTGTTCTCTCCAAACTAAAGAAAGGTAGAGAAATATCTACATCGATCACCAGATTAGACACAACCCCCCTGGATCTCCAACAGAACCTCAGGGCCAGCCCGCCGAGCATCCCCCTCCCAAGACTGCCTCTTCGGGTTTCAGTCACATTCCTCCTCCTCCAAAGGGCTCCCCTTTGGGGAACGCATAAGAAACTCGCCCACCCCAGCCTCTGTGGGCAACATCGCGGCGTTCTGCACGTGCCACCCCCCAGAACAGGCCCAGCCAAGGGGAAAGGCCCGGCCAAGGCCAGGGGGCAGCAAGGCCCGAGCCAGGGACGCCCACAAAAACAGACCAGCTCGGACCGCCGAGCTCCAAATCCTCGGGATGGCAGCGAGGCCCCAGGCAGGGGCGGCGGGCATCCTCGGCTCCGAGTCCCGGGAGGGGTCGGTCACGGGGGAGGGGCAGGCCATGGCCTCCCGCCCAGCCGGACCCCACCCCGCCCGCATCTGTCTCCATCCCTCTTTCTCTCGTTTCCCCGCACTTCCTGATGACCCCACCTCCCCCAGCCCGGGCCCCGCTTCCGCCACGCCTGGAGGCGCATCCCCCACCCTAAACTCTTCCCCCTATTTCTCGATCTCCCCTCATTCACCGCATACGCCCCCTCCCCCAAAAGCCAGGCCGGGCTCCCCGCCCTTAGCACTGCAGTAGCGCGGGCCCCTCGGCCCAGCTCGAGACACACAGACAGACAGACAGACACACACACACACACACACACACACTCGCGCACGCGAGCCCCGCTACCCACCAACACACAAAAGCTCCCACAACCTCCCCGCCCCCCTCCCAGCCGAATCAATGAAGCCGGGGCTCGGGCCGCTGGGCCCTCCCGCCTCGCTCCTCTCCCCCGGGGCGGCCCCGCGCTCACCATCGCTGCGCTTGATCTCCACGTAAATCCCGATCTGGATCTTGCCGAAGTTGGCCGCTGCCATCACCTCATCGGGAGCAGAGGCTGAGGACGAGGCGGCTGGAGCGAGGCTGGGCAGGAAGGGGGAGAAGGGGCGCGGGAGGGGCGGGGGCGGAGGAAGAGGAGGAGAGAGGAAGGAGGAGGAGGATCGGGGGACGCCGGCTCGGTGACCAGCCGGAGCGGCGGCGGGAGCGTGGAGGGAGAGCGAAGGAGGTGGGGCCGGGCTACACCCACCGGGGCCGCTGCTGCGGCGGGAGGCCGAGGCGGAGCGGGGCCGGGGCCGCGGCGGGGAGGGGTGGAGGAGGGCCCAAGCTGCCAGCTCCGTCCGGGATAAAGCCGACGCCGGCAAGGCCACCGACAGTGCGCCTGCGCGGGAGGGCTCTCCCGTCGCCCGCTCTTCCCTCCTCCCCCTCCCGCCCATGAGGCCCCGCCCAGCTCCGCGGAGAGTAGCGTCATTGCTTCGGGCGGAGCGGCGGAGACTGGCTGGCGGGCTGAGGCGGGGCCGGGGCCTCGCGCGCGCGCGCGCTTTTGGTCGGCAGGCGTGGCCTGGAAGAGGCGGGAGGGAGTCCGAGATTGCTTGGGTTGGCAGTCTTGCCGACCAGGTTGGTGCAGCGACCGAGGCAGCTGCGGAGCCCATTTAGGGTCCCCACCCGCTGGGCGCCCGGGGCAGGGGGTGGGGCCGGCTTCGGAGGCTGGCCGCGTGAACTTGGACCCTGGACGGGGCCAGGCCGGACCCCCGAGGATGACGTCCCGCTGCTCGAGCACCGGGCTGGCCCCGTAACCCTGCCCAGAGGCGCCCCCAGCCTGGGCTCTGTCATCCCGCCCCTCCGCGGAGCCTGTCCGCCTTCCTGCCCCCATGCCGCCTCCCGTGCGGAGCTACCTGGGCCGGGCGGGCAGCGGGTCGGGAGAGAGGGAAGGAGGCAGGCCGGACAGCGCAGGGACCCTTGTGGGCTTGTCACGTGCCTTCTCCGCACCCCCCGGGTCACCCGAGGTACTCTCCAGGCCTACATCTGTGGTCCTGTGACGGTGAGAGGTAACCAGCACACCCCCCCGGGGGGCGTGACCGCCGCATAAACCCTTACCCCGAGGTTGCGCCGTGGGGTACCTGGGCTGCGGGCTGTGAAAGCCTGGGTTCTCACTCGGATTTCCAGGGAACGAGCCCCTCCCCTTGGGAGATTGCGCTCCCTGCACGTAGAGCGGAAAATGAAGAAAAAGGCCGGCCACCTATACCTGTTTCCCGGGGCTTCACCGTATAACAGAAAGGCAGCGAGGTCCTGGCCCTTCCTCGTTCAGCACCTGGAGAGGAGTGGTTGCTGCGCTCCCCCGGACGCAGCCTGGGCTGACTCAGGCTTTTCTGGAGATGCTTAGAGCCCTGGCTCTACAATCAGTGGAAGAAAACCCTTCCCAGCTAGTCGTAGAAGATCCACACACAGTCCACAGCTTCTCAAAGGCACTCCTTACATTTCATGATGGTTCTCCTAGAAGAAATACCATCTGCAGTGGTCTGCCTGCCCAAGCTCCTCATCTCCATTACATATTTTCTAAAAAGTTGTTTCACGTGTTGGATGCCGTGTGGGGGAAAGGCTACACTTGTGTGCTATATTGGAGCCAATATTCTTTTTTTTTGTTGGAGAAATATGTATTGCTCATGAATAAGTCACACCAATATAATTAAAATGACAATACTTTTAAAATTAATTTACTTGTTTGGTGCCATACCAATCAAACTTCCAGAGGACCACTTTGTAAAACTGGAAAATATAATAACAGATTTCATATGGGAAATAAAAGGTCAAGAATCCCAAGGGAAGTTAGGGAAAAAATAGGAAAGAAGGAGGCCCAGTGGTATCAGATCTCAAACTATAATGTAATGCCATGATAAAACAATTTGGTACTGGTTGAAAGAGAGAAAGAGTTTGGTCAGCGGAATAGATTAGGTACAGACAATATAGAGAAACAAATGTTACTGTATAGTGTTCAGTAAACCCTAGGACCACATTTTCTGGAGTAAGAACTCATTATTTAACCAAAGCTATTAGAAAAACTGGAAAGCCATCTGGCAGAAACTAAATGTAGACCACCATCTCATATCATATACCAACACAAGTTCCAGATGTACAAATGATTTAGACATAAAGGATGATACTGTAAGCAAACTAGAGGAGAAAGGAAGAAATTACCTTTCAGATCTCTGGCAAAGGGAAGGGTTATTTTTTTTTAAATCTTTCCAAAAGTCAATAGCCTTCCTATACAACATTTCTCAAATTCACAATGCAAAAAACTATAAGCATTGTATTAACATAAAACAATGTCATGAACTTAAAACGTGAGATAACAGTGAGATAATTGCCAGTGAGATAACATTAATCCAGTTCTTACATGGATTCATCTACCAACTTTGACAATTTATTTTAGTTCCACTCAGAAACCAGTGTAAAATAGCTATAACTTTTCCTCTTATAAATGCAAAAGTACAACCATAATCAGCGGTTATTTTTTAAATACTATTTTCCCCCAATTACATGTCAAGACAATTTTTAGCATTCATTTTTACAAGATTTTGAGTTCCAAATTTTCTCCCTCCCTCCCCTCTTCCTAAATTGGTAGGCAATTTTATATAGGTTATACAGGTGCTATCATATAAAACATTTCCATATTAGTCACTGTTATGAAAGAAAAAACATATCAAAAGGCAAAAAAAATGCACAAAAAACAATAAAGTGAAAAATGTATGCTTCAATCTGCATTCCATCAATTCTTTATCTGAATGTGGATAGCATTTTCCTTTGTGAGTCCTTTGTACTTGTCTTGGATCATTGCGTTGCTGAGAAGAGCTGAGTGATACATAGCTGATCATCACACAGTGTTGCTGGTACTGTGTGCAATATTTTCCTGGTTCTACTTACTTCACTTTGCGTCAAGTTTCATATGAGTCTTTCCAGATTTTTCTGAAATCTGCCTGTTTATCATTTCTTTTTACACAATAATATTCCATTACAATCATATACCTCAACTTGTTCAGCCATTCCCCAATTGATGGGCATCCCCTCAATTTCCAATATTTTGCCACCATAGAAGGGGCTGCTATAAATATTTTTGCATACATAGGTCTTTTTCTGATTTTTATGATTTCTTTAGAATACAGACCTAATAGTGGTATTGCTGAATCAAAGGATTTTCACAGTTTTATATCCCTTTGGGCATAGTTCCAAATTGCTCTTGAGAATGGTTGGATCAGTTTGCAACATCAGTAGTGCATTAGAGTCCCAAATTTACCACAACCTCTTCAACATTTATCATTTTCCTTTTTTTGTCATGTTAGCCAATCTGATAGGTGTAAGAGGGTACCTCAGAGTTGTTTTAATTTGCATTTCATTAATCAGAAGTGATTTAGAGCACTTCTTCATATGCCTATAGAAAGCTTTGATTTCTTCATTTGAAAAATGCCTGCTCATATATTTTTGACCATTTATCAGTCGGGGAATGGCTTATATTATTATAAATTTAATTTGGTTACATTAAATTGAAAAGTTTTTGCACAAACAAACCCAATGCAACCAAGATTAGGAGGGAAGCAGAGAAGTGGGAAAGAACTTTTACAATGAGTGTCTGTAATAAAGGCCCTCATTTCTCAAATATATAAAGAACTGAGTCAAATTTATAAGAATATAAGTCATTCCCCAATTGATAAATGGTCAAGAGATATGAACAGGCAGTTTTCAGAGGAAGAACTTTTTAATACATTTTAAAATAAATTTTTTCCATCTCTTGTTTTTACATCATCTGAATTTTTCAATGTATGCTTCCTTCCACCCTTCTCATAGAACTATACTTCATAAAAAGAAAAACTAGCCAAAACATTGAAAAAGGTCTGACATCCATAGTATTCCACACCAGTAGTTCCCTACCTCTGCAAAGAGGGGAGAGAGATGCCTTCTCCAACCTTTTACTCGAGGACAACCTTACGCATAATCTCAAAGGCTTCAGGTTTAATTGTTTTCTAGTTCTTCCCATTTTCATTGTTGTAGTCAATATGTATCTTATTTCTTTCTAGTTTAGCTTCACTTTGTATAAGTTCATATAGTTCATATCAGTTCATAATCTCATGCTTCTCTGCATTTCTTATATGCATTGTTTCTTATGTCACAGTAATATTCCATTAATTTGACAGAACACAACTTGTTTAGCCATCTCCTAGTGAATGGGTACATATTTTGTTTCCAATTATTTGCTATTACAAAAAAGTGCAGCTGTAAGTACTTTGGTATACAGACTTCCTTTGTATCACTGATCTCCACATAACTTGTGGAATCTCTGGGTCAGAGTGTATGGACTACTTAGTAATTTTTTTGCATAATTCCAAATTGTTTTCCAAAATGGCTAGACTAATTCACAGTTTCATCAAAGGAAATTAGTGTTTTATTATTTTGTTTTTCAACCCTTCTAACACTGGCTTTTGTCTACTTTTGTTCTTTTTGCCAGTGTACTGTGTATAAGGTGAGACCTAAGAACTATTTTAATTTATAAGAGCTATTTTGACTTATTAGTGATTTGGAAGCACCCTTTTATGTGGTTGTTAATAGTATATACTTCTTTTAGGAACTGTTTGTTCATATTCTTTGACTACATCTGTTAGAGAGTGAATTGATTTCAAAACTTTCAAAACAGTTTTTGCTAAATGATTACTAGAAAATAATAGATGTTGAATTGAAATAAAAATATAAACAGTCTTTTAGAAATTAATGAACTAAAGTATTTAGCTAATATAATGTATATCATTTAGACAATATACAAAATAGCTTCTGCTTCTAAAATGTTCTGTTAAGATTGTCAGTCTCACTTAAGCTGTACTGCATAGTAGAAAATGTACACAAATAAATTGCTTTAATATTAATATTTGTTTGAATAATCAAACAAATAAATGCTTAGAGCCTTCATAGGACTTTATTTTGACAGTAGCGTTTGACCCAGTCAGGGTATAATCACTTTTCCCTATAATCTCAAAGAAAAAATAACTCCTGAAATCCTGTGAGAAATCTACTAGATAAAAAGCCTCAATTCTATAATTGTTGCATAAATCATACATTAATCTTATTTGGTTAGAATAGGAATGGTAAACCTTACCTGGAAATCTTTTATGTATGCAAAATAAACCCAGTTATTGACAAATATTATTAGTGTGGTAACATGGTAAATGTACTTTACTTAGATTAGAATTTGGCTCTGCTGCTTACATTCAGAGTGACTTTGAGCTTGTCACTTAACCTCTTTAAGCCTCATTTTTTTATCTGTAAAATGGGAATAATACTTTTACACCCTATTTCACTGGCATGTTTTGAGGATCAAATGAGATAATGTGTATAAAGCTTTGTATAAATGCAAACTTATTATTATAATTGCCTCCCTAAAGTCTTCTGTACCATTCATTAAGGCTGACACGTTCTTTGGAGCCTTTGTGTTGTATAATTAAAAGGTTTTAACCTCTCATCCATATACCATCTGAAAAATATACCATTAAAAAGCATCTGCATCTACTTATCCCATTAAAATATGACACATATCCTTGTGGATATATTACATAAACTTAAATTATATATCAGAACCAGAAGGGCCTACTTTAGTACCTCCCCATGATGTGGTAGCAACTCAGGGTTCTTGAAGTCTATTCTTGTACATTGCAAGAAGGTTCTAACATGCCAGAAAGGCACTGAATATGGTCCCAGACATGTTTGCTTTCCAAAAAACATCTAGCTAAGGATAGAGAGGCTTATCATCAGGAGGTTGGCCACTTGGCTGAGATGCTAATATTCACATATTTTAGGACATGTATTAATATTAATTTAGTTTTTGGTGTTCTATATCTTAGATTCCTTTCCAGTCACTGGAATTAAAATAATTGGAATTAAATAAAGTGTGGTTCACAGGTTCTCTTTGGAGAGAAAAACACAAGAGTTGGTAGAGTTTTAATATGTGTACAAGAGGAATAAGAAGTATCATTTCCTAGGACATTTGATCATCTCACATTGAGGTGCTTAGGATAAACATTTGGAGATCATTGTGAAGATATTTGTAGCTTGTGTACTAATATCTCTTGGAAAGGATGATGCTGAAGAAAAATTCTCTGAAGATATTAATAAGACATGCCAAGTTACAAGAACATAGACTCCAATATATTTCTCTTTCTGGATTAGGCTGTGCTGATTACATCAAGTCCCAAAATTTTTCAGAGCCTCTGAAATGAGTTCTATTCTCATTCAAGAAAACTCACCCTGAATATCCACAAAGGAAAAACCAAGTGAATAAAAAAGAACTATTGTCCAGACTATGATATGCATTTGGATAGACAATCCATAAAGTTGGTCCATCAGTTCGTATGTCTTTGACAGACCCTGCAAATGGTTATCAAGCTAATCTCAATGAACAGGAAACTTGAATTCTAGTCTGGATGCTGGCACTACTTTAATAAGTAAAGTCACTGGATAGCAACACCTATTTTTACTAATATCACTGAGTTGTTATAAGATCCAAATAAAGCAAGGCTATTCAAAGTACTCTGAAATGTATAAAACATTATCCAAAAGCATGCTAGAAGTAAATATTAAAATCTTCAAAAGAAATTATACTGCCGTTATACTTACAGAGAGGTAACATGGCATAGTGAATAGAAAGCCAAACTTGAAGTCAGAAAGACCTCTGCTTCTGACACATACTGTAGTTGTATGTAATGACTTTGGGCAGAGTCATTTAAACTCTTAGTACCCTCAGCAACTCACTAATACCATAAAGAGAAGAGCAGGCACTTATCTGTGTAGGAAGAGGGAATTTCATCCCTGGAGATTCTCTTCATTAGTAAATTCATAGATTTGGATCCCTCCAAAACTACATTTATAATTATGAAACCAAAGATAAGCATTTCAAATCTCTGTGGTTATATAAAATATTTATATTTATTATATTTGTTATATTTCCATGCCTATCAATGGATAGAGAAGTCAAAAAGCACAGATTAATGATTGCTAAAGCATTTATTAAACACAGTATGTACCAAGGACGATTTTAAGTGTTAGAGATTCAAATAGAAAAGGAGCAGTCCCTGATCTCATGGAGCTCACATTCTAAATGAGGGAGACATATATATATCTCTATCAAAATGGGAGGGGAGAAGTCTTTTTGTCAGAAATGGTTATGCCTTTTATTTCACTGAAAATCTATTTTTCCTTCATATTATTGTACTTTCGCTGAGTTCTTTTTGATTGTACACCTGTATCCTTTGCCTTCTGGAACAATGTATTCCAAAGTCTCCACTCCTTTATAATTATAGCTGCTAAATCATATGTGATCCTTAATGTGACTTTTACTGAATTTTTTCTTTCTGGTTGATTGCTGTATTTTTTCTTTGACCTAATGACTCTGAATTTTGGTTATAATATTCCTTGGAGTTTTCATTTTGGGATTTCTTTCAAGAAATGACCTTTAATTCTACATCTACATACTCAATTTGGTATGCAAATCTATCTTACACAACAGGAAAGTAGGGGAGAAGGGAATAAGTGGGGTGGGGGATGATAGAAGGGAGGGCAAATGAGAGGAGGGAGTAATTAGAAGTAAACACTTTAGGAGAGGGACAAGGTCAAAAGAGAGAATAGAATAAATATGGGGCAGGATAGGATGGAGGGAAATATAGTTAGTTTTTCACAACATGACTGTTATGGAAATCTTTTGCAAAACTACACATATAGAGCCTACATTGAATTGCTTGCCTTTTCAGTGGGGATGGGTGGGGAGGGAAGAAGGGAGAGAAGTTGGAACTCAAAGTTGTAGGAACAAATGTTGAGAATTGTTTTTACATGCAACTGAGAAATAATAAATACAGGTAATGGGGTATAGAAATCTATCTTGCCCTCTAAAAAAAGAGAAAAGAAGGGGATAAGGGAAGGGAGGATAGATTGGGGGAAGGGATAATCAGAATGCATGGTGTTTTGGGGTGGAGGATGGGAAGAAAATTTGGAACTCAAAATCTTGTGGAAATGAATGTTGAAAACTAAAAATAAATAAATAAATTTGAAAATAAATAAATTCTATATCTACTTTTTCTTCTGGTTTCAAGATATTTAAGCAGTTTTATTTCATAAATTCCTGTAACCTGATGTTTAAGCTCTTTTTCTTGTTCATGACTTTTTTTTTTTTTTAACTCTGTCTATAAGTTGTGGCAGACAGGTGATGCCATTATCAGAAATGAGAGAGTGCCATTATTGAAAACAAGAAAGTAAGAAAAATGATGACTTTTTAGAAGTGAAAGAAAAGGGAAAGTTGAGTTTTGGACAGTGAGTTTGAGGTGGTGGTAGGACTTCAATGTGGAGATCAGACAATTAGAGATTCAGTTCTAGAACTCAAGAGAGGTGAAAGCTAATCTCAGTACTTCATGTCTTTTCTGTGTTCACAGTCTTTCAATGGTTCCTTATTGTCACCCATATCGCATCCAAACTCTAGTCTTCAAGGCCTTCATAACCTAACCCTCTCTAGCCAACCTAATTTCCCAGTTCTCCCTGATTGGCCTCTTCTGCTACAGCAAGTATATTCTGCTCAAGATTCTGTAAACTGTATGTGAACATGTTTATTCCCACCTCAATGTTTTTACTCATGATGTTCTTCTCATGTAAAATTTCCATCTCCTGCATTCTATTTGAATCTTACCTATCCTTCAAGGCCCAGTTCAAGTCTTATCTGCTTCAAAAAGTCTTTCTTGACTATTCCCACCCTGACACTCCTTCACTAATCTTCAGCTCTTATGTGATATCAGTAAGCATCAAGGAGTCTTTTGCCAAATAGCCTGTGCTGATTCTCCTCTCATTTTGCACTTTAATCTGTACCCCAACATGGCTGGATTTAGAGTGCATATAGGGGAGAAAAGTCTAAGAACACTAGAAAGGTAGTGAAGACGTTTAAATGCTAAACAGAGGACTTTTATTTATTCCTGGAGGTAATGGGGAACCACTGGAGCAGGCCTGCACAACTTGTGGCCGGCCAAAGGATTTTGGGCAGCATGAAAAATGTAGAGGATGTTTTCCTCTTCATTTTTTACCAGCTTCCTGAAATCCTTTGGTTCACCTTTGGGCCATTAAACAGGCTGCTGGCCACAAGTTGAACAGGCTGGAGAGTGATAATGGTCATATCTGCACTTAGGGAAACTGTCACAAAAATCTGGAGAGGAGAGAATATCCAGGAGGAGGTAATCAACAGTGTGAAAGACTGCAGAGAGGTCAAGAAGGATGTGGATTGAGAAAAAGCTCATTGAAGCTGTCAATGAAGAGATCATCGGTACTCTGGAGTGGTTGGTTCCAGTTGATGGATAAAGTTGGAAGCCAGATTGCAGTTTAGAACTGAGTAAGAGGAGAGAAAGGAGCGACACCCAGCATAGGTGGTTTTCTCAAGAAGTATAGCTAAGAAAGGGAGGAATGTGTATATTGGACAACAGATCAAGTGAGAACTTTTTAGGAATGGGAGAGAGATGGGTGTACTTGTGGTAGCAGGGGAGGAGTCAGGAGATAGGGAGACTCTGAAGATTAGAAAGTGGTGATGATGGTGGAGGCAATCCGATGGAGAAGACTGGAAAGAGTAGAATCAATGATGCATGTTTCGTAACAAGAAGGGCTACTTCACTAGTGAAGGAGGCTCCTTCTAAAGGATCTCCTATCTCCCAAGAACATATAGAGTCCATGTGGCTCCTTTGACTCAAATGTGATTAGGCAGTATGTATATATGTGTGTGTGTGTGTGTGTATGTGTATACACACACACACACACACATATATATACACACATATATATATACTTATATATATAGGTAGATAGATATCTATATATATGTATGTGTGTGTATGTAGTTATGTATGTACACACACATCTATCCTATAATCTCCTTTGATTTCACACCAAATCTGTGATGTAGAGCCAGTGTGGCATAGTGAGTGGATAGAGTGTTGGACTTCTAGGCAAGAAGACTGGTTTTCAAATCCTGTCTCAGATCCTACTAGTTTCATAACCTTGGACAAGTTACTTAACATCTCAGGGCCTCCATTTTCTGATCTGTAAAATGAGGATGTTGGACTGAATAACCTGTATAGTCTTTTCCAACTTCAAAGTTATGGTCTGTGCTCTAGGTGAAATAATAACAGAAATAGGGATGGGGACTAGATTTGTGATTTCAGTGTTATAGAGAAGGAAACTCCCTCTACCAATGGGGGTCAGTGCCTCTGTAACTTATCTCCTTAGAAGGTTGCCTAGAGCACTGACAGAAATGACTTTCCCATTAATAGCACACATTTATACAGGGTGTCCCAAAAGTCCTACTGTAAGTGACTTGCCCAGGTTCATACAGCTAATTTAGTATCTGAAGCCAGATTTGAACTCAGGTCCTCCTGACTCCAGGGCCAGTGCTTTTTCCAATGTGCCACCTAGATTACTCTATTAAATCTTTATTATTAAATTTATACAGGATGGCCCAATAACTTAGTACAATTAAAAACTTTAATAGCTATAATAAAGCTTTAGTAACTTAAAACTTCACTAAAACTTTTGGGACATACCCTACAGACCCTTTAGAGTTTAAAAAGTGCTTTTCTTATGACCAAGCTATGAAGTAGAAGGAACAAGAATTTTAGCGTGGTGAAATTCAGGCGTAGAAAAGTTTAAAGACTTGCTCAAGGTCACATGGTAGGCAGGAAAGGGCTCTGGTCTTGGAACTGGGAGACTTGTACCATTCCCAACTCCATAACTCATCTTCTGTTTCCTTAAGACTGTGGAGCTTTGCAGGAGCTCTTCTGGTCTTGTTTTGAGAAAGACTTCTATGAGTATTCATGTCAGAAGGACGTGGCTTCCAAATGCACCCCATTTATGTCAAGGGATGCATCACCAGCCCGATCATAGCAACTTGCAACACTAACAGTACCTCTGCACCACTACCTGTATCCATCCCCTCCCCTCCTACTAGTCCTGCTACCACCACATTAATTCAGGGATAGGTGGGGCTAGGGCCTGGATTTGTGATTTCATTAATAACTCTGAGGTGTGGAAATTCTCTCTACCATGCAGGTCAGTGCCTTCTGCACCTTACAGTATTAGAGTTGCCTTGAATATTGAGAGGTTAAATGACTTGCCCATGGTCACACAGTCAGTATGTATCAAGGTAGGACTTGAATCTAGATTATCTGGGCTTTGATGCTGACTCTCTATCCCTTGCACTATGCTGCCTCTATATTAATTCAGGCAATGCACTATTACAATTGCCTTAACTGGCCTTTCTCCTCCAATTTCTTGCTGTTTAATCCATCACATTTAGTGGCCAAAATAACATTACTCCTCTGCTCAAAAATGTTCAATGGCTCTCTAGTTCTTTTGGAATAAACAAAAAATTTAAGGACTTAGTCTGGCATTTAAGGTCTTCAACAAACAACCTCCAGTCTACCTTTGCAGTCTTAAATTTACTTATATATTATTCTCTTTTCCTGGAATATCGGAATATTTTTTCACCCAACCTGTCCCATATTCTTCTCTCTCTATGCTTTACTAAACACTATATTCTATGTCTAGAGTTCTATGATTCTTTCTCCATTACTACCGAATGAAAAGGGTTTAATTACGTTCCCTATTTCCCTAGTGGTGAATGCTGTGAAAGTGTTCAGATAAGAAAAAGTATAGATTATAGCTTCAACATTGTTATTTTGCTGTGGTGAAACATCTGTTAAAGAATCCTGATTATATTCCTATTCTTCCATCAACACCTACCTCCTCAGATCTTGATGACAATAGTAATAGCCTTATAGACTTACTAATAACTGATTTCAACCATTTTTCTGTGAATTTAAAGTCTGTTTTCAAACCCAGTTGTTCTTTTATCTTAACTCCTTTTTCTTCCCTTTCATCTAACAATTCGGAAAAAAGAAAATCAAGTAGAAAGATTTCATTTATAGATGGTAAAATTGGACACATAAGACAAACACTTAAAAGAGTGCTGCAGAAACAAGATTCATATTACCTAGATTTTTTTATGAAGTTATGATATTCATATGATATTATATCATTTTCAGTATAAATGACTGATCAGAAAGATAGAGTTTCTTCTCACGTCTCCACATTCTACCATCCTAATAAGTTTCATCTCTATGACTTCCAAACAGGCTGCCAGATTCTAGATGCAGGAAAAAGTGGTCTTCAATTCCAACTCCTCCCATTCACTTCTTTCTTGATGTGTTTGATGGAAAGGTAGGCTGTGTGCAAAGCACTGTCTGGCAAACATGGTTGTAGGTCTGATTCCATGATGTCCTGCTCCATGTTTTTTCCTTTTCCTAGTTTCAGGTGCTTTTACAATTCTGAGGCCATGGATAATCAGCTCTTCTGCTAATTCACTCATCCTCCTTCATCCAAAATCCACTCATCTACCTTACCCCCAACTGTAAGTTCAGGTTATTTCAATCATTCCAGCATTGTTCATTACTCTCCATTCGTGATTTTTCTAGTTCTTCCAATTTAGAAGTACATTTCATAAGAATGGACTATGTGAATTATAGTAGATTTTTATTTTCTATCATTTTTCCTCTCATTTTATCATTTTGTAATCACGAAATGCAATTGCTTTCGGAAAATGTGTCTATTTTCCTCAGCATCACTTGTTATTCATTTCTTTTGGCACTGAGGAGTAGGAAGGAGACCGGGTTGAGAGCCAGAAGGCTCAAGTTGTAGTCCCGGTCATTATGTGACCTTGACCAATTCTTTTCATCTCCCTGGGATTTATTTTCCTGATGTGTCTAAAAAAAAAAGAGGTTCCAGATGACCTCTATGGTCCCTTCCAGACTGAAAACTCTTTGATTCCTTCAACTGTGTTCATATATTTTGGTGGCATCTAGTCACTGTCAGCAGTTCCACAAATTGAGCAGCTAACCTAAATTTCACCGGACAAAAGCATAGCAGGACTAAAATGAGGCAGTGATTTCCAAACCAATACTTTGCATCAGAAGCAAGCAGGATCCAGACACACTCATTATGCTAATGATCACTGTAATACCCTAATCTTTTTCACAAAGGAAACAGTTAAAAGATTAAAAGAGGCTTAAGGTTATTTGCAACATTTGTCAGGGTACCATCAGCCTTGTATTACACAGAACAGAGCCATTTGTTCAGAAAATTATATGATCCTTATACATAGCCAAGGCTACAAATTCTTCTTTGGAGCCTGTATAACAACAGTACAGCCAAAATCAGAGTTGGCAGCAATCGTCTTCTGACAGATGCAAACGCAGTCATAGATAGTATCAAGCAGGAGTGTATCCTAGCTCCCAGGCACTACAGCTGAACAATGGTTGGAACCAGTCTCCTTTGTTGAGTCTTCATCCAGGTCAGGCCACTGACCTGGGTATTCTCCAATGCTCTGTCTTAAGCCCACTTCTTATTTCCCACTATAGTGTTTTTGTTTTTTGGTGATCTTGTCGGCTCCCATGGATTCAATATCAGATCTGTTTTTCCAGCCCTAGCTTCTCTCCTGACCGCTAGTCTCACACTTTTAATTGCCTATTGGATATCTTTAACTCAGTGACTCATCTTCATTTTAAATTCAACATGTCCGGAACCAAACTCATATCGAAACCCTTCCCTCTTCCTAATTTTCCTGTTACTGTAGAAGGCACACCACTATTTTCCCAGTCATCCAGGTTTACAATCTAGGTGTGATCTTCAACTCCTCACTCTCACCTCCCATATCCAATTTGTTGCCAAGTAATGTCAATCCTAACTTCACATCTCTTCCATACCTTCCCTTCTCTCTTCTGACAATGCTATAACCCCAGCATGGCCCTCATCACCTCATGCCTAGGCTGTTGCAATAGTTTTCTTGGTCTCTCTCTGCTTTGTGTCTCTCCCCACTCTAGTCTAAGTCCAGTCTGACCATGTCATCCCCCTATTTAATAAATTCAAGTGGCTCCCTAATGCTGTCTGGATCAAATATAAAGTCTTGTATTTGCATTCAGAACTCTTCGTAACCTGGGCCCCTCTGATCTTTCCAATCTAATTGTACCTAATTTTACTCCAAGTGCTCTGTGTCTCATTGACACTGGTCTCCTTGCTGTTCCTCAAACAAGATACGCCTTCTGATTCCATGCATTTTCTCTAGCCATCCTACATGCCTGAAATGCTGTCCCTCTTTGTCTCTGTTTGTGTCGTGATTTTCTTCAGGTTTCAGCTAAAATCCCACTCTCTAAAAGAAGTCTTTCCTAGTCCTCCTTAGAAGGCTAGTGCCTCCTTTCTTTTGATTATCTTCAATTTAACCTGCATTTATGTTGTTTGTACATAGTTCTTTGCAGGGTTTCTCCCCCATTAGAAAGTGAACTCCTTGAGGATGTGGACTTTTTTTTCTTTTTTTGCCTTTTCTTTGTATCCCCAGTGCTTAGTGCAGTGCCTGGTACATGTTAGGTGCCTACTTAATGCTTGTTGTCATGATTGGAATGGGAGAAAAAGGGTGGGTTGATTTTCATTTGTAAAATTGCACAAAACTTTTAGCAATCATGAGTTCTTCCATGACTTAATTTGAGTCTTTCTAAGACCAGATACTTCTAGCATTGCTATGGAACTGAAAATTGCTATGGAATACCACAATTATCAAAGAATCCAAACTGCATGTGAGCAGAGAGACACATAGTATGAGGAAGTAGGTTGCAACACATTATCAACATTGTTTTTCACAAGAAATGACATAATAGGCTTCATCTAAGAAGTGTACTTTTGGAAAAGGAAGTTTCCTGAACTCTCCCCAAGTTCCCTTGAAACAGCTTTAAATCACTCCTCAAAACAAATTCTGTAGTGACAGAATACACAAAATGATGGGGTGAAACAATTTTTCAGCCTTAGAAAGACTGTAGGAAAGATCTGTCTCACTTGGGTAAAAGGGGAGCACCACCTAGTGCAGGTGGTGTCCAGGCAAGGATGTGAGAGGTTCTAGCCCCAGCACAGTTCAGCTCCAAGATCCAGACTCAACAGGCCAGTAGTATAGGGGCCAGCTATGAGGCCTCCAGCCCCAATGCGGGAGGCTAGTGGTCAGGCCTGGTAAGCCTGGGCAACCAGTTAGACTAGGCTGGTTGACTCCAGCACAGCAGGTGAGTTGTCCACCCTGGAGGTCCCCAATGCTGAAAGCCAGTAACTAGCTCCCAGGCCTCCAGTGCAAGAAGTTTGGGACAGTGCCCCCTGTATCCTGGGAGCAAAGCTCAACTTTAAAAGTTGCAAAATAGGCTGGAAAATGAATGAAAAAGCAAACAAATAAAAAAGCCCTGACCATAGAATGCTACTATGGTAACAGGGAAGATCAAAACACAAATTCAGAAAAGTTCAACAATGTCAAAATGTCTACATTCAAAACCTCAAAGAGAAATATGAACTGGTCTCAAACCCAAAAAGTCCTCCTGAAAGAGCTCTAAAAGGATTTTAAAAATCAAGTAAGAGAGGTAAAAGAAAAATTGGAAAAAGAGAATTATACAAGAGAATCATAAAAAAGAGTCAACTGCTTGGAAAAGGAAGCACAAAAAATAGAAAATGAAAACAATTCCTTAAAAAGCAGAATTGGCCACATAGAAAAGGAGATATAAAAGCTAACTGAAGAAAATAATTCCCTGAGTAGAAGCTAACAACTCTATGAGAAATCAAGAGTCAAACAAAATGAAAAGGATGAAAAAACAGAAGAAAATCAACTGACCTGGAAAATAGACTCAGGAAAGATAATTTTAAAACCATTGGACCACCTGAAAGCCATGATCAAAAAAAGAACCTGGCCAACATCTTTCAAGAAATTATCAAGGAAAACTGCTCTGATATTCTAGAACAAGAGGGTAAAATAGTAATTGAAAGATTTCACCAATCATCTCCTGAAAGAGGTCCCAAAATGAAACTCCCAGAAATATTATAGGCAAATTCCCGAATTCTCAGATAAGGAAGGAAGGAAGGAAGGAAGGAAGGAAGGAAGGAAGGAAGGAAGGAAGGGAGGGAGGGACAGTGCCTAACTGGAACGGGCCTTTCTTAATGTAAATAGCAAAGAGAAAATACCACAGAAAGAAACAAATCAAATATTGAGGAGTCACAGGATTATACAAGATTTAGCAGCTTCTACATTAAGTATGAGAGGGTTTGGAATATGTTATTCTGGAAGGTAAAGGAACTCACATTACAACCAAGAATCAACTACCCAGCAAAACTGAACACAGTCTTTCACGGGCAAAAATGGACATTCAATTAAATAGGAGATTTTCAAACATTGCTGATGAAAAGACCAGAGCTAAAAAGAAAATTTGGTTTTCAAATACAAGACTCAACAAGCATGAAAAGGTAAATAGGAAAGAAAAAATATGTTATCCAATAAGATTAAACTGTTTACATCCCTACAAGGAACATGAGACTTGTAACTATGAAGAACTGTAACTCTATTAGGGCAGTTAGAAGAAGTATACATAGACAGAGGATGCAATTATGAGTTGACTTTGATAGGATGATATAAAAAAAATTAAAGGGTGATAAAGAGGATTGCACTGGGAGAAGAGGAAAGGGACAAACAGAATGGAGTAAATTATAACCCATGAAAAGGCACAAAAAACTTATTATAAGGGAAGGAAAGAAGAGAGAGGCTGAGCATTATTTGAGCCTTACTGTCATCATATTTGGCTCAAAGAGGGAATAACAATCACACTTAGTTGATTATAGAAATCTAGCTTATCCTATAGGAAAGTAGTAGATGAAGGGGACCAGAAAATGGGGGAGGGGAGGCTGATAGAAGGAAGGGCAGATTGAGGGAGGCAGCTGTCAGAAGCAAAACAATGGTGAGGAGGGACAGGGTGAAAGGAGAAAGAATATGAACAGGAAAAATAGGATGGAGGGGAATACAAAGTTAGTAATCATGGCTGTGAATGTCAATGGGATGAACACCCATAAAATGGAAGTAGATACTTCTATTTTAATCCAGAGTAGATTAAAAACCAGAATCCTACAATATATTGTTTACAAGAAACACATGTGGAAAAGAGAGACACATAGAATAAAGGTAAAAAAAAAAAAGCAGGGTTAACAATCATGATCTCAGACAAAGCAAAAGCAAAAATAGATCTAATTAAAAGAGACAAGGAAGGAAACTACATCTTGGTAAAAGGTACCACAGATGAGAAAATAATATCAATACTAAACATATATGCACCAAATGGCATAGCATTTAGATTTCTAAAGGAGAAGTTAAATAAGTTACAGGAAGAAATATAGACAGTAAAACTATACTGCTGGGGGACCTCAGTTTTCTCCTCTCAGAACTAGATAAATCTAACCATAAAATAAACAAGAAAGAAGTTAAGGAGGTCAATAGAATTTTAGAAAAGTTAAACATGATAGACTTCTGGAGAAAATTCAATGAGGATAGGAAGGAATATACCTTTTTCTCAGTGGTTCATGGCACCTACACAAAAACTGACCATGTTTTAAGGTATAAAAACCTTACAGTCAAATGAAGACAGAAATATTAATATATCCTTTTCAGATCATGATATGATAAAAATTGCATTTAATAAAAGATCATAGAAAGATAGATTAAAAATTAATTGGAACCTAAATAATCTAACTCTAAAGAATGAATGGGTCAATGAATAAATCATAATGCGAATTGAAGCAACTATTTTCTCTTTTTTTTCTTTCTTGTGGTGTTTTCTTTTGTTCTGATTCTTTTTTCACAACATGACGAATGTGGAAATATATTTAATATGACTGTACTGATAGCTTCTATCAGATTGCTTGCCATCTTGGATAGGGGAAGGGGGAAAGAAGGGAAGGAGGAAAAAAATTTGGAACTCAAAATATAAAAATGAATATTGAAAACTATATGTGTAATTGGAAAAAACAAAGTCCTATTAAACGGGAATAAAACAAGTCATAGAAACAATCAAAAATTTCATTAAAGAGAGTGACAACAATGAGACAATATACTGAAATTTATAGGATGCAGCCAAAACAGTACTTGGGAAAAATTTATATCTCTAAGTGCTTACATAAATAAAATAGAGAAAGAGTATATCGATTAACTGGGCATGCAACTAAAACCATTTCCCTCAAACACTACCCATTTGTTCCTGGACAAATCACTTCATCTTTGCTTGCATAAATTTCTCCACCTGCAAAAATTGGGATAATAATAGTATCATACTCTCAGGGCTGTTATGATGATCTAATGAGATATTTGTAAAACACTTTGCAAACCTTAAAGTACTATATAATAATGTAAGCTATTATTATTATTTACTATTCACTAATTCACTATCCAGTTTTTCTTAAAGTGTTTAGCACTTTACTCTCAATATTCCTTTCTAGCTACCAAACTACCCATACTTGGAGACTTTAGTATTCTCACTGATAACTCTTCAAACCTTCTTGTCTTCTATTTTATCAGTTGTCAATCAATTCTCATGAGCAATGTCTCCACACTTTATTAGTGATTGGTGGTCATGCCTTGCACCTCATCATCATCTCAAATTATTATATCTCCATGACCTTGAACTCTGAAATTTTGATGAAGATCTCCTCTTTTTCCATATCTCTCTAGTGTGTCTCATTTCTCCTAAACCTTTTTAAAAAATCGTTCTACCTCCAATACCTTTTGTGCATTCCTTCCCTGTTTCCCCATCCCCTACATTACCCTGATTCTGATGTCATTTTCACTCCTTCATAGTGTTGACTCTAGAAAGAACCAGTTAATTATTAATATTTCTCGACACCTGAATCCTTTGCTCCCTTGTTCTTCCATTGTTCATGCTTCGCCAGACTTCATTCTTGGATTGAAACTAGTTTGAAGCTGCTGAAACAACTCAGAGGAATTTACACAACCATACAGAATGGGTCTTCTAGAAGTTCATGTTTTCTCATCTGGACCTTTACTTGCTCTTTGGCCATTCTATTTTTCCATGATTGACTTTTTACCATACTCCATAGAAAGCTATTCCAAACCTTCTCCTCTCTCCCTAAGGTCCCAGTGTCATTACCAATTCCCTTCTTTACTAACAAATGATCTTGCCTCCTAATTTACAAAGCAAATTAAGGCCACTTATCATGATCTAGCTCAGGGTTTCTTAAACATTTTCTACTGGAGGACCCTTTTCACTTCTCCAGGGTTCCTTGTGCGTGTTGCGTGACCTGAGGGCATACGCAGTGTAAAGTGTGCATGCTTTGTGTTCAGAACCAAGGCTTCAGTGAAGTTGCATGATGTAACTCAGGCAAGCATTGTCAGAAACATCTCAGATTCACTATGCATTTGATTTTTAATTAATTTTTGGTTGCGCTTTCAGAAACCTTTTACCGTTGCTAAATTTTTTATGACCCCGTATGTCATCACAACCCTGTTTAAGAAGCACTGAAACTTATTTCTCTAACTCCACACCTCAAAACACCTGGCTTCATCTTTATCATCATCTTCCTTTTTGCTTCAGTCTCTGAGAAAGAGGTAGCCTTTCTTGACAAGGCCACTACCTCTATTTGTGCTACTGATCCTTTTTTCCCTTTTGAGAGCCTGTCTTATATTCAATTTCTTCTCTCTCTTTCTTATCTTCAATATCTTCTGATATACTGACCCCCTTTTTTTGTAACTACAAATAGATTCATGTCTTCCCTATCCCTAAAACATTTGTATTTACTCTTGCCATCTCACCATCCCATTTTCCGCTTTGTTTCCAAATGAATCATTTCTGCTTGCTACCTCCATCTTTATTTCCTATTCTTATTTCTTGCCATTCCACTTTTGTTCTTGCCACTTGACTGAAACACCTCTTTCAAAGATTTCCAGTGAGCTCTTAAGACACTGCTAGGTCTGATGGCCTTTTCTCAGTCCTTATCCTCAGTATTTCTGCAGATTTTGTCACTGCTGACCTTTCCTTCCTCTTGGATATAGTTTCCTACTCATTTGGCTGCTCTTTTTCCATTTTCTTTACTAATTCATCATCTGCCTCCTTTTTGTTAAGTGTAGGTGTCTTTCAGAACTCTGTTCTGAACACTCTTCTTTCTTTTCTTCTTCTATCCTCTCCTCTTTTCTCTAGGTGCTTTTACCTGATCACATAGTTTTATTTATCTTCTCTACATAGATAGCCCCTAAATCTAAATATACAGTTAATTTTCTTATTTTTGTTTACCAGAGTTGTATAGAAAGCCTGTGGAGGAGATGAACTTTCTCTACCAGTGCTGATAGGCATCTTACATATAACTTAACTTCTTAGAGAATTGCCTGGAGCACTGAGAAATTAATCACATTCCCTGTGTCACATAGCCAGTATGTATCAGACAGAACTTGAACCCAGGTCTTCTTGATCCCTAAGACAGTTTTTTTATCCACTGTATAAACTACTTTTCTACATTTTTAGATTTAATCTCCCTCCTGAAATCCAGTTTCACATCATGAGCTGCTGATGAATGTTTGTACCATTAGCTTCTCAAATTCAACACATAAAAATAGACCCATCTTCCCCCCACCCAAACATTCCTCCTCTAAAATTTCATAATCTATAAAAAATATTATCATATTTCTAATCACCTAATCATTCTAAGCTCTTCCCACCCCTCCCTTGACCCCTTCCCCCACCTTCATCTGTTGGAAAGTTCTGTAAATTTTAATCATAATTATATAATAGCTAATGTTTATGTAGCACTTTCTATGCTCCAGCACCGTAAGTGCTTTACAATTATCTCATTATCACCAGCCCAGAAGATAGGTGCTGTTATTATTCCCATTTTATAGATGAAAAAAACTAAGGCAAATAGAGGTTATTTGTCTAGGGTCACAGAACTCCTAAGTGTGGGGTCAGATTTGAACTCAGGTCTTTGTGACTACAAACTCAGTGCTCTATTTACTACATCTCCTGGTTGCTCATTTGCGTAACATCTCACACACCATACTTTTTTAATCATGTGACTACCACCATAGTGTGGACCTTCATCACCTCTCACCTACATGACTGTGATAGCTTCCTAAGTGTTCTCCTTATTTCTAGTCTTTCCTCTCTCTGATTGATCCAAGACCAATGACTCTTACTGCCTCTATGATAAAATACCAATTCTTCAATCTTGCATTCAGCCCTGCCATGATCTGGCTCCTGTGGACCTTTTCTTTTCAATCTTATCTCACCCTTCCCTTTCTCACACTTATGTTTTAGCTAAACTCAAATCTTACATTCCATCTCTTCTCCAACTCACCTTCCACCCCTGCACATTTACACAGGCCTGCAGGAACTTTTCTGTTCAACTCCTCCATCCTTATCTTCAGTCAATCAATCAAGAAGAATTTAGTAAGTGCCTACTACGTGCCAAACAAGAGACAGTACCTGGGGAGAAAACATGCAAACAATTGTGTACAAACAAGAAATATGCAGAAAAAGGAGATAATCAGTAGAGGGAAGGGACTGGCATTAAGAGAGAGGGCACTTTGGCTAGAACATGAAGGAAGTTAGGAGATCAAGAAAAGGAAACAAAGACATGGGAGACAGTGAAAATGTCTGGAATTGGTAGATGGTGATGGAGAGTTTTGTGTGAACAGCAAGGATGTGAGTGTCACTGGGGCACAGACTACAGAGGGAAGGGAGGGAATAAGGGGTAAGAAGATATGAAAGGTAGGAGGGAGCCAGGTTGTGAAGTCTGGAAGGTTCTGCTTAGGTACTGCCTCCTATGTGAAGGCTTCTCTGTTCTCCCTAGTAGTGCTCTCTCTCCTTAAGTAACCTTGCCTTGCTAAGATTTCTGTAAATTAAGTCTCTCCTCCATCAGTAGAAAGTGAGCACTTTGAGGGCAGGGATTGTTTTGTTTTGCCTTTGGCAAAGAGAGCAAAGTGTCAGGCTTAGCTTCAGGAAAATTCATCTTCTGGAGTTAAAATCTGGCTCAGACACTACCTTTGTGACCACGAGCAAATCACTTAACCCTGTTTTTTTCAGTTTCCTCATCTGTAAAATGATCTGGAGAAGGAAATGGCAAAACCACTTCAGTACTCTGCCCAAAAAGTCAAGGGTCAAGAAGACACCAAGGAAAAATGACTGAACTCAACAACATCCCCAGCTGTTATTAAACTGTCTCTTTGCTAGGTGCTTAAATGTTTTTACAATTGAATAGAATTGGAAGTGAATGCTTACAGTTTTGAGGAATCCATAATCAATGACCACAAAATTAAAATGCTTTAGACATTCATTAGTATTTAAATGCATACTTAAATCCTTCTAAAAACTCTTCAATTTCTATACTTTTTTTGCATTTAATTTATCTTGCCAGTCCCCTCAGTCTGTAGTTCTTATAAAAACTGGAAGGGAGGGCCTTACTGATAGTCTTTTATTAATGAATGGATTAGTTAATAACTTTTGAACCTTTGTCCCAAAGTAGCTTGAGATGATATTGTAGTATCTCCAAGCTTTATAGATCAGAACTCAAGTCACAACCAAGTCAGTCAAATAAAAGTATTTGAACCAACATTTTTTTCCTTTATTGCCTTGCAGGAAACAGTCAAGTTCAATGTCTAAAAGTAATAATTAGCTAATGTTAGATTGCTATTAGCATACTCCCTCTTCTTTAAGATGATCTTTGTTCCTTTTTGCCCTTAGTTGTCCCATATGATCTTGTGCTTTTTTTTATAAACTGCTTTCTCTATAGGCAGGTATAAAGCAGAAGGAAAAATAATTTAAGATGATTCTATGTAAAGAATTTGAATTTCATATTTTCTCCCCCATCTCCCTCCTCCCCCCACCCCAGGACAGTATACATTCTGATTATCCTTTCCTCCAATCTTCCCTCCCATCTCTCACCCCCACCCCCATCCCCTTCCCTTCTATTTTCTTGTAGGGCAAGATATATTTCTATAGCCCATTGCCTATATATCTTATTTCTTAGTTGCATGTAAAAACCATTTTTAATATTCATTTTTAAACTTTGAGTTCTACATTCTATCCTGTCCCCCCTACCCACCCACCTACATTGAGAAGGCAAGTAACTCAATACAGGTTACACATGTGTAGTCATGCAAAACACTTCCATAACAGTCATGTTGTGAAAGACTAGCTGTATTTCCCTCTATCCTGTCCCGCCCTCCATTTATTCTATTCTCCCCTTTGACCTGTCCCTCTGCCAAAGTATTTACTTCAGATTGCACCTTCCCTCAGTCTGTCATCCCTTCTATTGTCCCCCCTCTCTTATCCCCTTTCCCCCTGCTTTCCTGTAGGGTGAGATAAACTTCCATACTCAATTGAATGTGTATATTATTCCCTCCTGAAACCAAATTCAGTGTAAGGAAGGCTCACTTGTTCGCTCTCACCTTCTCCTTCTTTCCTTCCATCGTAAAAGCTATTTCTTGCCTCTTTTATGTGAGATGATTTACTACTTTCTACCTCTGCTTTTCTCTTTCTCCTAGTACATTCCTCTCAATATTTTTCTTTTTTGGATAACATTCTTTCATATTCAGCTTGCCCTGTGTCCTCTGTCTCTCTCTCTGTCTCTACACACACACACACACACACACACACACACACACACACACACACACACACACACACACATATATTCCCTCTAACTATCCTAATACTGAGAGAGGCATCATGAGTTACAAATATCATTTTTCCATGTAAGAATGTAAACAGTTTAACTTTTATAAATCCCTTATGATTTCTCTTCCTTGTTTACCTTTTCATGCTTCTCTTGATTCTTTTATTTGAAAGTCAAATTTTCTATTCAGCTCTGGTCTTTTCAACAAGAATGCTTGGAAATTCTCTTTCATTGAAGTTCCATTTTTCTCTCAGAAGTATTATATTCAGTTTTTCTGGATAGATGATTCTTGATTTTAATCCTATCTCCTTTGACCTCTGGAATATCTTATTCCAATCCCTTCGAGCCCTTAGTGTAGAAGCTGCTAAATCTTGTGTTATCCTGATTGTGTTTCCACAATGCTTGAACTGTGTCTTTCTGCTGCTTGTAATATTTTCTCCTTGACCTGGGAGCTCTGGAATTTGGCTACAATATTTCCAGGACTTTTCCTTTGGGGATCTCTTTCAGAAGGTGATTGATGGATTCTTTCCATTTTTATTTTACCCTCTGGTTCTAGGACATCAGTACAATTTTCCTTGATAATTTCTTGAAAGATGATTATGTTCTTTTTTTGATCATGGCTTTCAGGTAGTCCAATAATTTTTTAATTATCTCTCCTGTATTCATATTCCAGGTCAGTTGTTTTTCTAATGAGATAATTCACATTGTTGTCTATTTTTTCATTCTTTTGGTTTTGTTTTATAACTTCTTGATTTCTCATAAAGTGATTAGCTTCTCTTTGCTCCATTCTAATTTTTAAAGAATTATTTTCTTTAATGAGCTTTTAAACCTATTTTTCTGGCATTCTTCTCCTTATTGGCTTTTTGGATCTCTTTTGCCATTTGAGTTAGTCTAATTTTAAAAGTGTTGTTTTCTTCAGCGTATTTTTGGGTTTCCTTTAGGAAGCTGTTGACTCATTTTTCATGATTTTTTTGCATCATCCTTATTTTTCTTCCCAATTTTTCCTCTACTCTTACTTAATTATCAAAATCCTTTTTGAAGTCTTCCATGGCCTGAGACCAAGTCATATTTTTTCTGGAAGGCTTTGGATGCAGAAGCTTTGGCTTTCTTGTCTTCTTCTGGTTGTATGTTTTGATCTTCCTCATCCCTGATGACATAAGAAAATACATCTTCACCAAGAAAATAAGAATCTATAATCTGTTTTTCTCCCGTTTGCTCATCTTCCCAGCCAATTACTTGACTTTTGAGCTCTTTGTTAAGTGGAGGGCTCCAGAAGTAACCTCTGTTTCAGCAGTGACTGCAACTGTCCTGGGGCTGGGGTCAGGGCCAAGAATGGAGTTGGCTCTGGAGCTAGGGCCAGACCACTCTCCCCTCTCAGCCAGGTAAGAGACTCTTCTGTCTGACCTTCAAAGCTGTGCATGGTGTTTGTAGGCTGAGATGTCTGGAAACCACAGCAGTTGCCAGTGATTCATTCCCCTAAGACCTGCTCAAACTCCATCCACCCTGGCATAGCCCATGCCGAGCTGCACTCTGCTCCCAGCCTGGTGAGATAGACACTTCCCATTGACCTTCCAGATTGTCTTGGGCTAGAAATTTTCTTCAATCTGTCATTTTGTGATTTCTGCTGCTCTAGAATTTGTTTACAGTAATTTTTTACAGGTTTTTTTGAAGAGTTTGGGGAGAGCTCTAGCAGGTCTCTACTTCTACTCTGTCATCTTGACTCCACCTCAAAACTGTTCTAATTTTTAAAATCTTAGTCCCCAGCTATCCATTTAGATTGGTAGGAGTGTGCTTATTTTTTTAAATTAATATATTTGTTTTCAGTTTTCAACAGTTATTTCCATAAGTCTTAAATTTTCTCCCCCTTCCTTTTCTCTCCCTCCCCAAGATGGCATGCAATCTTATATGGGTTCCACACATACATTCTTATTAAATACATTTTCACATTAGTCATGTTGCATAGAAGAATTAAAACAAATGAGAGAAACCATGAGAAAAATAAAAACAAAACATAGCATGACACAAGAGAAAATATTATGTTTCATTCTACATCCCAATTCTATAGTTCTTTCTCTGGGTATGGATGGCCTTTTGCTTGAAGAGTACTTTGGGAATATTTTAGGTCCTTGCATTGCTGTGAAGGGCTCTGTCTGTCAGAAACAGTCCTTGTACCCTATGGCTGTTATTGTATATAATGTTCTCCTGGTTCTGCTCCTTTCAATCAGCATCAGTTCATATAAGTCTTTCCAGGCTTTTCTGAAGTCATCTTGTTCATCATTTCTTATAGCACAATAGTATTCTATTACATTCATATACCACAACTTATTCAGCCATTCCCCAATTGAAGGGCATTCCCTTGATTGCCAGTTCTTGGTCACCACAAAAAGAGCTTCTATAAATATTTTTGTATATGTGGGATCTTTTCCCTTTTTATGATCTCTTTGGGATATAATCCTACAAGCAATATTTCTGGGTCAGAGAGTATGCACATTTTTGTAGTCCTGTGGACATAGTTACAAGTTTCTCTCCAGAATGGTTGGATCAGCTCACAGCTCCACCAACAATGAATTAGCGTTCCAACTCTCCTACATCTTCTCCAACATTTGTCATCTTTCTATTTTGTTATGTTAGCCAATCTTATATGTGTTATGTGGTACCTCAGAGTTATTTTGATTTGTATCTCTCTAATCAATAGTGATTTAGAGCATTTTTTTAAGTGACTACAGATGACTTTAATTTCTTCCTCTGAAAATTGCCTGTTCATATCCTCTGACTATCAATTGGGGAATGACTTGTATTCTTATAAATATGCCTCAGTTTTCTGTATATTTTAGAAATGAGGCCTTTATCACAGACACATGTAAAAATTCTTTCCCAGTTTTCTGCTTCTCTCCTAATCTTGGTTGCATTGGGTTTATTTGTGCAAAAACTTTTCAATTTAATGGAATCAAAATTATCCATTTTGCACTTTATAATGTTCTCTGTCTCTTGTTTGGTCCTAAGGTTCTCCATTCTCCATATATCTGACAAATGCACTGTCCCTTGCTCCCCCTAATTTGTATATAGTATCAGCCTTTATACTTAGATCATGTACCTATTTGGATTTTATTATTGTGTATGGTGTCAGGCATTGGTCTATGCCAGTTTCCATTGGAGTATGCTTATTTTTTTTTAAATGAACAAATGTTTTATTTTATTTTTAAAATTGTTATTGGTATCTGTTGTTTTTACACAGCCTAAATTTACCCTGTATAACTCCCCCATCTTCTTCCCAGAAAGTCATTCCTTTTAACAAAGATTTTTCTTAAAAAGAAAAAAAAATATAGAGAAAAATCAGCAAAATTAATCAATATGTTCAAATAACATGAAAACATATGCGAAGGTCCACACTTATAGACCTTCCACTTCTGTAAAGGAGTAAGGGTAGTTATCCACTCACATCTGTTCTTGAACAAATATTTACTAATCATTTTTTCTTTTTTATTGCTGTTATTTCCCATTGACTCTTCATTGCATTATACTCCCCTTGCCCTTTCCACCCCCTTCCCTTCCCTTAGAACTCTCCTTTATTAGGAAGAAGTGTGAGAAGCATGCTCATTCTAAACAAAGAACAGTACTTGTTGTGAAGCCAGGAAAATTCTCATTTTATTTTAGCCAATTATTTTACATTCCTAGTGAATGGGTCCCTCCTGAATAGAGAGTACACTTATTCAGAAAAATACAATGATTTTTCTGCTGTTCCCAATCCAAATTTCCCCCCTTGACCTCCAGTGGCTAGATGTAACCTCCTGAACGTCTCACTTCATGGTCTCCTCCTTGAGAGGTTCCCCCTCAAACAGTTTGTTTAGTATGTGCACAACCTTCTGATCTTTTTACCTGATCAGAAGCCTGTTTCTGCTCTCTGATTAGTACTAGTCTCCTCTGATTTACATTCTGCTAACATTCAAAGCTGGGAGGAGCTTTAATCCTGTGGAAACAGAATTCCTTCCTTTCCCACAAATTCCTTCTCTTTTATTTAAATTTTGTTTGCACATCTTTAATATATCCTCATTCTCCTTCTCATATGGATTATTCCCCTTATCTATCTACCCTTTAAGTAGGAAGAGGGTGAGGTTGATTGACTATTGAGAAATCAAAGGATCAATCCCTTTAATAAACATGGATACAGAGACCCAAAGGAAAACAACAATGAATGATTAATTGTCCCTTTAAGACTCAGAAGTCTCTTCTCATCTGTCTGATGGGGAACATCATCTGCTGAAGCCTTCTAGTACTTGTTCCAAGCATTTTCAGCACAGCATCTCAGCATATCTTCATCACCTTCCCATAAAAATCCACCATCTAATGTCCATTGTCCTACAAAACTGCTCACCTTACAAAATCAAAATTGGAATCTTGGGCAGTTGTTCATTATTCTCTCTCCCATCAGGAGGATGAGATTCCTCCAAGGAATTAATAACAGGCTCCAGTACTTACATAAATACATTGAGCAATCAATTTTAACACAGTACATATCAAGTCATAAAACAATTCCAACTTCTGGTCATGCTATGCTTCTTTTAAAGCATTTACAAGATAGATCACAAACCATTCTTCTTTTAACATAAATTCATTTAAGCCCTTGACCTTATTGCCTCCATACTAGTAACAGATGTTGAGGCTAAATAGCTAGTTGTTGGGTGAGCTAAAATCCTAAGCCTAATAACTCAAATTCATACTTATATCTAACTATAGTAACCTCAGATGTTCCTGTACCAACCTATTATATAATACATTTGTTATTATGCTTACAAAATTTTTGATATAGAAATTTATCATTAAGAGTAGGGGCATAGATTAAGAAAGGGAACATTTCCCTAACTTCATGTCAATTTCAGGCAGAAGTTGTGTAGACTGCCAATGGCATTGACCAGGCTTAAAGTTTGCCAGGTATCATAGAGGGGAAATTGAGTTAGGAGAATTCTACCTCAGCTTAGGCAGAATATCGTTCTCCCAACTTTCCCACGCAATCACCCTCTGCAGTTCATACCTGCACCTCACAGAGTTGTGTAATGGCAAACAAAATAAGATCTTTTGCTATTTTTGTTTTTATATAATCAAGTGCCTCTGACTGAATCTTACCTTTGATTGAATTAATCAAAAGAGTCCTTAACTAGAAACAGTATATGTATTTGTATTGTTAATTATTTTAATGTGATTAAAGAAGACCTTCCCCACCCATTAATGGGCTGGGAAGATTTGTAGGAAGACCCACACCTTGTGTTAATGAGGCACTGGTTCTCAAGGGTTGTGATGCCCTCTGGCTCTGAAAAATGTGTAAGTACTCTGAGGTGAGGTTTTACTTTGGGGTTATGTATTAAGAAAGTTCGGATTCGCTCCTGTAAATGACGCTCTCAGACTCAATCAAAACGAAAATAAAAAGCTTTAATTACACAAGGCACGGTACAGACAATTTAGGACAGCAGAAGAAGCAGAGGGCAAATATGATTATTAATACAAGGGCTATAATTACAATAGATAGATAGAGGAAGAGAATACATCACCAATTCAAGGGAACCTCCAATAACTCAATCGGCTGGGAGCCCCGTCGCAGCCAGAACAACTTGAATTGTGTAAAGATGGTCCCGCGCGAAGCGTCCTCCCACGGGTGAGGCTCAACGGGACTTGGTGGTCCAAGCTTTTTATAGGGTTCGCAAAAAAAGAAGGCTCTCAGCCAGGGCAGTTACATACAGAGTTTTAGCCCACTTCCCTAGCATATGCAGCTTGTGTGTCTGGGTCTAATTCTGGCTTTTTAATTGCTGACATGTTCAAAAACCTTGAAGCTCAGCACATTTTATCACTGTCAAGTGCTTATGCTCAAGGAAGGGGCCACCTTCCCTTGAACATAAGCAGTTTCAGGAGTGGCGAGTTCCTGTTTTTATTGCCAAGGACATACAAGGTTTAAAGAATGGTCAAGTCCTGAGACTAAACATTCAATAGCTCAGGCCTATTAAATTTGAATGATATTACAATTTTAATAAGAAAATCTAATTTCTTATTCAGGTTACTCATTGGAAATGTTTGTTTGGCCAGATGAGACTCTGGGCAGTCGCTAAGGAGCCCCTTGGCTTTGAAAACTCAGATGCTGGTGCTTCTCTCTCTGGTAACTCTGTATGTATGGTCAGATAGTTATCTATCTGTTGATCTATCAGGCAGCTGGAAGCTCTGTCTGTTGATTTTTATTTTCTCTGAAATTCAGAGTGCTGACTTTTCTTACTGAACTAGGTGAGTAATATATATGTGCTTGATTAAAGTGATTGTTGACCCCTCAAAATGTTCTTTTCTTTTAGAAAAGCAGATCAAAAAATCTATACAGCAGGCTGTCCTGTGTTTGTTGGGGTCCTTCCTTTTACAGGTTGCTGGCATCATGTATCAGTGGCTCAGACAGAATTTTTTGATATTCATACCTTGAGTCAAACTCAGAGTAATGGTAACAGTTCCATAAAATCTTAAATAGCAAGCTCCAATAATCAGCTTCAGATATGACTGTAATCTCACATTGTTTAAGGAACATCCTTAAAGTGAGCCTTAAGTCACCTGCATGCCCTTCTACACTTGTTCTAGTTCCTGATTAAATAACAACATAAAATCAAATTTCCCATTTCTTCTCATAAAACCTAGATTTGGGGGTACAACATGTTCACAATAGTAGCAAACTTTGAATAAAGTTCAAAAGTGTCCCACAAGTTTACCTTCCTCTAAGAAAATTCCACTGAAATTCTTTTCCCCAAACTGAAGATGTTTAGTTTCAGTAATTAATTCAGTCAATTGCATTAATAACCAATTACTCTTGCATGATTTTGAAACATGTAAGGACTTTATTCCATACAGACCACCCTTTCAGATTGAAAACAACAAGACTTCATATACTTTCATTATGCTTACATTTTTCACTGCTTTGATTATAGAAACCTGTGGGGAAAAGGATAGCATTCACCTTATAGTAAGACTCAGAAATAGTCAGGTGGGAAACATTCTTTTTCAAAGAATCACAGTGGGGAAACTGAGTCAGAAGGATCCCATCCCAGGCTGAGACCAGGACTGTCCTTTTGACTTTTCCCCTGATGCAAACCTCCACCTGTAACATTCACGTTCTCTCTGAGCAGCTAATGGCATCTCCCCCAGGTGGTGGTTTATTGAGCTTAGAACACAATTTGTTATGGTCCCAGAAGCTTTTACATCAGATGGCAAGTTTCATTAATTAAAACTTTACCAGGATTCACATATTAAATTGTAAATTTGTCCTAAAAGCCAGTTACTACAGATCATGTGCAAATTCTTAGCTAACCAAGTTCATTGTTTAGGAACTCCACTTACAAAAGTTTTACTAATTTGGTACACTTGACTTCAATTTTCTTGGATATATTTTGCATAGAGACTACAACTTTTTTTTTATTTGTCTTTTAAAAAATTATTTTATTTGTTTTCAGTTTTCTACAATCATTTCCATATATCTTAGATTTTTTTACCCTCCCTCCTCCTCTTTTCCCCTTCCCTCCCTCCTCCCTCCTAAAGATGGCATGCAATCTTATACAGGTTCTACCCATACATTCTTATTAAATTCATTTTCACTTTAGTCATGTTACATAGAAGAATTAAAATGAATGGGAGAAACCATCAAAACAAAACGTAACACAAGAGAAAATGGTCTGCTTCATTCTGTGATCCAGTTCCATAGTTCTTTCTGTTGATGTGGAAGGCATTTTTCCTCAAGAGTCCATTGGGAATGTTTTTAGGTCCTTGCATTGCTGTGAAGGACTAAGTCTACCAGAAAAATTTCTGTGGTTGTTGCTATGTATAAAGTTCTCCTGGTTCTGTTCCTTTCACTCAACATCAGTTCTTATAACTCCTTCCAGCCCTCTCTGAAGTCTTCCTGTTCATCATTTCCTATAGCACAATAGTATTCCATTACATTCATATACCACAACTTGTTCAGCCATTCCCCAATTGATGAACATCCCCTTGATTTCCAGTTCTTGGCCACTGCAAAGGGAGCTGCTGTAAATATTTTTGTACATGTATATTTTTATGACCTCTTTGGGATACAGTCCTAGAAGCAATATTGCTGGGTCAAGATACTACAACTTTTTTAAAAAAGTAAGTTTACCTAAGTCTGAAGCATGCTGACTTCTTACCTCCTTCCACATAGATAATTCTTCCAGGCTTTCCAGCCCCAGTGGCCCAGGGACTTTACCTGTGGAACCCTTACAGTAGCTGTTGCCCCCTCCTCCTTCTTTAGATAGATGGGGAAGGTAAAGCTCTCTCTTCCTCTTGACTAAGGAGAAGGGAGTGGGGGAGAAGGGAATGAGGATATTGTAAGGACACTTTTAAAATTCCTTATTCAATCTCAAAACTTCTGGAGAATACTAAGAATCCTTTAACCTCAAAAACTTCAGGGTGGGGCATTGAATGAGAAGCCCCTAGTTTATTCTGTAACCTGAAGGCTCCCCAAAGTCCTCTTCCCTCCTTATCTTGAACCTTAAAATTCCTTTGTCTCTCTTATCTTATGTGTCATATCCTGTCATCCATTGTTAACCCCATAAGACCTTTATATAAGCATAATTCACAATAGGTTTGAATATAAAACTTCTGTGTCAAATTATTACAACAAATTAACTGGCAAATAGACATTTAGTAGGCCTTCTAAAAATCATACAAAAGATTTTACAAAACATTTCTTCTAAAAGTATTTCCCCTTCTTTTGATAACAGTTTGCAATTTCTCCTGATATTATTAATTTCAAAATACCACAAAACTCCCAAATTTTCTGTTCACAAAATCTCTTGTACATAATTGACAAATATTACAAGAGGAGATCTTACCAAGTCTTGGTTAACAATCTCAGAAATTCCATAAGTTATAGCAAAACAATTTTAACTAAAACTCCTTTTAAATAAAGGCAAAACTTGGAAGTTTATGATATTTTAAGTTATAGCATGTGGTCAAATAGAATAATTTAGCAGCCTCTTAAATCATTTTTCTCCAACAGTACAATTCTTAACAACCTTTAGATAAGAGAAATTGCTTTTTAAACAACCCATTATCAGTTTAGGAGAATGCATTTCTAAATCACTATGCACAGAGAATAAACTAAAACTTTAAACCGCTGTATACATTTTTATTGTAGATAAGATTTTAGATGGAAAATCTGCTATTACACAAGCATCAGTAGCATTATTATTATGTTTATAACCAAATATAACTTTCAAATGATCAAATTTTTATCACATCCTTTTAAAAACCAACTAATATGCAACAAAATCCAGATTTAGAAATTCTCATTTTATTTTAGCCAATTATTCTACATTCCTAGTGAATGGGTCCCTTCCAAAGGGAGAGTATGCTTGCTCAGACAAATGCAATGCTTTTTATACTGTTCCCAATTTGAATTTTTCCCCTTGCTCTCCACTGGCTAGATATCACCTCCTGAATCTTCTACTTCA